>NC_137461.1:86290593-86805381 GCF_964235325.1 Thermobia domestica
CCTTCACTTCCAAATTACGCCCATTGTTTTAAGTTGAAATCATTCAAGGAAAGGGAATCAAATAGCTCCTCTTAAAACTAATTACATTATAATATCCTTTACAGAAATCTAGGACAGGAACTTACATTTTAGTATGGTGTAAACAAAACAAAGAACTTATCGTACTCCTAAAAGAAAATGAAATGAAATCTGTAGTTTTACGTCCCACGGTTATGCCGGTTAGGCTAAAGGAGACGGTGATAATGAGAAATGAATGAAAATGGTGGAATGAAGGAAGTAGGAGGAAACGGGAGAACCCCGAGAAAACCCACGATGTTTGTCCACCACAAAGTCCACAAGCCGCGAGCTGGGATCGAACCAGGGACCCCAAGCACCGGAGGTGAACGCTCTGCCACTGAGCCACCGCGCTCCCCCGTACTCCTAAAAGAAAACTGTTGTATCTCAAAATAAGTTTCACATTGTTATCAATTTTTAATGCGTAATAATTGTAATTTGCATGTATTTAAGAAAGTTTTTTTTCTACATATTAAATTAACAATACCATTCCTAAAAACAGGAAAGATAATCAAGTTTCTTTAGATACAAATGTTCTTTTTTCTTGTTAGCTGTAAAATTGGTGTTTTGGAGTTACAGCACTTTTATTGTAGGGTGCATTATGCTTTCGGTTCTCCATGATCCTTGCACCAGAAGTTTCTATCTCCTAAAGTTACACAACCTTTAGGTCATAATCGTATGTTTGGTTGCATAAGTTCAGGGCATTTTATGTTTCTCGGAATATTTAAATCTGTCATTTCCATCTACTCTATCGAAGTCGCCTTCGGAGTATTGAAAGTGTAAACGCCAAGGAGTGGGAAGGGAGAGCAGAGGCAGAAGAAATGTGGAGTTAGAAGTTTGGCAATGGGTAGTCATGGACCCAGTAGTCATGCATTCGGAAAACCATAGACTACACCATAAGTATTAACGTTTATCTGTGTTGTTATTGTCATTGCCTACGACACGTTGTCTGGTTACGATCTTTGTGTTTATTTTTCTGGTTCATTGTAGGTGGAGCAAAATGAATTGAAAATGGGCGCTATGATGTCAATAAGCATCGAATTGGAAATAGTTGTTCTGAATGTTAAACAAAATAATATAATGTGGACATGTATTCACATAAATGTCAAAACGGTTTTCAAAATATTTCTGGATAATAAATGTTTCAGTCAGTGTGTACAAGAAATAGTGTTGCCGAGTAGACGAGAAATTTCACGACATGAGATGACACGAGAAATTTCTGGAGTCTCGTAGGCAGCACTAGTTCAGTTGAATCTTAGAGCTCAAACACTATTTTAGTGTTACATGACTCATAGTATAAAAACTATGAATTGAAAACTTGATTACACGAACATAATGAACAACATTAATCAGCGTTTAAAGGTACACGAGTGATTGCACAATATACTACAATAATAAATATTGTTTATATGTTTTATGTCACACCTTTCGTGGACCTCTCGTCATACTTAAAGATTTTCCATCATTTCTAGATGAAATTGAGAAAAAAATAGGGCAAAAATTTACAATGCAAGACGAGAAAATTTCGATATGACACGAGATATACTTTCCGAGAATCGAGACAAGAACCTTCTACAAAATTTACGAGACGAATCAAGAAAATATTTCTCGTCTCGTCTTGTCTTATCTCGTTTGCAACACTAATTATATCCAATGCCTAATTTATGAAATATTTACTACCTATTTAATTAAAATACTTTAGAGCGACATATTTTCTCGCAAACACAGCATAAGAAAATAAACATCCAGAAGAGGGAAATTGCAACCTTTGCTTCCGCCTACAAATCAAATACTAATTATAGATAATCGCCAAGTCTATTCTGTGGGCAATAGATACGTCAAGTAATATTAAAACTCTATGTTGTTGCTTATATCATTTTAGTTAATTGAAAGAAAAGTACCTTGATTCGATAGATTTCTTCCAATATTTTGCGTTGAAAATAGCAATAGTGAAAATGTCCAATAATAACCTATTCCAGTGGCGTAGAAAGATACTCTCCATATCCTCCCCCTCTAAATCCCTAAAAATTTCTTTGAATTAAGTTTAGTATGAAATATTAATATTCATAATTTCCCTTTCAAAGAATAAATCAGCAGCCTAGGTCTTCTTCCCAAGAAAGCCCTTTGTGGCTATATTGCTACGCGAAAAATGCTTTAGTTAGATTTCTGCTTGCAGTATAGAGTAATCAAGAATGAAGGGGACAAAAAAAGCACAAAAATGTGCAAACTTCATGTAGATTATAATATTGCATCAATGATAATTTTTTAACATATAAGTTGTAATGAGAAAGTGATAAGTTATTAAAGGTTTACGAAACATTAGTTCTGTTCATACTGTAGGTATAACTTATGGTTCAAAATTTGATTTGTTTCCTCACTGCAAACTTTCATTCTTGGGATTTGATTGTTTTCCTTCTTGTAAGGTAAGCTTCGAATATATAGGATTATATATAAATATAATAACTATAAACATTTATAGTTATTATTTCTAGTTATGAAGAAAGTCAATATTATTTTATCACTTGAGTGAAAAATAAATTTATTTGGATTCCTATATTCTCAAACCCTTAACTACTCTGGTTAAAATAAGTTACACTTTACACTTCGCTGCGGTCTGACAGACCTCAGTTACTTCTTTCACGAATATTGAATTTTGTTGTTCTTTTTTTAAAATTCCAATACTGACAAAGAAACGGACATGAACATGTCATCCGGACACTCGAATCAAACCTAATCCATTCGATAAACATAATAAAGATATATTCATGCAGAAACAAATTAGGTATCATGGACAACGGAGTAAGCCCCTGGGGCCCGTTAACCCTGTTAGTATAATGAAAATCGTAGACTTGCAGTGAAATAGCTATTCATTGGAAAGTTATGGTTTATAGTTCATTCTCTTCAACATAAAACAAGCTTTGAAGAGGTGCTATGTATTGGGGCCTGTAACGTAGTTGAACAGGTAAAATTGGGAGACATGTGTATGTCCGTTCCTTGTGAGTAATCTCTAATCTTTATTCCTTGTTTTTGGCATTTTCAGGTAAGTCATAGTCTCATATACACATTCCAATAATTATAATTAATAAATTAATATTGATAAAAATATAAATTTGCATGTAGATCTATGTACTGAAATAAAAAAGTATTTTCATCCTCGTTTGAAGATAGCCTAGCCGTAGAATGTAACACCTTCTCTAGAGTCAATGGAATTTGTTATGTCGTTTTGAGAGTTCTATGTATAAAACACCAAATTTGTAATTGCATAATCTAAAATATATATATATTAATCAAGTTTACCGTTCACAACGTTGAATAAAAATAGTAACGTTTATATTCGAGCGGGATATGTCAGACCCCAAGTAACTCTATGTAGCAAAAAGTCAGAATATTCATTTTTGTTTCTATTAATACAATTATAGTTCACATCAAACTATGACGCTAGACATAAAACCAACACCATCTATTGACCAACGTAACATTTAGACAGAAACAAATGACGTCTGGGGTTACAGAGACCCCACCAGAGTAATTAAGAGTTAATTGCAAATAAATTATCCTAAGAAATAACTTACCGCGGTTTCATCACTCCAAAATCCTTCTTCGATTCCTGTAATACGATATAATTTCTCGCCAAGGTATATCTTCTCCCATTCCAGTTTCTGGATTGTCTCCTCTTTTTGTTTGATTTCCTACATCAAAGACAAGTGAATAAATTGATTATTAATATTAAACTAGAATAAATTAATTATTAATATTAAACTAATTATATATTTGGACCCATAACTGCGTAAGTTTTATTTATTCTATAATAATATGTAAATAATTACGAAGGCTCTTTCTTAAAAAATATAATGAAAATACTCACCTAGAGAACTAAATTTTGTTGACAGAATACAAGGTATGTTCCAACATAACCCTTTCACAATAGAATACAAAGTATGTCCCAACATAACCCTTTCACATCAGAATACAAAGTATGTCCCAACATAACCCTTTCACAACAGAATACAAGGTATGTTCCAACATAACCCTTTTACATCAGAATACAAAGTATGTCCCAACGTAACCCTTTCACAACAGAGTACAAAGTATGTCAGAACATAACGAGTGTTCGAAGTGGAAGAAAAGCAGAGGCGGTATGTTTTATTTCGATTTTGACTCGACATACGTCTATCTAAATGCTCAAATACAGTGAGGGTATGTTTCCAAAAATATTGCATTTATATTTACATAATGACTAAAAGCCATTAGAGAGTTCCTCTGTAGTTACGGGAGGGAGGGACATGGGGAGACTTTGATTCCCCGCCAAAAACTAAAAAATAAAAAAAAACATCCCCTTATGTTGCATTATAAAGAATTATTCACGGAAATGTTTCAAAAACCGAGTTTTTATAATAATCTCCTGCGGAAAAACTCCCGGATTCCCCACTCGACTGAGAGGTAGAGGCACTTGTTTTTCGCAATGCGCGATAAAACGAAATGCATCAGAATTAAGTAATTTTCAGTTTCTTGACGTTTTATGATATTCTATGTGTATTTTCATTGATTTCCGTTGCGCGATAAAACGCAAAATAGGCAGTTTTGCGCGAAATTTCTAACAATACGCGATATAACCCGAAATTTTAAAAATACGTTTTCGTTACTTTAAAAATGCTAGTTTTCCGCTGACGAAACGGTAGAACGTGGCATGAACTGTGCATTTTGAGTGATTAGGATACGACTATAGGGAACATGTTGCCCGTTAGCTATCACCATCGACGCTGGCTGGGGAGTGCCGAAGTGGATTGTTTGAAGTTTGTTGTAAATGCACTTACATATGTGTGGCTTCCAACAAGCAATGCTAATTGCGAGAGATTTTTTTTTCTAAGTATGGACTGATGATAAGTGACAAATATACAATGAAGGAGGAAAATGTGGAAATATGTAGCATTCTTATGTTTAATGCTTAAATGTAACTTGTGCCTATGTGTTTTTAAAAGAAGAAATTTTCTATGAATGAAATTAACATTGTCAAGTGAAATATTCAGTGTATTTTATTTTTAGGTAATTAATGGTTTATTTTTATAGTGGTCTATGAATAAAAGGATCAATTGTAAAAATGTCAGGGAATTCTTTTCCACAAGAGCTACAAAATGCGAAACTTTATTTGGAAAATGCAACAAAACGCGAAATATGAAAAACGAAACGCGAAATTTTCAAATTCTTAGTGCGAAAAACTCGTGCTCCTACTGAGAAGCATTCCAAACCCCCGGAAGATCCGCCCATGCTCAAAATACGGCATTTGTATGCAATAAGGCAAGACATATACATACGTAAGAAAGAAATAATTCAATATGGCACACCAAACTATAAACTAGATTAATTTTTTTGAAGACACCTCATTTTAAAAACAAAAGCTAACAAAAATGTCGATCTTGTCAGCTTAGAAATTATTTCTACATAAGAAATAAAATCATTTACATGCAAAGCTATTCGTCAATTACTGTTTATAAAAATGGATTTATTAAAGGTATTTAGCATCTACTCTCCAGTGACGGTATGCCTTTATCACTGAAAAACCAGAGGCCTTATGCCTTCACCACGGAAACACCAGAGGCGGTATGGCACACCACCTCACTTCGACTACTGAACATAACCCTTTCAAAACAGAATACAAAGTATGTCCCAACATAACCCTTTCACAACAAAGTACGAAGTATGTCCCAACATAATCCTTTCACAACAGAGTACAGAGTATGTCCTGAAAGTTAAAGAGACAAATCAGCACATCAAAGGTGTGCACGCTACCCACTTAGCAAAGGGGGAGCTCGAAAAAAAATATGATTAACTCTTAAACTTTAATTGCTATTGAAATAAAATATTGTTCACAGACATGATACACAATAAGATGGCATGCCTGAGGATAAATTCTCATGCGTAGGTTTCAAGGAAATCCAGGAAAATATTTTTTTATAGTGCTAAAAATTTGTTGCCAGTCTGACGCAGTTGAAAGTTTTTATTCTCCTGAAATTATTTATTTATTTATTGTATATGAAAAATATACTTATTAACTAACATATTGTATCTACTGCTCCTTGATTTCTCTCAACAATGACGCACATAATACTTGTAAATAAAGGTTTAAGAAAATATACAAATGAAATAAAATATTTGTTGCCAATAGCTCCCGTTTCTGAGACTCATGGATCTCCTTGATCTTTTTGGATCGTCGCCTATGTTTGTGTTTTATGGGTCCCTTGACCTCTTTGGGATCGTCGCCTATGTCTGTGATTTATGGGTCCCCTTGACCTCTTTGGATCATCGCCTATGTCTGTGGCTTATGGTTCCCCTTGACCTCTTTGGAATCATCGCCTATGTCTGTGGCTTATGGGTCTTCTTGACCTCTTTGGATGGTCGCCTATGTCTGTGGTTTACGGGTCCCCTTGACCTCTTTGAGATCATCGCTTATGTCTGTGATTTATGGGTCCCCTTGACCTCTTTGGATCGTCGCCTATGTCTGTGGTTTACAGGTCTCCTTGACCTCTTTGGGATCATCACCTATGTCTGTGATTCATGGTTCCCCTTGACCTCTTTGGGATCATCGCCTATGTCTGTGGCTTATGGTTCTCCTTGACCTCTTTGGAATCATCGCCTATGTCTGTGGCTTATGGGTCTTCTTGACCTCTTTGGATCATCGCCTATGTCTGTGGTTTACGGGTCCCCTTGACCTCTTTGAGATCATCGCTTATGTCTGTGATTTATGGGTCCCCTTGACCTCTTTGGATCGTCGCCTATGTCTGTGGTTTACAGGTCTCCTTGACCTCTTTGGGATTATCACCTATGTCTGTGATTCATGGGTCCCCTTGACCTCTTTGGGATCATCGCCTATGTCTGTGGCTTATGGTTCCCCTTGACCTCTTTGGAATCATCGCCTATGTCTGTGGCTTATGGGTCTTCTTGACCTCTTTGGATGGTCGCCTATGTCTGTGGTTTACGGGTCCCCTTGATCTCTTTGAGATCATCGCTTATGTCTGTGATTTATGGGTCCTCTTGACCTCTTTGGATCGTCGCCTATGTCTGTGGTTTACAGGTCTCCTTGACCTCTTTGGGATCATCACCTATGTCTGTGATTCATGGTTCCCCTTGACCTCTTTGGAATCGTCGCCTATGTCTGTGCATGGGTATCCTTGACCTCTTTGGGATCGTCGCCTATGTCTGTGGTTTATGGGTCCCCTTGACCTCTTTGAGATCGTCGCCTGTCTGTAGCTTATTGGCAGAGCGCTCACCTTAGTGATGTGTCTCTGGCTATATAAGTTTCTGGTTAACAGCATGGAGTTGGTGATTTTTCCAGAGTTTTCTCGTTTCTTTTCACATTCTCATTCCACCAATTCTCTCATAATAATTCACTTTCAATAATGATCCATCTTCTTTAACATAAGGAACATAACTATGCAACGTTAATTTAAAGGTTTCTTTAAATTATCACTTTGTCTATACAGGATCCATGAAGGTAGTGGCGTACACAGAATTTCTTCACGGGGATTAAGTTCCAAAATTCGTATCATTTCAGGATATCAGCAGTTTTTGTACATATATCTTAATATGATCAATGTTTAATTATTTTTATTTTATTTTATTTTATTTTATTTTATTTTTTTTTTTTTTTTTTTTTTTTTTTGAAAAGTGGGAATTAAAACTTGGAAATTTCCCCTTTTGCGTACGCCACTGCATGAAGAGTCAACATTCCGAATATAATTTAGTCAAATTGAGGAGAATGATTGTTGAAACTTTGTTCAAGGATAAATTAAATCAATAGTGAAATGATGATCCGTAAGCTTTTTTAAATTATTTTATTTCGTTCATTTATCGAAAGCGTTTTATTAATTGTAGCGCATGATGCTCATTGTAAAAAGTGGATTTCAAGTAGACATTTGAAGCTGTTACATTTTACAAACTTAAAGCAGCTAATGATAAGGAATAACAAAGTTATTATGCAATAACAATTTGAGACTCGTGAACTTAGACAAAGATAAAATATTTAGATAAAATTACATACCTTCAAATACACGGAAACACTCGATAAGTGATTTTGAAAATATTGTGCTTACTACGCAGACTAACCGCAAGCGTTATTATCAATGTTATAAAGTAATTCAATCTTACGAACTTGGTAGAAACATACGCATTTCCAAAGAGCGTTACGTCAGGTTATAAGAGAATGTGCGTCACCGTCAGGAATATCGATACGAGAAGACAAGTATATGTATCCACAAACAATATGTATCCAATCTGTTACTTAACAGTGTAATTTTTTTGATGTATACAGAACATAAAATAAATACATAAATAAATCATCTGTTTTAGCATACTAAAATATATATACAGTTGGCTCGCGTTATCCGAGGTAAATGGGAGCGAGACTGCCTTGGATACGTAAAACCTCGGATAATACGGAAATCAGCTGTTATTAGGTACAGTAGTACGTAATGTAAATGACAGAACATTATATATATATACAAGAGCGCCGATCCTGGGGGGCCGGGGAGCCCGAGCCCTCCCAAACCTCATGTGAGACCCCTATTGTATTTATGAATATACAATATTTGGCATAATTTGACTGCAATTTGTCTTAAAATCTTCATATATATGCCTTCTGCATCTGAATGAGCCCCCCTTCCCAAAAAAAAATTTACAGAGAAATCGGCGCCCTTATACATATATATATATATATATATATATATATATATATATATATATATATATATATATATATATATATATATATGAATTGTTTATTATTGTATTCTTGAAAAAGTTAGTGATTGATTCCTGGGACATCTTTTGGCCTCTCTCTGATACTACAATGTTACAGTGATATACGATGATGGTTCGGGCAACCGATAACCAACTCGCCGTCTCTTACAACTGTAATCTGCATTTTTTTTTCTATTTAGACTGCCTCGGTTAATCCAGAAATTCGGATAATAGTAGTCTGTTGTATATCAATTGTTTATTGTCAATGTGAGATATATACCTCTTGAGCGACAGTAACAATTTGTTTCCCTTGGATTTTCTCAAAAACTACTCATGAGAATTTACAGTCAAAGTATTGTCATTCTTTTTCTTTGTAAGATTAAAGTGGTCGATCGATCTTTGGATAATATTAAAGTTAATTTTAAAAAAATAAAATTGAAGAGTTAATCATAATTATGGGCTATATCTCATTAACTATACTGTCTGCTGTTATGTTGAGAATGAAGCTAGTTGGCATAATGAAAGGCCTGATGACGTAATACCTCTGGATCACTTTCATCTTAATAGGTAGCGTGGTTAATTGTTGAGCAGCAATTCTTTAAGTTTACCCAAAAAAAAAAGCATTTTTAACGACTTTGTCGCACACTACGCATAAGAATTTATACATTCATGCATATAACTTTGTTCAGCTCTAAGTGATATATCAATTGTTATACGTTTCATGTTGGAAATGAAACATATATATCATTCCCACACACTTTGTTTTTGTTGTATACGCTAATACTATTGTGTATTCAGAATGCTTGCATAAAGGTGAATAAATGAAATGAAATGAAATATTTAGTTTGAAGTCCCACGATTCAGCACCGAGGCTAAAGGAGACCGTGATGATGAGAAACGAATAAATTGGTGGGATGAAAAAGTGAAGGCAAAATCCCCGAGAAAACCCACGCTGGGATCGAACCAAGTACACCACGTACCAGAGGTGAACTATCTACCACCGAGTTATAGCGATCCAAATGTGAATAAAATACCAAAAAAATGCGTTTCACGAGAATAATTATTGAAAACTTAAAAAAATAGGACACAGAGTATTCAATTTCTAACTCACATATACCAAAAATATACCAGAAAAGTTTTTGATATTGATGAAAGCAATTCTGTGGAAGATACCATCGTTACCTTACTTCTAATAAATTTATAGTTTCACAAAACAATCTTACCAGAATATAAAATTAATTTTCAGTAATTTTGTAAATATTTACTCCAAATTAGCATTACACCTTCATTATACCAAAAATGCTTCAACGCACATGAAATATGTATAATAGTGAATTACAGAAAGAAAACACCTAAGAATCGCACAGAAGCAATAAAATGAAAAACAATAACGACAATAGGTTAATCCTATTTGAAAATATATTTTTCTCCTTAATTGGTAACATTATTTTTACACCTGATGGTAACCTTGTGGAGTTCCTCTACAGCAGCTTATGTTTTTCATTGATTACTTAGAGCCATTCAAAAGTATTTGGATACATATCTCAAACTTTTAGTGTTATCTGGATTAAACGATCCCCGAATTTTTATCGACCCTTAACTTTGTTATCTTTAGTTATTAAGAGCTGCAATTTTGTGAATTATCGAAACTTCGCGAAGTTTACGAAATTAATTTTTCAGATTTATTTCACAAGTTTTAGAGTTCGGAAGCATTCCTTGTGAGATGTAAAATAAAGTAATTGTCAACAAGAATGAAACAAATTAATTACGTAAGTGCAAGGATTATCATCTAATTATTTATTCAATTTGTCTTTCGAAAAACTTCCAGCATCTACAATAACTTTTAAATTTAACAGAATATTACAGATCTAGTTTCTCAAAAAGAATAAAAATAAAGAAAGAAAATAAAAATGAGGAAAACCTAAGTTTTCTATTTATGGTTTATTTTTCATTGCATTCTCCTTGAACAATTATTTTTTGCGCTCACTTCCTCGTTGAAATTATATTTTGAAAATATTAAATGGTTTGGATGTAGTCTCATTGGTTTTAAAAATAGATTTTCATCTTAGATTTTTAAACAGATTATACCCTGCGTTCTATTTTTCATCAGATTAGATATATATATAAACTTGTTGTTACTATCTCTACTAACGATAACATATCTACAACGTATTATCCAAAGGACATGAATTGCGATAGTTGAAAATTTATCTAGTAATGTAGGTCAATAAGGACAGTAGTGGATCTAGGCATTCTATCTCCTCATAGTTCCTTCCCTCCGCTTTCAAATTCTCTCTGTGCAATAGAACAATATCCCTAGTTGAAACGTGCTCACTTTGGCATTACCTCATTCAACTTGGAATAACTCACATTCATGCCATCAATCCGACACCACGATCAATCAACTTCATATTCACATCAATTCAACATCCACACTCGCATCATTAACTTAAAATAGTGCTCATTTAATCTCACGATTACGTCATCTATCCGACTTCAAATTCATTGGATCTCACGCTCACACTAGAATTTCGACATCACGCTCACTTAATCTAAGCGTTCAAATAATCAATTCAATATAACACTCACTAACCTTCATGCTTACATCACCAGTCTAACATCGTGCTTATTCAACCTCAAGCTGAGCTTCCTTGTGGCTAAGCGGTTAGTGTACGCGCCTTTGGCGTGAGAGATACGGGTCGCCGCGGTGGGAGCTCATGTGGTTCGGTCTCCATGTTAATCAGTAGGTCCCCGTCTCGTATAGCCTCGCTGTTAAAAGGGACATTAAACTAAAAGAATAAAATCAAATCGACCTCATGCTCACATTATTTCGACCTTACGTTCACTTGGCCTCACGTTCACGCCACGGTTTGAAACTTGAGCGCTCAGGACCGCTCGCTCAAATTCGCGGTCACTTCATGAGGGTAAAGTCGAGTGACCATGAGTTCCGGGCTCATGAGAGTCGACTCAAGGTTTTTCTGTTTCGTCTTCTCTATCCCGTTTGGGTTCACGAGTATATGAAATCTCCTATGTTTAAGAAGGAACTGAGATGTCAAGGATTCAAAAGGCCTACTTCGAGGTTATATGGTTGACATACGGGCCTTTCACATACGAGGTCCTGGTTCGATTACCGTTTGCTCTGGATTCCACATGAAATTGTGCTGAAAAGATACCTTAACTACAAACCAACCAAAGCACTAAATAAAACGTATATATGTGTTAAGGATGTATATACTTAAATGTGTTTGTCTTTCTTACTTGCACAATACGAAAGCACATGAACTTAAGACCAAAGCACTCGAGAATGCTCCCTTAGAGAACGTAATGCAAGGTCGTTGATCTGAAAAAAAAAAGTGTGGACAAAGAGACACCTATTCTGTCCGTCAGTCACTCCATGTCGAGAGTTACGATGGCCTTGGTGAATGCTCGCACGTTGTTCTTCACCTGTAGATATTTGTGATAAATACGTACAATTCACATTCAAGCTCCAAGGCCAAGTCTTATTATCTATACGGAGAACATACTCTGTTCTCCTTTCTAGCATGTCTGTAGAGCAAAAATGACGTATTTTAAAATTTTTTCATAATATGTAAAATTATAAGATTTCTTGCACCTAAGAGTGCTGAATACTAGCACCATCTTTGATTTTCAGCCAATTTATCAATATCGGAAGTTCGGGAAGTATTTTTCTGTTTTCTTTGAAACGAACTGGAATATTTAATGGGTTGATTTTGTTGATTTTTCTTCAAGTCTAACTGGATTTTGTGGTGTATAATTTTAATCGAGCTTGTAAATGAAACTTAATTTAATTAATACTAAATTTAGCTTACAATACAAATGCATTTTGACAGTAGGAGCAGTGGCGTCATTAAGTGTCGAAGGGGGTCATTTTCTGTCCTAAGTTTAAGATTTACAGGGTGGATTATTTATCCTGAAATGTACTTGCAACTTTTAAACTAATAGATAAAATAAATTCAATGAAATCTTGTAACATGTGAAAATCTTCTTCAAGGGGAACATTGTTTAAGATACTTACGTTAGTGTTGCCGATGCGACGAGAAATAAATTTTTCTCCTCCCGTCTCTCAATGTTTGTGAGTTACAGTCTCGTCTCGATTGTTGAAGAATTCTATCTCGTCTCATCTCGTTTTTGTAAATTTACGTAGACAATTTATGTTCTTCTTAAAAAAATTATTCTAGCAAAATCTTTCTACGTCACGAGAGGTCCACGAAGTGTGTAATATAATAACATTTAAGTCATATTTGTTAATAAATACTTTTCATGTTCGTACAATCACTGCATCAACATATATATGAATGATGCATCACTAAAACCGTATTTGATTTTTAAGACTTGAGTGAAGTAGTGAGAATTATGAAGTTTTTTTTCTCGTCTTGTCTCAAATTCAAAAATTCACTTCCGGTCTCGTTTCCGAGATAAGACAAAAGATTTCTCGTTTCGTGGACAACACTAGACATACTTCGCAATACCAAGCGATTGACAGTGTTGCCAACAGAACATAAAATTATATTTTCTTAAATGACACTACGTTGTTTTGTTATACACTTTAAACATAGTAAATGATAACTTATATATATCATATTTATTTCGCAGTGTTACAAACTCACGACG
Organism: Thermobia domestica; assembly: GCF_964235325.1. Lineage (NCBI taxonomy): Eukaryota > Metazoa > Arthropoda > Insecta > Zygentoma > Lepismatidae > Thermobia > Thermobia domestica. The sequence continues at coordinate 86,304,013 of NC_137461.1, forward strand.
GTACAGTATTACGCAACATTAAAATTTTTGAGGCCTCTATAATAATCGACTGTCAGCTTTCTAAATGTGGGTGTGGAGAAGAATAAAGAGAATTAGCTAAGTCGTGCGGAAAACGAATGAGAGGGCGTTAAAAATGGTGAGGAAGAAAAGAACAGTTTTAGATATTGAGGAGAGGAAGACAAACTGGTTAGGATATTGGCTAAGAATGGCTTGTATCATGAGGGATATGCTAGAGGGTATGAAGACTGGAAAGAGAGGGAGAGGGCGAAGGAGACTACAATCAATTTACGATATTAAAACAGAAAAATCGTACGTGAAGACGAAGAGGTTAGCGGAAGACCGTGGAGCATGAAAGCTTCTCAGTTGCGTTAGTGACCTGCCAATAATGGCAGAATACCTATGATGATGATGCTCCATAAAAGTAATAATGCAAGTCAGATGCGCACAACAATGCACTTTGGAAGTACCTTAGTGTTAAATCTATGAGTACTATAGGAATAGAGTTACAAAGAATTGAAAATTGTACTTTCTTCAAAACGTTTTATTTCGAAAAAGTGCTCATATCCAATCACATCAGATAGTTTAGAATAAATATTTAAAAAAATAATATCTATATTTGATATTTCAACCCGTTCCGGAGATATAAAAGACATGGTTCTAGATTGCTATAATGCTTAAAGCTACATAGGTGTGGGAAATTGTTTAAAGAAACTATTGTTTTCGTCTGCTTCTACAGGATGGAGCCGAGTCAATTGACACATTTCAAACTTGAATATTTCGCAGGCGTCATAACTTATATTCATGCGCAAAGTGGGAACCGAAATAGGAAGGAACGCCACGTTATATGATCAGTTGCAATCACAATGGAGCATAGGAGCAAAGAACATCGTGTTACTCCAGTTCGTGCAGGCTGGCGCGGAACCGACTGATGTATTTCAAAGTTGAATATTGCTAACTTGGAGTGGGTTATGGGTTGGATTGGAAGAGAATAGGATGCCATTTTATAGGAATAACGTAACAGTTACCATAGGCATCGTGGGAGAGTTGAACAGTGTTTCCTGCAGCGATTGTTCAGACATTTCATTGATACCTGACATTACGCTAAAAGGTCCATTGTAACTGTTGCAGTATTCTTATGAAATGGCATACTATCCACTTTCCAATTCCCAGCCGCAACCCACTCCAAGCTATCGTGCCTGCGCAATATTGAATTTTAAAATGTGTCAGACGGCTCCGTGTCACCCTGTATAACACTTCAACAATACTTTTTTGGTTGTTGTAATTACAAGTTCTTGCAGTTTTATAATTTTAAGCTCGTTCGAAACTTTGCCAATGCTTATCATACTTCCGGATGAGTTGAGACAACAAGTTGCCATCAATGGCATTATGATCATGTTAATTGTAAAACATATAGTACGTGACTGGATACGCTACTCATCTAAGCACTTTTTCGAAATGTAAGCCTTTGATCAAGTAAAATCTCTTGTGATTGTATTTCTACTTCTTAGAAATACATCATATCATGGTCATAGTATTCGAGATTAAGATACTTCTCATGTACATTGACACATGCGGTATTACTGTTGTAAAGGTCTCTGAAATTCGGATATTTACGGATGATTGTGATATTTTGTATAGGCCTTATTTTGTAACATTGGATAATAAGATTTTATTTTATATAGTATATATATATATATATATATATATATATATATATATATATATATATATATATATATATATATATATATATATATATTTGAAGTGTGTAATAACCTGATAACCTGACGTAGTTTCATTTTTTTTTAAAAAAATACGTAACCCTATGTGTAGTTGGCAACACTGTTAATCGAGTGGAATTGCAAAGTATGTCAAATAATGTCTCTCTGTCGATATTTGCATGTTGGAAACTTTCATCGATTTTTATCAACTAGTTTAAAAGTTACAAGGTCGTCTCAAGATAAAGGTACAAATGCGTTGTCTTAACCGATAATACAGTAATATACTATTGAAAAACGTGAAATTCTCCTGATATCGGGAAGGATCTTTGTCCTCTCGTTCCCCCCTCCCCACGAAAACTGTGAAATGATGCTTCTGTGTGGGAAAATTTTCAACATTAAAATTGGTTTCTCTGGACATTATTTGGGAGAAGTATTCTAAGTATCACATTTAAAAAAAAATCACGCGTGAGGTTGAATTATTTGACACGTCATTGGATTTGAAAGTGTGTGTAACCCACTATAAATTTTTAAAAAATAACCTGGTTCTAATATTTTTTGTGTTTTTCTTTTCTCTTTTGGGGGGGTTAAGGGGGCTTCTCAAATAAGCTTACCGGTACTGGACAAGATTGTAATCGGTCAAGGGTTGAATCGGATTCATTTGGCGGGTACACAGGCCATCAGATAATTTGTTATTGGCAATGGACAACTGGACATATAAAGGGCCCCCATTACCTTCAATAGCTTAGGGCCTCATTATATCTAAATCCGGCTCTGGTTATGGAGGATGAGCATCCATGATATTACGTTAACACTACTTAGGTTCCCTTTAGTGGTAACATTAAAAACAGACAGTGATATTTTAAGCTCAATTTTGTAGACATTATATATATGGGCCTCATCTTTAAAATGCTAAATGATAAAAGCTAAATCACAACAGGCCTACGAGGCCCCAATGTATGATTCTAAAATTCGCGTCCTGGTATAGATCAAGAAAGGTGTCCAGTTTAAAGAGTTAACTTAAGCATTTCCGGTTAAAATTAAGATTTGTCAGAAACCCTTGCCTCTCCCCAAATCTCCCCATAAATACGGCATTACAAATTCAATTCAATCATCGTATTACAGTAAGTTCACGACAGTTCCTCAATGCTATTCTTGAGCCTTTCTCGTTACTAGTACTCCCACCTGGTGACAAAATTATGTATCACTTACCATCATCAGCGTGAAATTACGGTTAGAAGGAAGATTGTGCTTCCATCTATTGTTGCCTTTGAAAGTTACCTTGATTAATTCTCTCAAGGCAGATAGCAAACTTCTCACCAGATGGCAATATTGCTGCTAACGTGTTTTATAAACAAAAGCGCATGAGTTTTTAGAGACAATGTCCAAATCCAAACCTATACCATATTATAAGGCTGTAAACAGTATATTGATGTATGAAATATAAACAAAATTGTTAGGGCTGTTTTGAAGAAAATAAATTTTGATTTTACCCTTTTGTAAATTGCCCTTATTTTCTGGGATAGCAAGATAGAGAATAAAATTGGGTCTGGATAGATTAAACGGTATACTTTCTAAGTGAGTGTGTGTATATATAGGCTACATATCGAGATGAACCATCAGACGAATTAACAGAACTATACACCCCGGAACTTTTTTTTTCCCCCGTAGGGTTTATGAAACCATTGGAATCTCGAATTCGATTATTTTCACGATTACCTATTTTCTTCTTTCCTATCGTCACTTGAAAGTAAAATAAAAATAAAAATAAAAATAAAAATAAAAATAAAAATAAAAATAAAATAAAATAAAATAGCAGCATATAAAAGTGTAACAGAATATCGGACGTTCAAGATTTGTGCTATAATTATTTTACAAAAAGTAAAAATAAAGTAAAATCTTTCAGTTTAACGTCTCACGATTATGTCCTTGAGGCTAAAGGAGACGGATGATTAAGGCAAGTAATTAATGGTGGAATGAGAATGTGAGAGAAAACGAGAGTACTCCGAAAAACCCACGGACACGATGTTGTCCACCACAAACTTACTTGACCGGGATCGAACCACACACACATACACACCACAGATAAGCGATCTACCGTAGCCCCATTTCACAAAAAGTAAGAAGAGCACAGTCTTGTATAAGCTTCCTGAAATCATGTATTTTTTTAGTTATATCAAGCTGCACAACAACACTGCAACATCACTAGTCCTTGGTGAAGTAACAAGTATCTTCCAAAATTGTGCAAATTTGTGGGTCCATGTTCGACACTAGCACCGATATTTGTAATTGATTTCGACACTAGCTCGTGTTCGACACTAGCACTAGCACTATATTCAATTCTCATTGAGTAATGATTTTTTTTTTTTTCATTTTCCTTTCTAGCTCCTAGACGTTAGACAGACGAAACATCTCGACTTCAACCGGAAATCTCTTACTTTGGCACTTGTCTTATATTCTTCCTGACTCTGGCCTTTTCTAAATCTATAGACCCCGTATTTCGGATCATTCCGCTTACTCCGATTACCTCATTCACTTATGCTTGCTACAGTTTATATTCGGTGTCATTAAGAAATTATCAAGAAATTCGCGTAAATATTTCTCTGAAAAGATGTGTATTCTCCCTATCTATCACCCGTTCCTAGCTATTTTCCATGCTCCCTCATATTATATTTTCTTAAATGGATTAAAGTAAAAATAAATAAATAAATAAATAAATGCCTTATAAGTATCTAAATTGTATTTTTTTTTTTAAAATTAATACAGCACATAATGACTCATTGTGGTCTGGGGAGGCCACAAAAAATTAAGAGAGTCCAGGTCCCTTAGTCCCCCTGGTTGTGGGCTACCTTTTGGTTCGAGGAGTCTCTCGTTTGATCCTAGATCATGTAAGTTTGTGTTACACAGCATTGGGTTCATAGTTTTTGTCGAGGTTCCTCCGTTTCCTCCCACATTCACATTCCACCAATTTTGTCATAATTATCCACTTTCTTTAATCATTCGTCTCTTTTACTCTGAAAGGGCATAATCGTGGGACTTAACGCTGAAAAATTTAATTTCATTTTTAACCCTTGTTATTAGACCCATAGTCAATAGGGCATCTTAGGGTATGAATTCCTAGGAAGTTGAATGTGAATTCCCCCAGTTAATTTCTTTGCAGGAATTCCTCATGTTATAATAATTTACTGGGGTTCAGTAAAATCACACTATTGTCAGAAGTTTGCAAATTAATTACAGTGATTTATATAAAGTTAACATGTATTTCATGTGTACTTAATGGGTAAACTAGTGATTCTTACATAGTTTAGTAATTATAGATGTTGATATAATATATGTAAGTGAAATTTCTATTTCGAAACATTCCAATGTAAAGAGTTTTGTTTTTACACTCTTATTTCCCTCTCGCCCTTCACTTCAATTGTTATGATTTCACACCCTCGCTGGGAGCCACGGTGGCTCAGTGGTAGAGCGCTTACCTCTGGTTCATGAGGTCCTTAGTTCGATCCCAGCCAAGTAAGTCTGTGGTGGACAACATCGTGTGCGTGGGTTTTCTCGGGGTACTCCCGTTTCCTCCCACTTTCTCATTCCACCAATTCTTCCATCATCATTCACTTGTCTTAATCGTCCGTCTCCCTTAGCCTAAAGTACATAAACGTGGGATGTTAAACTGAAATATTTCATTTCATTTCATTTCATTTTCGCACCCTGAGGTACCTTCATAATACCACTATCGTTCAGCTACTGATAAAAACAAAATTTTAGTAAGGTAGTTCGCATCCTACCTGTAGCAGAAACATTCCTCTCAGCTTATGAAGAGGCTTAACGGCTGGTCTAGGGGCTAGCGCGTGTGTCTTTGGTGCGCGTGGTCCCGTGTTTGATTCCCAGTGCCAAAAATTACATACTAATTCACATTCATCAATTATCCTTTTGCTTTAGCCTAACGGGCATAACTGTCGGATATTAAACTAAAAAATATCATTTACAACTTGTTAAGATCACCACTTATCATACGGTAAAGTAAAATAAATTTCACATGTAAAATAAATAATATATTAAGAAATAGAGATGAAATTAACGTACCTTATCCTTTATTTTAATCAACTCCTCCCGTGATTTCACTTCCCGATTTCTCCTGACACTTTCTCGTTTAACTTCCTCCGCCATTCGCTGTAGCTGGCGTTCGTGTTGAATCTGCAATCTGGAAATCAAAGCAGTTTGTTCTTTGTCTTTACTCTCGGCAAGTAGCATCAGCGATTTCAGTTGATCATTTTCTTCACGCAGGCTCCTGTTTTGATCCCGGAGGCCTTCCAGATGAGTACAACTAACTGTTGTGTAATCACTATTCAGTCTACTTTCTGACGTTTGTGTTTCTCTACTTTGGCGAAGTCCTCGTAAATTCTGTAACTGTTGTAAAAGACTAGAAATTTCTTCATTTTTATCTTTTATTACTCGACGCAAACTATTTAGACGAATAATGTTCAGTATATACATTTGCAAATATGACTTTCGTTTCGAAATTATCTTGCGTCTTCTGTTATTGTCTCGTGACCGTTTCCTAATTCTTAAACGTCTTCTGGAGATTCTACTAGGAGAACTAATTGACTGATCATAGTAACCTTCATCGGTGCTAACTCTTTCAGTACAGCAACCATCAGAATGTCTCTTTGGATCAGATTCTTTGGTGTTCGTTTCACCATCTCCTACACCGTTGTTGCGCGTTTCGTTGTTCGTAGTTCTGCTACTTCTCCGTCGATGGCGCTGCTGTTCACCACTACTCCATTTGTACGACGTGTGCTCAGGACTACTAGCACCTGCGACTAAACTTTCGACTTCATCTGAATCTGCTTGGCTTGAAAATCCACGCAGAAGGAAACTGTATGTACCTTCTGAAGTGAAAGAACTGGTAGAGAGCTCTCGGGTTAGCTCTGAGCTTTCAGTCGGAGAAAATACTTCGTCAGAATTGTGCACAGCATCACACTGCCATCTTTGTCTTTCTACCGTAGTCGAACACTCATTTATCTCACCAGCACAATGCAGTTCATCTTGGAAATCTGGAATACTTTGGCATTTACAGCCATCAGATACACACTTATCTAAAGGCAAATCAGTTCTTGATGCACGCTGACCTTTTAGCAACCCCGGTGGATCAGATTCTGGTGAAGACGCTTCATCATACTCAATATTTAAACGTTCAGCGTAGTCATCTAGTTTTGAACCAGTTGAGTTTCTAGCAGAAACACAAAATATTGAAGTTTTGAAACAAGCCATATTCACAAGACACACTTTTCGATCTCAATCAATCACAAACACAATATTATATCTTTGGCGAATATCAATTTCTGTAACACAAAAAGTAACTCTACACTATAAAGTACACGAAATTTATCCTAACTGCTTCTAACGTCACAACCACTACGTATCACTCATAGGAACATTCGGAAGTTTCCACTCTGAAAACGGTACAGTTCTTATGTAGATATTTATATTAAAGACGTCTAGATTACCGGAAAAGTTCTTGTTATCTACGAGCAAGAATGTTAGATTCATCTTCATCCAATTTTTTTGGCACAGAATTAAATGATAACTTGGCACTTGTCCATCTTCAATAAATCTGCAACGAAAGAAAAGAAAATATACTGTTAGTTAATCTAACATTGACTTTCAATAGATAAGTGTTCTAAACAGTATATTAATAACAGAATATATATATATATATATATATATATATATATATATATATATATATATATATATACATTTGCAGTTGAACAAACAAAACTATCTTTTAAGTCATTTCTACATATGAGCAAATAATCTGGTCACAGCTCAATTTGGTTGTAGCTTTCTCCAGAAAACTTTCTATTTTTATTTTTAATACTCTTTTCTACAATAAAGTCTGAAATATATACTGACTTTATTACTAGATTTCTCTCTTTTAGAGACGCAAAAAGCAGGCTTTTTGGAATGGAAGTTTTTTATTTAAAAAGTTTTTTTCTCTTTTTTAGGAGGGAAAGGAAAATTTTCATTTTTTTGGGGGCATTTTATGACTTTCTTATTCAGGTATCACCTTTGTCTTCGTGAATCCTAGTTCAGTCAGGGGCTGGCTATCTTGATTGGTTTTCAAACTGGCATTTCTTTGGTTACCAGGGATGTAAGTTATGCAAGCCAACACATCCATGGTGTCAATTCGGTTGCCTAAGCACCTAATCCAGTGCCTGAAAGTTATACATCTTGTCATACGTGTTCTATGGGTTGCCTAAATTCAAACTGGCAGTCAACAAAAAAAAAAAAAAAAAAAAGTACCATTAACCAAGAAACAGACACAATACCATTTTGGTTTTGATATAAAATGATGCTTGCATTTCGTTCTCTGTTGGGAAATACTATTGTCAGCTTGAGATGTTCTATTAGAACCTAATATAAGGCCAGTTTTCAAAATTAAAGATATTAACGGTTTACCTATTTTACCGGTAGGATCAAAGATATTGCTGCTAATATGTAGCGAAACAATCAATTTTTTTTCAGTAATTTATGATGACACTAGAGATATCACGGGAATAAACAAGAAAATGTTTATATTCTATAGTTAAATGAAAGTTCGAATCTAATGAAAATTTTGTGGGGTTTTACAGAGCCTGACAACAGCTGGTGAAACTATATCATCCATTATTCAAAATGTTTTACTACAACTTCAGCTATGTCAAACAAGTAGTCACCGTCAAACGTACGATGGAGCTGGCGGTATGAGTGGCTCAAAAAAAATAAATAAATAAAAGATATTCAGCCTCTTATTATGGAAAAACAGGCACTTGCACTATACGTGTACTGCGGTGCCTAGTTTGTAAATATAATTATGAATGATAATGTTCATGCATCATGCTGTCAATGTCCCACTGTAGTGGATTAATGAACTTGAGAAAATATTCAGTCAGTCTCCCAAAGAAAAAGCAAAACTTCATCATATTCAGGAATATTGCATGTGGTCCTTTGGGATGATATGTCCTCTATGTTCAACTAGGTGGCTCTATTAAAAAATATATCAGATTGAAGAAGCCATAAATAAACATGAAATAATACTGCAAGCTCTGGAGGAGTTGGTTAAGGTAAGTGCGAGAAAGCTAGTGGTTTGTTTCAGAATTTCGAAAATGAAGTTTCTAATCTTGACTGTACTAGCGCTGTTGAATTTCTATCTCGAATTGCTTAATAGAACATTTCAAGTAAGGACTATTATCCTATCAGGACTTCTGAAGTCTGTGGAATTAATCTTAAGTGGCATTAGTGAATAGTATTCCGAACAAAAGTTTTCTGCAGGATTGTCAAATTGCGAGAACAAAAAATTTGAAGAACTTTATCTTCTTCCAGTAATACTTCCAAGATTGAAAAAAACACACACAAAAAAAAAAAAACTTGCAGGACTTCAGCTTGTTCATGCATATAAATGTACAGAAGACTACTAGTGAGGGAGAACTGCGATGATTTAAAGTTATATCCGGAAATTGACTCATCTTCTTTAGATATAAAGTTGAGATTGTTCCTGAAGAATAAAAAAAATATTGCCTGTGTTAAACACAGTGATTGTTTCCCGTGAAATGAGCCATAAAGAGAGAAGTCTAGTTTCGAATGTGGGTACGCTTTTTCGACAGCTGCTGGGTTTAATCGAATTCAAGCTGTGAAGCAGAAAGAAGTTTAAGTGCTCTTCTCCGTTTGAAAACATATTTGCGTTAGATCTATACTATGATCAAGAAGAGATTAAATCATATAGCACTTTGTTATACTTATCAAGACCTTTTAGACTGCTAACAACAACAACAAAAGTAACTAAAATGTTTATTTTGAAAAAGCTCAAAATTTCCCAGGCAAACTTTCTTCGCAAAAAAAACCGCTTATTCCCAAGTTTTGGCATCTCATCTCTCTTTACAAATTCAAATATACGCTAAGAGCAGTATATTTTTTGAAATGTAATATTAGTTTAAAAAAAAAAGAGAGAGAGAGAGAGAAGAAAAGAATACAATAGCTCAATGGAAGACCGCCCACCTCTGGTGCGACAGGTTCCCGCCCATGCGAGTTTGTAATGAACAACATTCTTCATTCTGTGGATTTTCTTCCATTTCCTTCCACATTCTCATTCCAGCATTCCTGTCATAATTATTAACTTTCATTATTCATCCGTCTACTTTAGCCTCAAGAACGTAAAACTAGAAATTCCATTTTATTAGTTAAAAAAATAAAAAATCTTCAGTTTTTGAATCTTTTTTTCCTTTAATGCAGATATTCGCCCTTTTCAGATATCATTTACAATATAGTCTATTTCAAACCAAACAATATATATATATATATATATATATATATATATATATATATATATATATTTTAATGCTAATTTAGATTTGGTTGCTTGGGGTTTAACTAGCGTTGCCAGAAGAGAAAAATGAAACTTTTAAGATTTTTAGGCCGGAAAAAAAGGAAAATATGTTATACTCAGAATTTATGTACGTACATATAACAAACACATATACTGTTTCACATAGTAGCGTAGAATAAAATTTAATTGGAAATTGATGCAGTTTCATTGAAAACAATTAAAACACAGAAAACGCTAAAAAGTTTATTACAATTTCTGGTGGGAGCTCATTGTGGTTCTCATCACACATTAAGCTGTAGGTCCTCGTTTTACTTAGCCTCAGTACTGAAAGGGGCGCTAAACCCAAAATCCAACCAAATCAAGTAAATTACACAATTCTTCGTTGTCTTTCAATTGCATTTGCATGTCTTAACAGTCACACATTTCTTTTTTATACGATTAAAAAATCCCCAAAGGATGTATTGAAATTCACTACCACTTTGAGATCTTTTTTCATTAGTTCACAGTAGCTTATGTTCCTGACATTAGTGCTTTTATTAGTTCATAGTAGTTTATGTTCCTGACATTAGTGCTTTTATTAGTTCATAGTAGCTTATGTTCCTGACATTAGTGTTTTTATTAGTTCACAGTAGTTTCTGTTCCTGACATCAGTATATTACAATCGACCGGATTGCGATATGATCGAAACGGTGTTTACAGATGAAGGATAAAATGTTAAACCTAATTATTTTTAAACATAAAGTTGAGTACCGGTTAGATTGGTGATAAAGATACTACGTTACATAGGTTGTGATATTAACAGTGTACGAGATATCAGTTCCTCTATTTTTTTTCTCTCGCATTTAAGTTATAAAACATTTTTAAAGTGTCCAAGGCCGTCATCTTTTTTATTTATTAAAAATGGAATAAATTTTAAGGAGAAAATAAAAACATATAACGTAAAACGTGCAAGATAAACGTAAAACTTACCGGGAAAATGTACGACCTCGCAACCATAGGTTTAACATTATGAGACACGGGCCCACAGTTTATCGACGGATCCGAGCCACACGAAATTAAACTAAGAATCGAATTTGGATTTCCCTCTACCACTTCGAAGCCACATACCGGTACTCTAACCACAAAGCTATTATGTTGACTGAATAAGTAATGAGGACTTACTAAATTCTTTACATACAGATTCACGACATAAGTTACTAAAATGCCCACTTTCGTTCAAGAAAACGTTAACTCCAATGACTTAATTCATAGATTATAATATAAGTTCGTGTAAACTTGCCGTCCGCTAGTTGCAACGGGCAGACCACATCGTAAAAGAGCTCCATACATTACGAGCTACTCCAACTAAACAAACTAACAATTAAGGACATAACATCCATACGTATGAGTTATGAGTCAATTTACATGTTATGCAAAAAATTGATTTACACCTTCGGTTACATCTTACAACACTATGTGGTTCCTAGTGTACTTCAATCGTAGCTTCCTAGTCTAAAAATATATGCGTGAACAAAGCTTCATTTTGGTATAACCATTATTTGTGTATCGCTACAGGTTAAAAAGTTCTACTATCCCAAACTCCAGGTTGCATTGTATATTGGACACCCTGTATTTTGTCTTCACTAGGGTCCACAAAGTCTGAATTTTGAACTCTGGAATGCCCCCTTTCCTTCAAATTTCTGGTGCTTGTCTGTAGTTTAATTTACCGAATATCAATGTAAAATCATTTACCCTTTATTTTGTAAGTTGATATACATTTCCTTAGATTAATTTTTTTTAAAAAAAATTGCCGTTTTTTATAAATTAACAGTAAATTTATAAGAAAACATGATAATTTTATTGATAAAAATGTAATTTTACACCATTTCATATTAATAATTTTACTTTATAGGAGTAAATTTATTTACATAGAGATTCGGCAAATAGATTGCCACAGTTTTTTTTTTTGGTAAATTTACCTGTGAAATTTTTCCAGTATACGTACTGTTTTCAAATATAACTATATTTCGTAACTTTAATAACTTAAACGTGTTAGTTACTTTACTCAATCTGTTTATTCAAATTCCAAGAATTCCTGAGCACTTTTGGCACAACGAAGTGGACATTGGTGGTCCAAATAAGATATCCTTGGAAAGAGAGAGTGTGTAAAGTAAACTTCACTTTCAGCAAACAGATGGAAAGTATAGAAACTAGGCATTATTTTATCTTCCGCGTTATTTAAAATCTTAAATGTTGTAAATACATTATGTACTTTCTTCGGAAGGCAGAGAGAAACGATATTCACACTGTGATTGTAAGGTTATTGGTCATAACACGACTTCTTTGCTGTTAGTAGAATAAATACTTATATCCATATCTAATTCCACAGGACAGCATGTTTTTGCAAATTTCTATAGTATAGCATCAAGCTCGAAAATTTCATGTTTTAGATAAAATACTAACGAAGGTATTCGTTCTTCGCGCCAGAAGGGTAAGATTTAATGAATGCTGTATCACTTCTGGTTTGAATAGGGGGTTAACGGAGATGTTGAACGGGGACCTATTCTTGGGACGATAAATAAATAGCAAAAGATCGCATCTCGACATTTCTCACCGTTTTCGTTGGGATAGACACGTTACGTTGTCTTGAGACGCTGAATCGTTTACCCCCCCCCCCCAAAAAAAAGAACGCTTTTCTCCCTATCTCTTATTATTTTCGTTCTATGGGCATAAATGTTGAAACAAAAAAATGATTGATTTTAACCACTTCCGATTTGAATATATGGAGATGTGCAACAGTACCTATTCTTGGGACCCTGATTCTCGCTGCCTCTGCCGTTCTATGGAGAAAATCGATGAAACCGGAAATGACTATTCGAACTATTTCCGGTCTGAATAGGTAGTAAATGGAGGAGATGAATTTTATCCTTGGGAGGCTTAATCCATTGCAAAAAAAAAAAAAATCGCATCTCGATATCTCTTAATCATTTTTGCTTTGATACCTGTCGACAGACGGAACAAAGGACAAAACCGTTCTATAAGACTTCCAAATAGTTTGGAAGACTAATAAGCGTTTTGACATCACTGTCGGGCCATTTTTGTCGCAAATTTACAGATTTTCATGCACTGTAGTCTTTACTAATCTCTTCCTTTTGATAGTCCTCTCTGTTGGTTTAATGCCTAGTGTGCATGCATTTGAAGCACGGGATTTTGAGTTTAATTCCCGGTGGGAGAGCATCTCAACGCATTACGATGGTTCGGATTGCACATTAAAGTGTAGATCCACTTTTCATATATTCTTTACTGTGAAAAGAAAGTAAAACTAACTAACTAAATCTGTCAATCACTAATTAACTCAGTCGCTAACTAACTGCCTTACTCACTAAGTCACTACTTAACTAACTCATTTACTTACTCAGTAACATGTTAACTCACAAGCTCACTAACTAACTCACTCTCTTCCTTTTGCGGTAAAAATTTCTGCACTTTGCTACCTTGCCTACTTCTTTTACCTTCTAATATATCTTCCATCACATCTTTAATAATAATAAAAAAATCTTCCTAAATAATAACCTAATACATTTTCCTCCATTGTTCTTCGTATATTCCAAACGATCCTTATGATTCCTCATTGCCTTTTTCGTACCATCTTCAGTTCTCCTATATTGTGAGAAATTGTTGAGAACTACCTGCTTATTGGTAGGAGAGAATAGGCATTGAAGATTTTAGTTATACTGAATAATACGTATATTTAGCGCAAAAAATCAGTTTTCTCCGGTGTTACCAGATCACTATAATCGATAATAAACACTGGCCTTGGTGAATGAGGGCCATTAGAAACAAAAAAGAGTCATATCCAGTCCTCTTTTGATTACTCAGAATGACGTAATTTTGTATCCATCCCTTTCACTGTGATAGGGAGGAGGCAATAAAATACTTTCGCGTCGTTGGGTTTCCATTTAAACCAAGAAATACCTCAGAGTCGGGTAATATTCAATGATTACAAGTCTCTGCAATGGAAACAATCCTTTTCTTTTTTTTCTTTTTTTTATTCTTATTTTTCGGTACTCGCGTCGAAGGAAATCTGCTTGACCTTGCTTCAACTGCAACTTGCAATTTGCAGAGTTGTTACATGTAAACTCCACTTATATATATAACAAAAACATGAATTATGAATTTTTATCTGATTTTCCAACAAGTGCCAACATTACGGCTGTATTGGTTCATTATATTCATTTGGGAAAATGCTTGAAATATTTTATTTGTATTTAATCATATACGTTGTTCTACATCAGTGGTGATTACAAGAAAAATATTAAAATATATTAGTTTCGCTCACGAGTTGGGTTGTTAATTTAGCCACTTTTTGGCTAAGTTTGGCCATTCTGAGAACCTAGCTAGCCACAAATTTTCGAAAAAGCTACTATTTTGCTTTTCTAGCCACATTATTTTTGTTTTTAGCAATTTCTAGCAATTTTCTGAGTTAGCCACTTTTTCTAGATTATGTGCGTGCTTTTGCTGTTATCTGAAGGCCTCTTAACAGCAACAGTGCTCAACCTCACTCTTATCACATTGTCCTGGATTCCAGAAATAACAAGCTCATCATTCTTCATTCGGGAGGAACCCAGACGTTTCTTAAGTTAGTTTCAAGTTTTGTCCGCAGAAAGTTTGTTAAATGGTCTGAACTAAATCATACTGCCTATTTTTTCTCAGTTATAGGAATGACAAGGTTAGCTGGTTTCATCATCAAGGGAAAACGGCTAAATCACTCGAAATGTTTTTTTTTTTTTTTTTTTTTTTTTTTAAACACAGTTGGGCATTTGGCTAGACCCAGATTTTTGCATGTCACTTTCACTAAAATGCGTGTCTTAAGGGAGGGGAAGTTAAACATAGGGAATATGTCAAAAAGGAGGTATCTCACAAACCTCTCATGCTAGGGCGATGAAACTCGCTATATAACTCCCTATGTAAAACAAGGTAATCAGCCCAATTGTTTCTAAAAATGTCCGTTTCTAAGGGCGAAAGAGACAAAAAGGTCAATTAAAAAAAAATATATTTTTTCGACGTTGTCTGTCTCATCATCGCGGCAAAACGGCTGAACCGTTTGGATGAATTAGAATCATAGTTAACACTTGGCTCCAGACGGATTTTTATTATGTAACTTGAATTGAAATTGCGTATCCTAAGATGGGTCAGATCGTTCAAAATTTATACCAAAAATAGAGTATCACACAACATTCTCAAGTTAAGCAGATGCAGCTTGGTGCATAAACTACTTACTACATGTACTCGTAAATTGATACGTTTCGAAGTGGTTTCGAATAATTTCGTTTCTAAAAGGATTAATGGGATAATTTCTAAAATATTTTATTTCTCCTTTTTGTATTCGTAATATATGATTTGAACTGTTGAAAATGAATTTTTGAACAAAGTTAACACTCAGACTGACGTGGGATATTTATCAATTATTAGTTCACCTTCATTGAAATGCGTATCCTACGGGGGAGGGAAATTATTATATTATTATTAGTATTATTATTATTCAAAGTCATTTGTATACTTATTTTATATGCAGCTGACAGTGTTACCTTCTCTCATAGTATAAATATATGATTTGTTTTAGGCCTATATATTATTTCTGTATCCCTTTTGTGTGTGTGTGTGTGTGTGTGTGTGTGTGTGTGCATGTGTTAATTGTATTCAATTTTACAAAATTATGTTTATTTTCACCATTTGTGTGTTTTTATTTTTATTCTACAGAAATTGTAATTGGACAAAGAAGTGTAATTTTCACTTTAATATAAAATAAAAATAAATAAAATTATTATTATTATTATTATTATTATTATTATTATTATTATTATTATTATTATTATTATTATTATTATTATTATTATTATTATTATTATTATTATACAAAGAACAACGGCTGCAACTTCTCAAATGCCTCTTTGAAAGCAACATTTGCATCTAGCTGAGTTTGACATTTCACTTTAATTTAAATATTCGTTCTAAGGAAAGGAAGGGGAATAAACATACTTTTTAAATATTTTTCATAAACCTATTATTTCCTTGGAAAGAACGGAAATTTCAACTAGTTCATATAAGACGGCTTCTTTAAAGTTATTTTGATATGATTAATATTCTATAGCAGAGAATATTTCTTATGTGAAATGTCCCTTTAAGATATACTGAAGTTGTTAAGAGCAATAATGGATCATTTTAGTAATATATAAAAAGCTTTAATAGCCAATAGGATATCATACTTACTGTATATTATTTAAAGAATGTGTTGTAAAAGAAATTTGTCTTGTGTTTAATATTGTTATTTATTTCTTTATTGGATTAGTGATAGGCAGTGGCGTATTTAGGGGGCTTCCGGGCTTAATCCCCCCCGAAAACTTATTTACTATAGTCAAGTATATGAAATATCTTGCAGAATTTTTACATTTTCAGGCAAAGCCCCCCCACCAAAGTTAGCAAAGCCCCCCGAAACAAAATCGTAAATACGCCACTGGTGATAGGGCTATTGATACTTTTAGCATGCGGTACTTTTCTTCTATATAGTTATAAAATTAAGCCCAAAACTTTCTTTGGATAAATACCTGAAAATTTCAACTTAATCAGTAGATAATTATATCCTTATAGTGCTGAACAGATAAGCTCCAATTAACAATTTATTTTTAGATTGATTGGCCACATAATTGAAAGATCATTCGGGCATCAGTTTTCATCCTATCAAAGTGAGATAGGGAAACTAATACACTGTTAATTGTAAGCAGTTAACGCAAAATACATAAAAACGATCTTAGAAGATTTTTGGCACATAATACAAAGAATTGCTGTCGAATATACTGTTATAACATCATTGTGAAGTTACAAGTTAGCACAAAGCTACGAATGTGGTTGATATTAGAAACAAACAATTATTGATTAATGATCGTTATTATAGCCTAATATTAGCAATTATGATTTGCATTTGAACTGTATTCCTTGTGTTAGGCCAGCCGCAATATTAAATAATTGAATAGAGGAAAGGCCACCCACACTGATGCAGGGGGAAAGAGAAAAAGATACGGAGAGAGAAACCTGACATGCGTTGACCGTTCGTTTCAATCATAATGTTAGAGAGGTCTTTGCTGTACGAGGGTTTGTTCCATTCAGTTTCTTGCCTATACTGTGCCTCGGCTTGACTGCCTCTCTTCAGGTCAATATGCGACTAGCCTTATGCTGGTGTAAATGGAACAATGATGTTATGACAAGATATTTGTCAGTATTTCGATGTAAACTAAAAAAAAAAAGTGTCTGATGTGATCCCATTGAGTGTAGTGAAAGCAGCCAATTGTATAAATATAAATGACAGAGAGCGTTTGGTTTATTTTAGAACATGTAACCAAGTTGAAATTGCCTTGAAAAGACACTCCATATTTGTTCCAAATGAAATGAAATATTTAAGTTTTACGTCCCACGTTATGCCGGCTAGGCTAAAGAAGACGGTGATGATGTGAAGTGAATGAAATGGTGGAATGAACAAAGTGGAAGGAAACTGGAGAACCCTGAGAAAACCCACGCACACGGTGTTTGTCCACCACAAAGATCACTTGGCGCGAGATGGGATCGAACCGAGGATACCATGCACCAGAGGTGAACGCTCTATCACTGAGCCACCGCGTCACTATATTTTTTCCAAAATTTATGTTGAATAGATGTCAAAATAAGAAACTAAAGAGAAAGATAAATTCAATTTTGTTCTTTCAATTGTATGTGAAGATTCTAGCTCCTTGATAGTGTCAGAAGTCATTGACTCTTATATGGAAGAAATGCTAATGGACGTATACAAGCAAGTATCTGTATAATGAATCCATACTTACACGATTGTTGTGTATGTGGTATCCCTAATCCTAATTTCAACCAGTTCCTCTACTTCAGTTGGTAATTATAAGTTTACCATATTCCTTTTTGAATTACAGTGAGAAGAAACTAGCCACTCTACCCCACCTAAGTAGCTTAGTGGCCCAACCTACTTAGGCTAAGATAAGTGGGCTAGAACCTGCCTTCGATCAGAATACTCAAAGACATGAAAATGCAATAAACGGAAGTTACAAACGTTTAATAATATCCCATCTTCATTAACATATCACATACATGACATTCAAATTAAGGCATCAACCTAATTCTGAAATGCAACTATACATAAAACATGGAATTACTATGACTGTGTTAAATATTAAACATTATATTTTTTAAAAAGGAATCTGCACCTTCTAATTTTACAGGCTCCGTTCACTACAAATGGTACTGCATCATATTCTTTTTTTTTACTATTTTTCCCACTCCACAAGCCTCTGAACTTTCACTAAAGAGAAACGAATTAGCATTTCTTTGCAAACGCTTGGAATTTTGAATACGGATATAATGAGGCGAAGGTTCTCGACCTGCGTGACATTCCACCGCGCCTGTCGTTGTCCTGTTAATTTCTGATTGGTATTCAGATCGAAACGAAGACGACGGTGCTGTCACGTCAAGTGACGGGTCCCACACCTATCTCTTTACTATCATCCTTTTCCGTGTCGCGTGCCAATGGCTTCAATAAATGTAGTTGCAATGTCCAGGTTTTCGGTTCATTTGTTCCGACCCAGTTGGAACGAAACATCAGTTGTGGATGATTCAAAAACTGTTGACTTCCTTTAAAAAATGAGATGTAAATATACCGAAAGAAATCTAAATGGTGAAACGAATATTGTAAAAGTGCTCCTATGAACCATAATCTAACTTGAAAGGAAAGAATTAAAGATTTTAATCTTGTTACCATGGATGTACCCAGGAATATTCAATGAGAAGCTTCAGCGGCGACCGTTTCAATATAACGTTGGGAAAGGGTTGTTCAAGTGTGTGTTTTGTTATCAGATATTGTCTACCAAGACATCAAACAAATTTTAATACAAATATGGAAGCCCTCCAAGCCCACTCGGCCCCCAGGATCGGTCCGTTTGGGGGATATGTCATAAGTATAATAATAATAATCTTCTTCCTATTATTTCGTAGAATTTAAGTTAAGGTCTACTTCTTTCTCTGCCCCTCTCCACATAAACATGTCTCCTCCCCTTCTTCATGTTCCGATTTTAGATACAAAACCCCGGTATTTCATCCCCCATTATTTATGCAATTCAATTGAATGCATCACTTCATATTGTTTCCTTCTTTACATTAAAAAAAAAGTATTTTGATTTTAACCAATTTCAATGTAAAATTCCAATTTTGATTTTAACCAATTCCAATATAAAATATTTTGACACAGAGATACACACGGGGGGTAGGTCCGACCCCCCCCCCATATTACAGTTTTTTATGTAAATTTAGTCTAATTTCAGGGATGATTTCACGGATTTTAATATAATTTATTCTCATATGGAATTTGGACCCTTTCTGGAATAAATTCCTGGGTTGTACTTAGTGAAAAAGAATACTTCCCTCTAGAAAAGTTTAGAAATATATGTATTACAGTGGAGATCTTATCTGGGTCTCCCGTATAATGTAGTTTATTTATGCTCCGATACCTTAAGCAATTGTTTATACATGTACCTATTCTTCAAGTTTTGGTTAGTTGTCCACAGTTAGGTGAATTCTCAAATCGCTTGAAATGTCATACGACCATCTTTAATTCCAATAATAATAATAATAATAATAATAATAATAATAATAATAATAATAATAATAATAATAATAATAATAATAATAATAATAATAATAATAATAGTTCCTTCATATCCTTGCCTTCCCTGGATAAGTATTAACTCTACTATTCCATTTACATATTCCAAACATTGGAAATGATGTAGTGTTAGGCAGCAGTGGGTCAATACTAGTCCGCTCCCGTCTGGTGCCCGGGGTACCTGGTTCGATCCCAGCTGGCGCAAAGAGGAATTTGCTGTGAACAAACTCAGTGTGCTTGGGTTTCTCGAGGTTCTCCCATTTCCTCTCACTTTCTTTTTCCACTATTATCATCCATCTCATCACCGTTCCCCTTAACAAAGGTGCATAATCGTGGTACGTTAAACTAAAAACAAAAGAAAACATGATGTAAATTAAGACAGTAAATTAACGCTCCCTCACAGGGATTGTTTCAGTTCCAAGATGTAAGAAAACTGAAATGCTTCCTATTTCAATACTATTTTATGTATGATAGCCTTCATGGAGGGGGGAGTTACAACCCTTTCCAAATACCCCTGGATATGCCCTTGCTAGTTACATTTAGTATGAAATCAATGGTAATAGGGGATTTTTGAATTCGAAATCCATAGTCGAGATCATTCTAGTTCGAAAATTTTCTTTAACTAAAGCAGTGTTCTAATTTTAGCCCTACTTATGTAAAAGTCTGCAAACGTGATTTCCCACACAGATTTTATTTTACTAACTACGCATTACGGAACGAATTGAGAAATTTGAAAAATGTTCTATAGGGAATCACTTTCTTCCTGCGTCAAACAAACTATACTGAAGATTCAACAAGCAGTTTTAATGGATTATACAATGAAGGAATACTTTTGGCGAATCTTAAACAGTTAAAGCAAGTAGGGAGCTTAAGTGAAAACACTGGACATAACGGATTTTGTCGAAATAGTACGTACAACAGAAAGTATTCCGTCTACTCGTTTTTGTTCACAAATTGATGAATAACAGTTTCTGGGACATGCCAATGACATTAAATGTTAATATTTTACGGATGTTGATTGGATGATTAATAGTTATCCATAAATTGAATACTGAGTGGACACTTTGTCTAGTTCCAAATGTAATTAAACAACAGTACACAATTAGTTTTATTATGTGACCAAGACGTAATTTACTAATATGTCAATAAATAAATAAATAAATAATATGGACGATAACATATGTCCAGTAGATACCCTTACTTTGAAACTCAAGATACATCTAGCGGAGATGTATTCCATTTTTAAAACAATTGATTTATTACGTAATAAAAAAAAATCCCGCACAATTCTAACTGAGGTTTTCTCATATCCACTTGAAAAATGGTAGGATGATCGCAATCCTAATTATACTGTAAAAGGGAAAAATGCGTTACGTCATGCTATCCTGGAATGTTATACAGTCTTGCTTAAGAGGTTTGTAATGCTGGTTGTAGAAAGACAAGGGGCACAATGAGAATTCTAATAGCTGCAAACGTTTCATTACGTTACGCATATTCCTAATAGTAAACATTCATGCTAATAGATGTCGCTATGTGCGCTATCACTTGCCTGCCTGACACTAATAGATGTCGCTATCTGCGAGATTATTGTATATAACGAAATCATTGTAAAACTGCATAAAAAAAATATATGATATGGAGTTTGGTGTGATTGGTGGGCAAAATAAATAAATAAATAAATACTGTACAATTAGAGAATTTAATTAAGCATAGTTTTACCCTATAATGCACAGCGGGCTGAAAACTTTGGCGCAGCAAGTAGTCTTGAAAAATGATAAAGAGTGGCCCCCAATTTGAAATAGGCCAGGTGATCCACAGGCGACATAGGGTTAAAAGTCCAAGCTTTCTTGACTTTTCACGTAGTCAAAAAGGAATGGATGTAACCAGCATTAACGCAGTTAATATACTTCATTTAAACGCAGACCTGAAATTGAGAATTTCAAGTCATATCTAGTTTAACGTTTCACGATTATGCTCTGCGCGGTAAACAGGACGGATTGTTAACACAAGCGAATTATTACGAAAAGAATTGGTGGAATATGAAAATGGGAGAACGAATTGATACAATGTTGTTCACCAAAATAGCTAACATGGACAGGAATCGAAATCAGAGACCATAACCTAAAACATCGTGCCACTAAGGCTGAAATATAGATTGTGATTTAGTGGTAGCTCTGGAGGTAAGTCACATCGGTAAAAATAAATAAATAAATAAATAAATTTTATCGTCACAAGCTGAAGAAAGAAAGTTTCTCTATAATGCGCTAATTCTTGTATTCGGATTTCTAGTTGTGCGAAACTTTATTTCTTTAATTTGTGGCGATATAATTTAAATATATATCGATGTGACTTCCCTCGGGAGCTGCCACTGTTGTGAGCTGCCACTTCTCAAAATAATGGCAAAAGTATCATAGTTACCATATTTTACCTATTTTCAGATTTCTGAAAGAAAATGCGTTTTTCAGGATTAGCTATCTTTATTCATCTCTTTCGTTGAGAATGTAAGATTACAAATTCAACTAATAAAGTAGAACTTCTTGGAAAGAATGGATCTATTACCTGTGAAGTGATCAGTGATATCAGCCG
Organism: Thermobia domestica; assembly: GCF_964235325.1. Lineage (NCBI taxonomy): Eukaryota > Metazoa > Arthropoda > Insecta > Zygentoma > Lepismatidae > Thermobia > Thermobia domestica. The sequence goes on from NC_137461.1 coordinate 86,326,370, forward strand.
TCATTTAAAACTATTAAACAATCTACTAATCACGACGAATGGTAAGGATACTTATACCTTTGAGAAATGCATAGGAATGTTCAACAATGAAAAAGAAAATGATATAGCACCTTTAACAACGTTAACTCTGAATCATTGTAGTAGTGTAAATAACAGATCATTTGCACCAATGATGATTTCAGGGAGCAGCCAGGAGGAAATATCCCGGAGCTATAAAATTCCTCCCGGTACATTTCTTCGACCAGACTCAATCTACTACCTTCATTCCCCGTTCCTTCAAAATCGCCGGGGAAACCTGAAATCATAACTGATTTGCACTGACTGTGAACAAAATGTTTTAGGATGACGTAAGCAAGATTTCCATTAAAATTAAGGTGATAAGTGACTCTGATCCAGGAATATTTCCAACGAACTCTTCTTGTGTATTTCGCAGTATATCATAAAATGTTCATTTTTGACATAACGTTTAAAAATTACTAGTAACTCTCTAAAGAGATACTATTTCTACAATAGTTTGAAGTTTCAAAATTACTTTATACCATTTGGTTTCTTTTAATTACGTATATCTATTAAATTATTTTTCTTTTTTTACTTTCATGGTGTCATTTTTGCTGTCATTTCCATCGGTTTATTCTGCTTTGAAGAGGAAGCTTTAATTATTACATATATTGGAGGCAGAAATGTTCTGGACAAGATAAAGTTGGAGACACAGGTACTTTTGATAAAATAAAGTTGAGAACAGAAGTATTTTGGTTGCAAAAAGGTTGAGGGCAGAAACATTTTGGATAAAATAAGGTTTACAGCAAAAGTATTTTAATTGAAATAAGGTTGAGGACAAAGGCATTTTGACTGGAATAGGTTAAAAGCAGAAGTATTTTAGTTAATAAGGTTGAAAACACAAAGAAGTAGCCTATTTTGAATGAAATAAGGTTGAGAACAGAAGATTTTTTTGTTGAAGTAAGATTGAGAGAAAATATACTTTGGATGAAACATGGTTTAAGGCAGAAGTATTTTGAATAATTTATTCAAAAAAAAAAGTGTTGAAGACAAAAGTTTTTTTTGATTAATATAAGGTAGAGAGCAGAAGGATTCTGAGACTGACATTGTGTGATTTCGAGAGATCATAAGATGGTATGTTATTGAGGTTGAAGGTAAAATAAATTGAATCGGTTAATTGTTCGTAAGTAGGTATGTAGCAGAAAAGAGTAGACTTTTGTTCTATGTATCTCTGGAAACACCTAGTTTCAAATTTACGTAAGAAACCACGAAAGAATCTAATCGCAACTTTAGTCATAATCATTGCTAGTTGAGGTTAAGTTTGAACTCATTGCTAGTAATGAGGTAGAGTTTGAGTGAAGTTAAGGAGCTAATAAGTAACGTAAGGTTGAAAATGAGTACAATTTGAAGATAATGCTCACATATAGACATGAATGTGTGTTCACAAAACATTCTTTTAAAGTGCAAATATCCTCACTTACGTGATATGCGTTCTATGAGAGTACATTTCAAACAAAAACATGTAATCTACTTAAGCTTATTTACATCTTTTATTTTAATGAAAACACGCAACTCAGAGCAATACGCGTTTTTTTTTTTAAAAAATTTAAATTTCACACAATAAATCCGAATGTAGGTACAAGTTGTAAAAATTTTGAGTCAGGCAATAATGAATTACGTACATCCTAGCAACAGTAAAAATAAACAATCGTGACAATTGTAAAGGAAAGAATGCATATAATATGAGCAGCACCATATCAACTTCCAGATTAAGACATAATTGAAGTCGTGCGTGTGAAAGACAGGAATATACCTCTGTGGAAGGAGCACTTTCACTTCTCGTCGTGAGAGAACGACTCAGGATGCCTCCGTCGGTAACGTAATAAGACTCAGTGCACGAAATCTCAAAAGAACCGATTATCTTCAACCGTTAGCTCATGTGTAATGTTCATGTCATGTGATATAAGAAAATTCCTGTGAAATCAGAGATGTTATCAGAGTAGATGGCTTATTGTAGAAGAAAAAGTAATCAAAAAATAAAACCAATTAGTTTCAATACATATGACGAGAAGTTTATTTTTCAAAGTTTGATTTATCTGGAAATGTCTTTCAGAAATTTAGCAAATTTTGCGAGAGATATGAAAAATGAATCCTTTCAGTAAAATCAAATAAGATTATAGAAAATGCTGTTGTATACCTAGATACTATGTTATTTATCAGTATCTAAAATCAAGGGCGCCGATTTCTCTGTAAGTTTGGGGGCCCCATTCAGATGAGTGTTTGGTTGCAGACAAGGGTCTAAGAAAGCATCTATGAGGATTTTAAGACAAATTGAATTCAATTTAAGCCAAATATTGTGTATTCATAAAAAAATAAATATAACAATAAAAAATAAAAATAAAATTGCATATTTATAAAAATACATGGGGTCCTGGACCTTCTGGCTCCCCAGGATCGGCGCCATTGTCTAAAATTGGATGGGTGATGTTCTAGCAAAAATAAAGATAAAATGTTACAGAAAATGTAGTAAAAAGAAGAAAAATGAGGAATAAACTGGTTTAAACACTAATAAAATGAAGGGGCCGCGGCGGCTCAGTGGTAGAGCGTTCACCTCTGGTGCATGGGGTCCCGGGCTCAAACCCTGCTCCCGCCATGTGAACTTTGTGGTGGACAAACAACGTGTGCGTGGGTTTCCTCGCGGTTCTCCCGTTTCCTCCCACTTTCTTCATTCCACTGTTTCACATTATCACCGTCTCCTTTAACCTAGCCAGCGTAACCGTGGGACGTAACACTCAAAAATTTCATTTCATTTTTTCACTAATAAAATGAAATAATCATAGAAGAATTTGTTAAAGAAGATATGGTACAATGTAAAAGAGAAGATGATGATGATTTAGCTTTGTTTGTTTATTTGATCGTTGAAGTTTAGCGCCCCTTTCCAATATCGAGGTTATGAGACATGGAAAGCACCCATATATTTTCTTTCTTAGGAGGAGTCCAAAGTTTGGGCAGTCTAATATTACAAGATACTACGCCTATGTAGTATTGAACCAGTGTTAGAAAAGATTGTGATAAGTGATTGTTAAGTACTCCCATATATATTCTCAGAAAAAAAATTATAGAACTAGATTGTTTTTATAAGGAGAACGTAGAAATGAAGTGCCAAATCAAAATGTTTGGGCTAGATTAGTTATTTTTCTGCTAAACAAGTATAGTTTTAAGAAAATTTCCAAATATATGTCGAGTTACCAAATTTTGGGGGATTCGGACCTGGTGGCCCCACCACATGGTTATATGCCCCTGCCTACAGTTTAAGGATGGAGTCCGAATCACTGTATTGCAGCAGTATGATAAAGGATGTTGTTTTATGGGTTATGATCGGAAAATAAGTATCTCTTTTGAAAGTTAGCTCCCTCATATAGTAATATTGAGTTCCAATTAATATCATCCAACTACGCTAGACTTTCAAGTTATATAGATCCAATACTGAAACCGGATGTTATAGATCTACCACTCCCGGTTCCAAAAAATTGATAAGAGCGGAGATCAACATATAATTGTAAAGCTAAACATATATATATATATATATATATATATATATATATATATATATATATATATATATATATATATATATATATATATATATATATATTTAAAAAAGAAAAAAAAACATTTCTCTTTATCTCAACTATTTTTACTCTTTGGGGACTAATATTAAAATGAAAAATTGTAAATCTTTACCACTTCCACTTTAAGGAGAAATATGACATCTATTTCTGGCAGATAAAATCAATATCAAAATGGAGCATATCACATCTTTTACAGTTTTTGCTCTTTATAAGGATCAATATTAAAACCAGAGATAACAGATTTTTACCTCATCTTTATTTCTGCCTTTTTACAATACAGTTTGCTAATACAGCGTTTATAATTCAATTGGCCCCGCCCCCAATTGCCCAATACAATGCTGTATAAACGCCGAAAATGTTATGCACTCACAAGAAATTAGATATAAGGGCTATCCGCAAGGAAAGAAACGTATTAACTACTTAGCTACAAAGATATTATTATTATTATTATTATTATTATTATTATTATTATTATTTTTAAGTAGTACTGTACATGTTTAAAAGAGTATGTGTCACCGTCAGGAAAAAACAACAACAATACATACAACCTGCTAGCCAAGAGTGTAATTTGCTTCACAAACAGTACGCAAATAAATACATTTTTTAAGTAAAATAAGTCAACTATTATTATCAACGAACGATAAAGATTTTAGCGCTATAAGTTATTTTTTTCGATTTTCTCGAAAACTACCCATGAGAATTTACTCTCTAAAATGTTGTTTTGTTCATTCCGATGTGATCTATCGACTGATATACATCGTATATTTGGACAATACTTTAACTAAATAGAAATTTACAGTTTTGGTAATTTTAGTCTATTTATATCGCATTAATCATAGTAGGCCCCTACATACTATCATCTTGCAAGCGTCTTAACGAAGAGCTTAATGACGATATCAGTTCCATCTCAACTAGTGGCATGGATCCCGCACAGCAACAACTTTTAGGTTTACAAATTAATTTGATTTTTTTTCAATTTTCTCGAAAAGTACGCATGAGTTTTTTTACTCACGCATATCATTTTGTTCAGTTCAGTAAGAATTATCAGTTGGCACATGTCTCATATTTGGGTAGTTTTGTTTTTCTTAATATTGTAGAAAAATAAAATGAAAGGAAATCTTTCCCCCTTGTATAAAAGTCTGAGTTCAACACTGGTCGTATTATTACTGGAGACACGGCACTAGTCCTAAACGGCACAAGTCCTAAATTCACAAGTCCTAAACGGCACGAGTCCTAAAAATCATTTCGTGGCACAAGTCCTAAACGGCACTGGACCTAAAAATCTCTTGTGGCGCTACCATCGCGTCCGTGCCAAGAATACTGTCAATCTGTTAGTCAAAGTTTTAGATATACTGTTTCATATTACAGAACCAGATTCTAGCTTAGTTCTTACAAGTAATTTGAATAAATACATATTCTATCGTTCTGAAAAATAATAATAAATAAAGCCTATTGTTCTTTCTTGCTGTTTGCATGATAGCATTTGTGGTGATAAAATATTAACAACCTATCAAATGTGATTCCCAGATCTCTCATAATGTCTGTTTTTTTTTCTATTCCCACACCATTGACCTCGTATTAGTAACATAATGTTGTGTTTTAGTTATAAACCTCACAAATTTTGCTTTCTTTGTGCTGATTTGATGTAAAATATTTTTACACATATATTTATCATATTCAACTCTTTCCGTAGCAAATAGTTGCCATACTTGTAATAACTACTCTTTACTCATTACCATTATTAACAATAGTTTTAGTATTACTAACATAGGTGTTACCGTTGGAATTAACTATTATTATTATTATTATTATTATTATTATTAATAATAATAATAATAATAATAATAATAATAATATTGCTACATTTTTGAGACCTGAGTCTGGATTGTGCGTGAAATTAAAATCAAAGGTTATGTCACGGACGGCAAATGATGGCTTAATACCCAAAACAAACTCTTGGCCCCCCAAATGAGGGTTAGTCTGTGTTTAATAATTACAGCAAATTAATAATGTTTATAATATAATGTGAAAGAAACATTTTTTAAAAAATCAAACTACGTCAACATGTTAAAATAATTAAAAGAACCTAATTAATCATCCACTTTGCACTCTCATTTGTTTAACTGGACGAACACAGACCTAAAGGAAAAGGTTTTCTGCCCAAATGTCATAAGCAGTGGGAAATTTTAATATTATAAAAATTGAACATCCTTCCCTCTTAAAATTTGAAATTTTCAAGACGCTAAAACATATATTTTATTACTTTTAGTTAAAAGTTGAAATACCGAGTTTCACGTATCCAGCTTAAGCAAATCGTTCTTTACTTTATAAATATTTTCTGAATACGAAGTAATGGGGAATTCGAACATTAAAGAAAATGCACCCTTTGTTCTTTCCCTTTTATGTGTTGAATTTTCAGTTGTTATTTTTTCAGTGGAAAATCCTATGTCAAGTTTCATTTTACTAGCTTCAGAGATTTACGAGATACGCTACTCTTTTTTTTTTAAAAAAAAATCTTAGCCCACCCTTTTTTACGATACGTATTTCCAAAAATTCTTTCTTATATCCTGTTTTCGTAAGAAAATGATTCTTTTTTAAGATTAAAATTTGACGACTCTACTTGCAGTATTATACTCAGAAAGTCACATATCTTAACTCTTTTATATAAGAGTACAGAAGATGAAGACAGTCAAACAAATGAACTTCCATGAACAGTTTCCGATTTCTTATTCGTACATTTCCCACATGCTGTAGATTTAAATTCACGCACTGTCAAGACCAGGTTTCACAAAGGTAACAAACTGAAAATATAATAATAATAATAATAATAATAATAATAATAATAATAATAATAATAATAATAATAATAATAATAATAATAATAATAATAATATATGTATTTATGTACGTATTTTGTATGTATATAATTATTGTCTTATTGAAGCTTTCGTAATTTTGAAATATATTTTTGGTTTACTTTTAATATGAAAAAGCCTGCTCCCCTGGAAAAGTTTGCAGGCTACTTCCCTAAATGACTACGTATTGATTTCTTTAAACGTATTGTGTTGCGTATTACATTAGTAATTTAGGGTTATTTGATGATTTTTCTTGCTTACACATATCAACTCTATCAAAACACACAGTGAAATATAGTTACTGTCTGCGTTCTTAATGTATATAGTCGGTAATTAATGTTCACTTGTGAAGTATCTAGTGGACTTTTGCCCTAATTAAGCAAACTTTAGTGGGCTTTTGTCCTACTCTTAATAAAATACACTCCATAGAGTATATATATATTGCAATTTTGAATGCTTGCTTGGTTTCAGAAAAGTCTGGTAAAAATATGCTGTTTAAACATTTTTATTAAATTCTTTTTTAGAAATTTATTATGGGATTCTCGTATCTCCATTTGAAAGAAACGAATTTCTTAACCAATCATATAATTAATTCTGAGAATGAAATAGCTTATATAATGTAATTCATGTATAACTGCAGAACAGATAATAATAATTTCAGTAGTACAAATATAGCTGTTACCATTGGAATTAGCTACGTTCGTAACATTTTTGCCAACTAGTTACTGCATCGTCGCAATTTCGTGTGGTGGTGGCGAATTTCAGAACTAAAGCAGGTGAATGAAAAAGGCGCAAGACCTAAACGGCATAAGACCTAAATGGCACAAGACCTAAACGGCACGAGTGCTAAAAGGCACAAGACCTAAAATTTAGGACTAGTGCCTATATTTTCAGGACTTATACCGTTTAGGTCTTATTACTACAGGTGTTGGTCGTTAAGTTGTGCTTTCAGCTTTAGTGAACTATAATGTGACAAACAATATTGTTCCATTCATTCCACTCTAAAATCAATTGCATGAGATTTTTGTGACAGGAAATGGCGATTTTGTCCTGCCTTTTTGCTAAAAGGAAAAGGAAAAACTTTCACTAAAATGTTAAGTAATTATGCTTCTTTTAAATTAAAGCTGTGAAAAAAAAGAGTTCATAAAAACAAATAAAAATGTGTTTTTTTTAAAAAAATATGTCATTAAATACAAATAATTTAACATGAAAAGCAATTTAAGGGTACTAGAATCCTAACCAATATTTCCTTCGACCTTCGCATTATGTATGCAGGATGCAATAAATTCTTGAACAACAAATTCCACACCTGAGAGAAAAAGTAATATGTGAAAAATCAGTTTAATCTGGCTGGATTACTTCACTGACTAAAACATAAACAAGTGCAAGAAGCATTTCAATACATAGCGGTTAAAGAAACAAATTCAATTTAGTTAATAGCTTTGGAAACAAGATTAAATAAAGAAAATGACTAAGTAGGTCTAAGACTAATGGTAAACCGCACGAGGTTGGTACTGAACAATATGTTGTAAAATTTATCATGACAATAGAAGAAAAATATTCTTTAAAAATTTAGACAAGTTTTGCGGTGAAATAATATACCTGGTAATTTGATACATCAATTTACTCCGTAAATTCTCCGCAAAAATTACATGACCTTTTATGTGTTATATAAAAGCTTTCAATAAATAATTCTGATTTCGCTACCATTTATATGACGAATAAATAGGGTTGCCAACCGTCTGGCGGGTTTTGACTGCCTTATCCGGCGTCCGGCACGACCTCAAAACCGGACGTTAAATGTCCGGTAAATTTTCCTCTTACTAGTCCTTCTCTCTGTTCTATTACCAGATTATTGTTTTATTATTATTATTATTATTATTATTATTATTATTATTATTATTATTATTATTATTATTATTATTATTATTATTATTATTATTATTATTATTATTCCGAGGAAAGTAGACAGTTGAATCTGAATTCTTAAATGAAAAACCTTTAACAACCAGCTGATCTCAGTCACAGCACAATTCCATTTCGCAATGAATTTGTTATTCTGTCGCAGTGATGTTATCGTTTGCAAGGTGGCAGTGATGCCAATTTGGCCTATTTTTGGCGAAATCTAGCATAAACGATGAAACATTTAGCCATATAAATGTACGAAATGCTTAAACCTTAAATATAGCTTATTTTATGAAACTCTAACAATTTTTGTCTTTTTTTCATTAGGCATTAAATGATTTCTAAAAAAAATACTTTTTTCTTTGAAAATAAAGCGGAAACTTGAAAAATAAGCATATTTGTCATTATATATAATCGTATTAATTTATTTTATGTGAAGTAACTGAGATAAGAGTATATTTATCTTATCTCTCTTTAATTTTATGTGCAGTAACCACTATCAGGTTGTTCCCATTTTTGACGATCGATGATGTCATATACCTACTCCAAGAGGGTGTCCGGTATTTGTATTTTCAAAAATTGGTAATCCTACGAGTAAACATAAAGTTGATTGAATGTTTGGGGATTGTGTAGTGTAGTGTAGGGGAATAGAAACAATGACAGGGTAAGAGAAAAGACTTCGAGGACTTCAACAAAACAAAACCAGGTACAGTATGCACTGCTGCAAAATATATACATTCTTTACAATAACATGAAATGCAGTACTACAGTAGAGCACATCATCTGAATAAGTAATTTTGTCTTGTAGTACTACACTGAAACCTCTACTAACGGACACCTCTATAAAGCGGACACCTCCCTTAACGGACATGTTTTGTAATCCCCAAACACTGTAATATGAAAAAACATATTGGCAAACCTCTCTAAAGCTGATACTCTCTATTACGGACACAGACAGTCTTTTCTGTCTTTTATAGGTATTATTTACCTCCGTATTACGGACACTTTCTCTAGAAATAAGTCGAAAAGTGTGGTAAAAATACATTTTTAGTAATTCATACATGTGTCACCAAGGAAGCATTCTGACAACCTTTTCCCCCCTCAACTGTCTGCTCAGCAACCTAGGCGAAGCGTCTCTGTTTAACAACACTCTTATGTCCTTTGCTTGCATCCCACTCCCTCCCAAGCTGTTTTAGACACAAAAGTGATTGACAGTTGCACACCGTTAGGGATGACACGTTATGCTACTGTCCCGTTGGAGTCTCTAACCAACCAGAAGACAAGTTTAGTATTTTTTGCCCTCAGATATATATATTGTCTCAAAAAGGACACTTCAGGACTGCAATTACCTCACAAATTAAAACACCATACTGAAAACGAAGGAAGTACTGATAAATGTAAAGTGCAGAGAACTATAACATGTTATTTCCATGTTGTGTCTCGAACATAGAGTACTGGATGACAGAGGATAATGCAGGTAATATTCCTAAATACGTGATTCATGAAAAAATATTTTTTTCTAATTGTATATTACCTTGCTCACTAATTTACATAACAAAATACTGAAACCTCTTGAAGGCGGACACCTCTCTATAGCGCACAATTTTTGATTCCCCACGGCTGTCCGCTTTAGAGAGGTTTCACTGTATTAGCCAACAGTATACATGTAATCAAGGGTAAAAGCGGACCTGCAAAGGTAGGGGGACGCATGACGATAGACCGTCCCCCGTGCCTATCATTGCCCATTGTACGAGTATTTTCTTTCGATTTCATTAGAAAAGAAGTACATGAGAATATAGTTTAAATGTACTAACGAAGCCGAGTACACTGAAAAAAAAATGTATGTGGCATACTTAAAAAGGCAGGTTACATGCATAATTCCTGTAGTTTTTGGACTTAGCGTACAGCAGACGTATAACTGAAAACGCATGTTTTATAATACTTTCTGTATAAGTGTTCCATCTATACGTACTTTCCGTATGAAACAATGTAGGCAGTCAGGATCTCACATACAAATGGACGTATATAACATGTAGCTGAGGAATGTAACATAAGCATATGCATGTGATATACGGAAAACTGTTAGATGTCACACATCCTGCAACGGCATGATGTAACATCTAAGGGCAGTGCCTATGTAGCATACGGATAACGTATGCTCCGTACTGATTTCTGTAGTAAGCAAGAGGTTACCATATATTTGTACAATATACTGCTGTCCGGAGAACGTATTTTTCTCAGTGTACAGCTACAAGAAAGACTTAATTAATATCTTATGCTGGATATTATCAGATATCAATTGTATCGAAGCTAAAAGAATAAACTCAGATTTACGGCACAAGAAGAGCATTGTAGTGCAACAACGAAGTTAACTATGTTGCCTCTAGCTACAATGTCGGTCTAAAAGTCTCAGTGCACATTCTTACGTCCCAAAGTAGTATAGCAATGAATAAGATAGTTAACTCAAAAGTGACTCAAAATAAAGGTATACAAATATTGACAATTTTGATCCAATAAATACAAGCAATGGATTTAAACTTTGTACGTAGATCAACTTTTGAAATGTCCATCTCCTCCATTAAAAAAAATTGAGCTATTCCCACCTGTGGCGTCTACATTTTGGCAATATCTCTGGTTGATTTTTTTTTAGCTCGAAATGTCTCCTTAAATTAATGAAGTAAGGTTTCGATTTTTTCGATACTAAAATTAAATTATACACTGGAAAAAATGTATGTATTTAAATTGCCAAATATCAATTTAAAACCATTTACCCTTTATTTTGTAAGTCGACTTGCATTTTCTTAGATTAAATTACAAAATTTGCTGTTTTTTTGTTTGTTTTTACAAATTTAAGTAAATTTATAAGAAAATGTGGTTTTATTGATAAAAATGTAATTTTACACCATTTCGTATTAGTAATTTTACTTTATAGGGGTAAATTGATTTCCATAGAGGATTGGCAAACAGATTGCTACCGTTTTTTTTGTAAATTTACCCCTATGAATTTTTTTTACAGTGTAAACACGATTTCGGCATATTCATAAATTGTTACTGAGGAAAAAAGGTGGATCTATACTTATGGGTTATGCAGCATATTCCGGGAAGTGTATAAAACAATTCTGGATGATTACCTGAAAGCTATGGACTGGAGGGTTAGTTGTGTCCACGTTCTACTCGGATTTTCTTTTATATTAATCAACACCATTAACTGTATTGGTATATAATTTATCCTCCTAAATATAATTAAATCTAAACTAATATTCCGTTAAATATTACGATCTGATGTATGATATCTGAACATTGATATTCCATACTAAAAGAATAGGAAGGAGAACCTAATTGGTTTTCATTTCAGAAGTACCATCCAGCTATGTGATTAGCAAAACTGCAGTTAAATGACTATCCCGAACAAGCGTTTAATACAGTTGTCCTCCACATTGTCATACTTAAAAAAAAACTACGTTATCATTAAATCACACTGACATTTAATTAGTATTCCCAGTAACATGCATCATTAGGAATATACATAATATTGTAACTTAAGATATTGACGAATATAATAGTGATTATAATAGAAGCACGCTTAAACGATCCCTATCACACATCTCTATCCATAAAAAAAGTTAATTATTCGAAGTTAGTTATGTTCTCTAATTGTGGTCGAAGGTGAACCACATTCCTAGCAGTAGAAAACATCTTTTCCTTTCTCTGCGGAACAATCTCAAAGTTTAGATTTAAAACATCCAACTGGATCACCATGGACTCTCCATTGCAAATTACTCGCACAGGTTTCTAATCTTAATGGATTCTGTTCTGTGACATTTGTTTCTCTGTTCTGGGAATCTCTGTTCTGGGAAGTGAACTCTGTGTTTCTTTCAAACGGTATTTTGAAAGGTATGGTAAGTCGTGAGCGAAGGTAATGATGCCCCTTCAAAATTGTTTCGATGAATCTTTAGTTTAGCTCGTAGTCTACCTTTCTCTACAAACTTACATTTTAAATAATAGCGTCCAAAGAAAAAAAATATGATTAACTTGCAGAAGTGGCAGTTCTTCGCACGGGAAGTACAAGGTTTACTGAATAGTATCACCGGAAATTGGAATATTATAGAAATTGTCCCCCTTTCTTCCTTTAGGAATGGAATTTTAGAAAATATTGCAACACTTGTTCTCTTATTTTTTATAAAGAATTTGTATAACGAACTTTATACTACTAACTTGAGCGAATCCTAACTTTGAACATAATCTAAATAGAGTCAAAATTTAAGTAGTATAGGAATTACCCTTTACCCCTTTAAAAAAAAAACTCTAAAACAAGTAGATTATTCAGTTATTTTAATGAATGTATGTGGTGTTTCATCTCCCTAACTTCAGGGTTTTCATGGACCTTGTCACAATGAAAATTATAAAAATAAATAAATGCAACTTGCAATACGTATTTCAAAAAATCCTTTTATAAATTGTACGTTGTTTTCGTGACAAGATAGTTTTATGTTCATGTTCCAAGTTTCTACTTCTACCTATAATAGTATAGCCTGGACGTTTCTAACTGAATTCTTTTACTTTTTTTATACTAAGGTGTTTAACTGTTTAATAGACAGATAAATACATATGCTAAATTTATTTATTTATTTATTTTAGCTTATTACTATCAACTGTTTTGACTATACTATTCTGACCTAAAGATAATCCATTAACATTTAAAACAGTGTGTTTTGCTTCTTTGGACCATAACATCTCAATATTTACGTTATGAGATGATGAAGAATGTACTTTAATATGGGAACCCAACTACATATAATTGGAGGGGTTAGAGGAAGATAGTGTCTTTTTTTTTTTGTCATTTTCTCCAAGTTTCAATAATTTTTCGTAAGCTTCGGAAATTTTTCATTATTATTATTATTATTATTATTATTATTATTATTATTATTATTATTATTATTATTATTATTATTATTATTATTATTATTATTATTTGTCATCCTTTTAATTTGGTAATATCCTTCAGACTTTGCACCGAGGTAAACACATTTTCTCATAGGATAGCAATTTACAAGCAAAATAAAACGGGTTTGAACTACAGATATTAGTCTTATATTGTCCTATATTGTCAAGACAATGATGATGTGTTGCAACCGTGTGTAAAGTAAGTGAATAAAATTGAAATTTTCATTTTTATCAAATATTTCCAAAATTAATTTATGTGTGTTCAATGTTTTAAAAATAATTTCTGACTTTTAAATTTTCACGTTTTGGTCGGGATGTATTTTGGTGGAAGGACGGAGCGTGCCTAGAAAATCCCCCTACGAATGTGTTTCTTATTGTGCCTTTGCAATTTTTCATATACAATTTGTTTAATTCTAAACGATAATTACATTATGTATATTGTAAGCACTAACTTTTTATCTTTGCAGTGACGTGCAATACACGAAAACACACCATGCTACTTAATAGACCCAGGTGCGGGAAACTAGTGCATTTTACATTTAAACGTTTACTGTATTTGTCTTATTCATTAAATTGTTTATATTTTATTTGGTTATTTTAATTTAAAATGAAATTCATATATTTTAACTGTAGAAGCAACGTCATGTTTTCCTGGTGTCACGGATATAATGCCTTCAATTAGTATGTTTGTTGTATTCTTGTAAAGTTACAGTTACAAATTTAATAATCATTTTTCACAATTTTAGGTCATTTTTCCATGTTTTTATGACATTTTATAGGTCAAATAACTATACTTTTTTTTTTGAGGTAATCAACTTTTTTCTTCCTAATCATGTCTGTTTATTGAATTCAAACACACTATCTCAATTAAGAAGCAAGGTTGATGACGGTTCACCTAAACTTTCTCTGATATAACTAACCGATTAATTAACCTAATGGCCTATGGAATCCGGAGGTTGAATCCTGTGTTCACAAAAGGCCTCCATTGACTTCTATACTTAGCCAACTGGATCCAGTTTCTACTTTGCATTCCTATTTTTGCGAGATCCATCTTAATATTGTCCTCCCATCTGCACCTAGGTCTTTCTAATGGTCTTTTTCCGATTGAGTTTTCGGATAAAATTTTGAACGCGTTTCTACTTTCTTTCATTCTGACTACATGACCTGCCTACCTGAGCCTCCTAGATTTGATTGCCTTAACAATGTTTGGTAAACGGTATTAGTATGTAGTTCTTCGTTATGAAGTTTCCACCATTTCCCATTCCAGTTCCTCTAGGGTCCGAATAGTCATCTCAGAATCAATTTTCTCTGATATAGTACAATAGTCTCCTATTGCGTAAAAAGGGGAAAAAAGAAAGAAAACAAAACATTTATCCCAATGGGAAAGTCGACAATGTCGACTCAAGGGCTTGGTTATCACACAGGAAGCGCAATAATATAAAATAACACTCTTATAATGTAATGGGAAATCAAATTATACTACAGTAAATTCTATAATGTTATTAGTGACTAACGAAAAAAAAAATGTCCGAATATGAGACATATCCCAACTGATAGATTAAGCCGAACAAAATAAAATGGGTTAGTGCAAAACCTCATGTATAGTTTCCGAGAAAATAAGGAAAACTATTTTATATATATATATATATATATATATATATATATATATATATATATATATATATATATATATATATAATCATAATGGTTAATGCTGTACAACTACTCCATCTATTAAGGTAAAACTGATGCTGAAATACATTTTCAACAATCTCTTTAAAATTACACTAGGAAGGTGGCGCTTCACAGCACGGGTAATGAGACAACTCAAAATTACTATTAACTCCAAAACTCTAATTTTTGTTTAATTACAAAGTTGCTGAGTAGAGACGGCTCGTGAGGGAAGTCACACTTGTTCAAACGGAGGAGAAAGGTTATCCAATGTAATAATTGTTGTTATAATTTAGTATATGAGATAATATTTTCTTCCTAGTTTAAACTGATAAATTTTAATTTTTACTTGTATGACGTCCCCCATGGGCCGCCTATAGTGCTAAGGTACATTGTATTTACTATTCGCCTTCTCCTATTGATGTATACATACTCCGAATAGTCATACAAATGCTCCTAGCAGTTATGCACACACTATTTGCAAATTAATTGTACAAAATAATAGTTGAAAATGAATCGAATCCAGCACCAGGAATCAAATCTGGATTTTCAGTTCCAAAGTAGGAAGAAACTTCAGTGTGATTTTATGCAAATTAACGTGTCCTGGAGTTTTAAAACATTCAGGTGAATAATGAACTTCCATTATCCAGAACATGCAACTTCTATAATCAATAAAGAAGCACTTAATAAAATATACGTAATATGTCTACGTGATCCTAGTATTATTTAAACTTTCCAAAGCATATCTTTGTGTGGTTATTAAATGCATTCATATACGCATGATTCACTTTGGTTTGGAAATTATTATGACAAACACACCTTTATATTGATTGTAATCAATGTCATTTCATTGTTTATCCATTAATGTTACAATAGACAATAAACACTGAAAGAATACTTCATGAACACAAGAACACAGCAGCAGCACTCTTAATGTAAGAAGCATTATATTTATTAATTTAATTATAGCTATCGAGTTACCATTGTCTTACGTGTTGTTTGAACACATTGTGTATAAACATGGCAGGTGTTTATGGAACCGCTGCATTGCCAAGCAAGACGAGGCCTGGTGGTGCGCTTGCCTTGTAATCAAATCTATAAGTAGACTGTTCAGATTGCAGCAATTGCGTACTTTTATTCCAGTGGCGGTTCTAGCCCGGAGCCGGAGGACCTAGGCCCCCAGTTTTTTATAGTACCTTAAATTAATTAAGGGATTATTTATATATTATTTTGAAAGTTTATAGTAAACTCATGATATACCTATCATAGTCTGGGTTCTGGCTGGCCCCCAGTTTTTACCTTCTAGAACCACTACTGTTTTCTTCTAGCAATGAATTGATATGTTATGCATATCAAAGAGGACGTAGAAGAAACCAGAAGCGAACGCAGATTTCATCACGGGAGGGAAGGGGGGTAAGATCTCAAGTTCATATTTTTTCAGGGTACATATATATGTGTTGAAAATTGGCTACTGGATAGAAATTTGACATACTCGCTTCATGAGTGGGAAATATTGTGTTGGAATCCCATGAAGTCATCACGACAGAGATCTTTCCAGGTTTTCTACTCAGTCACAAGATGAATACTGGGATTGTCTGGACTTACCAAGGCCGAGTCTCTTCCAAAGTGCTTTCCCAACTTTCATTAATTAACGCCAGTGCGAAATTATTTTACCAGATCTATCCATAATACTAATTCTAAAAATAAATAAAATAATAATAAGAGAAATATCCTGAGTAACATCGCAGGTAGAGAAATGAGTACGGAACTCTATATGCAGAATTGCCATCAAATTCGTAAATGCGACTTACAAAAGCATCGGAGGATGCACTTGGTTCCGGTGAAAGAGCATTAAAAAATTTGAATCCATTATAGTAATCCACCTTCAAATGTAGGTCCACGTTTCATATAGCTTTGATCCTGACAAGGAACGATAAACTTAAACAAAGTCACCCTCCATTTCTAATGCATACTGCAATTATTTTGATCGTGCCTAACAATTTTGAAACAAAGTATATTTCTTGCAGATTTTTCAGTGTTTTTATGTTATAAAATATATTGTACTATACATATTAAAGTGATACAATGAAAGGAGAGGGTGAAGTGGTTCAGGCATTCATCATTCTAATAAAATAACAACCTTCCCCCTTGATCTAATGGTTAGCGTCCGCACGCCCTTGGTGCAGGGAAGTCCGGGTTCAATTTGCATTGGGAAAGACTTGAAATTTGAACCCATTACCTTGGTTCGGATTCTACCTTAAATTGTAGGTCCACGTCTCATATAGCCTTGGTGTCGAAATGGATACTAAATTTCACTCCACCCAACCAATTATATATATATATATATATATATATATATATATATATATATATATATATATATATATATATATATATGAGATAACGAAAATATAGGCTAATAACATTATATTGGATGAACTTTCAACAGTAAGGATAACATTCATATAGGTCTGAGTTAAATAATAAGAGGTCTAAGGGATCGTAGCCGGCGATGGAAGTGGATCACGGCTGGAGTGATGTAGATAATAAGGAAAACTACTTGCACTTGCACAAATATATGATAGTCCTGCCGACTTGCTCAGTGACAGTTCAAGGCATCGACTTACGAATCTTGAGACCCAACCCTGCATCAGTACTGAAATATGTTTCCTACATAATTTTCTGCAGCATATATACAGTATATGCAGTACGACGTAGTCCTGTGGAATCTTGATGACAAAAAAACCTCTCAACAAATGCTTTTTCTTGGTTGTTGGTAAATATTGTTTCCCCACCTAAGGGCTTTACTTCAACGTCATTATGTGTATACTGAATTCTTCTATTTAAGCTTTCACATGACACATTCCATTCTTCACATGCTTTTCGTAAAGGAATATTACATGTAACTACTGCTTTCACTGTATATGTTCTAACCCATCTTCCGGTAGCCATTTTATAAACACCTTTCTTTCTTCTCGTGCTGTTTAGGTATCTATTCTTTTAATTTAATTTAATTTAATTTAGAGATAGACTGCCTTAAAATATGCTACATGTTTTACTTCGAAGTTTCTAAAGTTAAAAACAGTGATAAAATTAACTCCCTCACTGCAGTTGTACGGTATTCACTTCACCCGTTATTGCACGAAGAGTAAAACCACTATACGTAGCCCCATAGCCCTACTGAATTTGTATAAACGCACAGCTTGTGAAATAATTTCTTCAAATATCTCTCTGTTTATATCATTTATTACTTTCAACCAGGACACTTATACTACGTATTTACGGTCTTACAAATAGATTCTCATTTTCAGATCAGGTAGTAAGGCATATGTACAGTCACCCACATAAGTACCTGACCCAAGTAATGGAATTATAACAGTCAGGGGTCCAGGTACTTTTGTGGGTGACTGTACTACTCATGTACGTACCTACCTTACAAAAGTTGATTGTTTTCAGTACAGCACGTTTGACTTCCAGAAGTATCACCACTCAAACACTGTGACTCTGACGTATATTCACACTTACTTTTCTTTACGAATTGTTTCATGTGTGAAGCAGAGTAAGAGTAAAAATAATAACTTTAGCTGTGATTCACTTCAAATATAGTCCATTTCATCCCAGTTACTTTAAAGTAGATTTCCTATACAATTCTTTAGAGATCATTAGCAAATTCAGCACTGTATGAGATCTAATAGTTTTGTACGAGGTGCTACGAAGAATAGAAATAAAGAATTATATCTAATAAGTATACAGGGGAAAATGTGGAATTTTAACAGGGAAGAGTTGAAACATACCAAAGAACTGTTCAAGAAATGAGTGAGGGAAGATGAATATTGTTGGTCATTAAAAGAAGAAGAAACTGTTTGCAGATATGTTTGGGAACTGTTGTTCGAGAAGAATCAGTGCCCTCTGAGTGTTCGGATTGAAAGTGTGGAGCTTAATAAACAAAAATCAGAAAGAATAGTGCAGAGCTGTTAACGATACGAATTCTTGCATTAAAACGTAGGTTTAGTAAGTTGGATTGCCTACGAAATAAAGTTATCACGTCTTTAAAAGATATCATGAAAGTGATGTCTCGTTTCCGCACAAAGTACAGAATAATGTTTCTGTTGGAAGAGCTCTGTCTCGTTTACGATCCTGTTAGTAAGAAAATTCAGTCCATTTTCAAGGTTTCCAATTTACATATAACAAGTGGCCTGGTAAAATACTTAAACCACTGATAAAATATACATCAAAATACAGTATAATATCTAAATGAAAAAAATACATCCGTTTCAGTTCAAAATATAATTGACATGTACTTGATTATATCATTTAATTAAATGAGAACCGTGACGGATATTTTATTGCAGTTTATATGCTCGGATACGCTTGTGTAGGAAGATGAATTTATCAAGATTAACCTACAGTCGTCAGCAATACTGCATAGCTTCCCTTGTGTGTTCTCTTGTCAATAATTTTAAAGCGAATGAATGAATTTAAGGTACAATTTTCTTTGGTTTGAAGAGAACATAATATCCTTAACGTAACGAAAATCGTTATCTCATTACCACATTTCTTCAGAAGCTGTTGATAATGGAACATGTACTGTAAGTATATGGAGTAATGTTATGCATTTTTGTTGGCGACTGAGAATGGTCATTTTGCAAACAAGATTCACTCAGGCTCACTATTCCCAAAAAGGATCGCGTACATTAATCTCAATAAGGCTCAAACTAGCTAATATTCTAACTCGGTTGAGCTTAGGCCTTTTGTCCTCAATGAGGTTTGCCCCATTTATCTGATTGGGTCCGCGCTTGTGAAAAGCTCAAGCTCACTATCTTCGATGGGGCTTACATCCGCTTGTGCTTGTGCTCAGTAATTTCATTGAGGTTGACGATTTCTGATGTTCAAACTCTGGCTCACTATCTACTGATAGCACTCGAGCCCGTACGTGCTAGCGCTCAATTATTGAACTCGAAGCCCGAGAACTGGCCTCCTGAATTTGAACATACCTACGTCAGTGTGGTAAGAAATTATGCAATAAGTAAGCAAGTGTTTATTTTAACCATTAAAAAATCCAGTTTGCATTATTAGAGATCCAATTTAATAAATACACAATTCTATTAATCATAGATAGTTTTGAGAGAGAGACTAACACCATATGCGGTCCTATCTTAGTTTTCTTTAACTTAAAAAAAAAAGTTTTTAAATCATCATAAATCTGCCTGAATCACCATTTCTTTCATCCTGGAGGACAACATTTCACGACATTAAATGCAATACTAACCCTCATACTACGCCACCAATAATAATAGGAAATTGAACTCGATGGAGTTGTTGGGGCCACGGCGGCTTAGTGGTAGAGGGTTCGCCTCTGGTACGTGGAGTCTTTGGTTCGATCCCAGCCCGCGCAAACTGGATTTTGTGGTGGACAAACAGCGTGTGCGTGAATTTTCTTGGGGTTCTCCCGTTTCCTCCCATCGTATTCATTCAACCATTTCATTGATTTCTCATTATCACCATCTCCTTCAACCTACTTGGCATAACTGTGGGACATAAAACTGAAAGATTTCATTTCGATCGAGTTGTTGAAATGGGAACTAATGCTACCAATACCTTGGATTAAAAAGAAAAATGACAGAAACGTACTAAAAGTAGATAACTTAAATTTCAATTCACATTATGTCACTACTGTACACTTTCCAGCTACTGCGAGGTCCAATAGCGAAATCAGAAGAGATAAATCTACCACTTCTGGTTTCAATAGACATACCTATTAGTGTATAGGTGGAATCTATAGTAATGCATGGACATAGTTTGAAAGGCTAAAAAGGAATAGGGTCTACCCTGTTTTTTGGCCATGATTGAGAAAAGAACAAACATTACAGTCACCCATTTGATTCATTATTTGCAATATACAATATACTACTGAAAAAATTCTGAATTGCTGGCATGGTCTCTTTTTTTGGTGCGAGACATTGTGGTGGGGAACAGCATATACTGTGAGGATTGATCTTGTAACACAAGACAACTGCCCCCAGATTTAAGCCCCTGCTGTGTCTCGCTGCCCACATTAATAGTAAATCATAGATTTCATAACCTTGGTATTGTATAAGGGCATAAAACCATAAAACTTGAGCTACTGAATTAAGAAAGGACACCGTACAAAAAGCATTGCATTTCCTCATCTGCCCGATTTGGGTGACTTTTGGATATGTTGTAGCTGAGGAGAGAACCTCCCGGTCAATTGTTTGTATGGGGCCAACTCCTTATGAGCAACCCTGTGACTTTGACCAAGTATAACATACAACTATTTTTTGTATGCCAAGTTTGAACCAGTTCTACCTACATCCGTTGTGTGAAATTTGCTGATCTCTGGAAGTCACAGGGTTGATTATAGGCCCCTATATAAACAATTGACCGGGAGACCTCAGCTACAACATATCCAAAAATCACCCAAATCGGACAGACGAAGGAAATGCAATGCTTTTTGTACGGTGTCCCTTTGAAGGAAGACCTGGACATGGAAGACCAACAACGGAGTATCTGGATGATATTAAGAAGGAATTACCCTTATAAACATGTCTAACAACATTAAGTAGACAGATTTTATTCCTTAACACTGTCCACCAAAATTTTGTCATCTAGAGAAAAAGAAGAAGAAAAGAAAGAAAACACTTTACTTCAAATCATATTTGCTCTGAAATACATACACAACCAGCAGATTCGCTTATCCAGAGAACCATTTTTAGTCATATTTCAAGCTAGACTTCAAAAGAGCATACTAACATATTTTAAAGGTATCATTTGCAACTCACGTTTGAACATTGGGTAAAGCTATGAAGTGATTGTTATTTCATTTGTAAGACCTGTTAAGACTCGTGGAATGTGCTGCGCAGTTATTATAAGACTGAAGTTTAATTTCTCCTTGACTGCTTGCCAAATTGCTGTCCAAATAAAGTTATGCCTTTGTTCAAGTCGCGTTCCATTCATGGGGATACGCTTTCGTTAGAGTAACGGGAGACTTCATCATTTCCGCAACACTGTCACATCAACATGTTATAGGATCACACAATCCGCTACTTGAATTCTAGTCTGGGCAATGATTATGGCATTGTGACATTTAAATTGAGATAGTGATTGAAAAATAAGGCTAGAAAATTATGTTAATCATGTTATATGAAAGTTAAGTTCTATTTTTTCTTCTTATCAAGATTAATGCAAATCTCTTGCACATTTGTTTATGATACTGGGAATAATCTTGAGAGGAGATAGTTCGTAACGAAACAAAAACTTCAATTAATACTCACCTTTTATTTCTTTTAAGCTAAAGAAGCTGGGTCATAAATAGAATGGGTGACAATTAGGGTGGAGCGAAAAACTAACATTTTCGTGTATCGAATTCTAATAGGACTCAAAAGTTGCATATTCGCATGCCAATCAATGGGAAAACATTAAAAAAAAATCACACTTTGGATCTTCAGTTCGCGCAGACGACCTATTGTTTTTTTTTAAAAAATACAAAAAACGCCAAAATTTACCTTTATGCAAAAAAAAAATTTTTTGCTCCACCCTAGCCGACGCGTCGAGACGAGACATAATGTTTTCTCGCCTCGTCTCACCTCACAAATTTTTGTAAAAAATCTCGGCTCGTATCGATTTTCGAAGAATTCTATCTCTCGGTTCTGGATAAATGTTTTCTCGTCTAGTCCCGTTTTGTAAAGTTTTGTTCAAGATTTTATGCCCTGATTTCTTTTATCAGAATCTTACTGTGTAGCGAGAGGTCGACAAAGGGAGTGATATAACAACATCATAAAGTATTTATCATTCGAATATATTGTGTAATGCTTTACGTATCTTTAAATGCTAATGAATGCTCTTCGTTGTGTTCATACAACAAATTATCAATTTATAGCTTTTATACTGCAAGGAAAAAAATATTAAAAATAATTAAGAAGGTGGGTGGTATTATAATAATAATTACTGACCGTACCTCGCTCGGGAGATGGTAATTATGTTAGGCAACCCGCCTTACAAACAATCTCAATTAATCAACTCAAAATCAGGAGTAACTGCTCCAAATCCCTTGCATATATTTAAAAGGTGTATAATGAAGATATTATACAAATGCTAATATCCTATTAACCCAGAGGATATCAGTTTCTGACTGTGTCTAGGGGTATAAAATTTGATCTAATGAAAATTACCTACGGGAACATATCCTGTTAATAAAGCCTTATATTCTTTCCTCTCTATGCTTTATTTATAAAAAGATCTTCGGGCTTAATTTTGAATCAATCTAATTTTCAAAAGAGTAATCGAGTCCACAAGTTGGCTCTCGGAAACTATATTACAAACTATAACCCGTATTCGAGATATAGCTCCTACTCTGCTATCTCTTTAAGAACGTTAAATGAAACCTTAATTCATCTAAAGTTTCTCTAAATCTTTGGGCCTGCGGACTCACCTTCTTTGCATTCACTTACACTCCTTCCAGTGAGCCCTTAATTTTCAAAGGTTCCTTCGGCACTCGTTCAGAAACCTGGCCTAACACCTACTCGTAGTAAAACCCGTCAGAGGCAGTACTACTAAATAAAGGATTCTAATCTAATCAGTTTACAAGGAGTGGGTAAGGTTAAAGGTAAGGCAATATTTCCTCAAGTAGGAAATAATTATATCCCTCACTTCGGAACAGGGTAAATTGTTGAATGTTTAACAAAACGATATAGGCCCATAATCTCTATCGTTTAAGAGTAAGACCTATAAACTCTATCCAGCAGGCCGATCACGACACCTGCCTTCATAAGGGGAATCGAACCCAAAACCATAGGATCCGTAAATACCAATTGCCCTGCTGCTGGCCCTCAAGTAGAAACCAGACTTAACTGAGAGCTTACAAAGCCTCAGAAAATAAACTCTAAAAAAGAAATCCAATTTCCAAAATAGGAGTAGGATTAAAATCACATATATTAACTTAATAACTTCTAACTAAAATCCTTATATTTCAGAAAAGAAAGAAAATTCCTAACCAGGGACTGCCCTACCAAACCTATCTTACCCAGGAATACAGCCTCTCATTTGAAAAGCTGTGAAACTTCCTGTCTCAGAATCACTCATCTGAGTCTCAAAATGCTAAACTTCTGAGGAACCTATCACAACCTATAATGCCATCACTAAGGCAAAAAAGCCAGCATAAAGCTGAAAAAGTGATCTTCGAGGCGTCGAACGTAAAATCTAGCCAAAAATGAAGATGAGGAGGACAGCTCCTCCTCGTATTTATAGGGAACTACCCAAAGAGGACGCTTTGACCTCCCGTACAAACAATCCATTGATACTCCGAGAGAAAGTGATCTCCCCCCTCTCGAAAAGCTGGCTGGCTAAATCCAGAAATAAACTGGTTTCTAAAACTAGCAATAGGAAAGAAAGATTTTTTGTCAATAATTTTAAGAATCTCTAAAAAAAAAAAAAAAAATACATGGAATATACAAACATATATACAATAATAATATAGATAATAATTCTTACAGACTAATCAGAATATATGAATTAAATGCTACCCAGGCCTGGGATCCCCGTCTTATATTATCATAATTAAACATATAATAATACTAATAATATATATGTATACCCACGATATTAAAATTTTAAATATATACAAGCAAGAGGCATAAAGTGACTCTTCCAATACTATGAATCCTGCAACACTAAAACAGTGTTTGAGATCTGACTTTGGTGAACTAGTGTTGCTTACGAGACACGTGGGATTTCTCACCTTGTATCGATTACGAGACGAGAAATGTCATGTTGTTAGTCTCGTCTCAAATTTAAAAATGCATTTAGTGTCTCGACTTTTGTCTCGCTTCCGAAATGAGAATCAAAAAATTTCTCATATCGTGGCTAATACTAGAGACAATGTAATTTTGTAAAATGCGGTAACGAAAGGAGAAAGAAAACAAAACAAAAAAAAAAAAAAAAAAAGCAAAACATTACATGTCTCGCACAAACTCACATATCCGATAGCTATTTGCAATCGTGGTTTCTTCGGGCTCACATAGTTTCAGGCTCATTCTGCCTTGTGCCCAGTAGTCTCAGTGAGAGCACTATCTCAGGTTTACACTCTTTCGAGCTTGTGTTCTATCGTCCATGATACTCATGCTCACTAATCTCACTGGGGCTCGCGCTTGCTCGGACTTAGGCTTTTCCTCATTATTTACTTACGAACTCAGGTTCTTGCTCACTATCTACTTACGGACTTATTCTCTTGCTCACTGTCTACTTACGGACTCAGGCTTTTGCTCATTATCTACTTACTGACTCAGGCTTTTGCTCATTACCTACTTACGTACTCAGGCTCTTGCTCACTATCTACTTACGAGAATCGTTCTCAATTACTTAGCTTCGGCCCGATTGAGTCCGAGAGTCAGATTCTCCACTTTTGACATATCTGACCTTGGAAATGAATCAAGAACCATTCAAACCCGATGGTATCGCTTTAGTACGTATAAGGTCTCTACGACTCAGTCTGATCGATACATTTCATAAAATAGTTTTCTCCGGAGTCCTATGAGGTGAATATATCTGTACAAAGTGTTACACAATGTATCCAACAAATATTCATGTCCACTTCTCGAAGAGGTGAGTAGTTGACGCATTGCAACTTCGGAGACATCGACCTGCAACTGTATACTTCCTTATCGTATGATTGTTGTTTCACTTTTTTCATTCTTTTGCAATGCCGTACCCAAGGGGGGGGGGGGGAGATAGTCATACTCAAATCTGTCCATGAATCCTCAAATTTCCATTGAATAAAATTACGCCTTTTACCATTTTCAAGTCTCCCTAATAAACACTCTTGCTCTTTCTAGACAAGAACCACATTATGTTTTCTATGTACTGTCTAGTTCACAAGACAAGAGCAAGACGTGTATTCTTTGACAAGAGTAAATAGCTTGTATAAAACTCACTTATAAGCTGAATTCCACTGATGCATCAGTAGCTTCCTTGGGCATTTACTAAGGTTTCGTATTTTCACTGTTATCTTTTCCAGTAATGACAACAAGCGCTAGTTGAAGTAGCTATTTACTAATGACACTTTTTAGCATAAAATAATAAACGCATCTTTATATTAAATTATATTACATTGTCCGTAAACCTTTTTTGTTGCCCATATGTTGTCATTTTCAGCCACTATGTTTTATGGGGTAAATATTTATTTCTTAATACCAGATACAATCCACATGTGCCCCCATTCTGGATCAAACAGGGGACAATACACACAGTCTACTACTCGAAAGCAGTGTTGCCAGATCTGAAGATTAAATAGTAGCGAGGTTGTGCTCCAAAAGTAGTGGATTTGAACTACTTTTTTTTTAGCCCAAATATAAAAATGTCAGATGTATGGGTTGGCAATGGTCAGGGGCGACCACAGTTTCGGACTGTTTGTGGTGGTGTGCTAGGGCAAACTCCGTACAACGTCAGCTGCAGTAGAACTGCAGTGTATAATGAATGGGCATTTAGTGATAATATAAAATGAGCAACGTTTCTGATTTTCAAAGAGACGTGTTTCCTTAAGCCAATTTTGTGGGTGGGAGACCCGGGTTCGATTCCCGGCGGGAGCTCATGTGGTTCGGATTCCACGTTAATCAGTAGATCCACGTCTCATATAGCCTCGCTGCTGAAAGGGACGTTAAACTAAAATCAACTCAACTCAACCAATTTTGTGGGCTCTAAAATGCACTTTACAACGCTTACAATATGTTTATTCACTGTTATTCCTCACTTCTTTAATTCATTTGATATATTCTTTGTCTGGAAGCCATGAATTTTTGAAGATTTATTATAACTCTACATGTGGATTGAAGGGAAAGAAAGAATTGTGGCGACTATGCAATGAAATATATGAAACAGGAGAATGGCCAAGAGACTTTCTGAAAACGATCATGATACCGATGGCTAAGAAATCGAACCCCAAAGAGATGTGAGGATTATAGAACTATTAGTCTCATATCTCATGCAGCTAAAATTCTGCTCCGAATACTGAACAGAAGGTTATATGGAAGAACAAATAAAGATGTTGAGGAAGAGCAGTTCGGGTTCAGAAGAGGCAAGGGCACAAGAGATGCTATTGGATTATTAAGGGTGATCGGTGAAAGATTTATAGAAAAAGGGAAAGAGATGTATGTTGTATTTATTGATCTAGAAAAGGCTTTTGACCGCGTGAATTGGGAATTGTTGTTGGGAGTTCTAAAAAAGATAGGGTTGGAATGGAAAGATAGAAGACTCATAAGAAACTTATACATGAACCAACAAGTAAGTGTTAGGATAGGGGAAGAACTGACGGAAGAGAGTGCAATTGGAAGGGGAGTTCGACAAGGATGCTGCCTTTCGCCAACACTATTTAATGTCTATCTAGAAGATATAGTGAAAAAGAGCCGATGATGATGGCATTTCGGTAGGAGGTAGAATGATTAGATGCATAAGATTTGCAGACGATATGGCGCTTGTTGCAGAATCTGAAAAGAAAATCAATAAAATGTTAGAAAAAATGAGAAAGGGCTTTAAAGAATATGGGATGAAAATAAATGTTAGAAAGACAAAAGCCATGGTGATTGGAACGAAGGGGTCCGTGTCAAATATAAAAGTAGGAGAGGAGAAAATAGAACAAGGGAATAGTTTTCGATACCTGGGTAGTATTCTTAGTAATGACATGAAATGCGAACGTGAAATAAAAGCAAGGATAGGAATGGCGAAAGAAGCCTTTAAAAGAAAGAAAAGTATGTTTTGTGGGACCTTGAACAAAGAGTTGAGAAAAAGACTCATAAAATGCTTCGTGTGGAGTGTTGTACTGTATGGAGCGGAAACGTGGACATTACGTAAAGATGACGAAAATCGACTGGAAGCCTTCGAAATGTGGGTGTGGAGAAGAATGGAAAGAATTAGTTGGGTCGAGCGGAAAACGAATGAGAGAGTGTTAGAAATGGTGGGTGAGAAAAGAACACTTTTAGATATTATTAGGAAGAGGAAGAGAAACTGGTTGGGACATTGCCTAAGAAGAGATTGTATCATGAGGGACGTCCTAGAGGGTATGATGGGGGCAAAGAGAGGGAAGGGGCGAAGGAGACTACAATTAATGGATGATATTAAAACAGAAAGATCATACGCGAAGACGAAAAGGTTAGCGGAGGACCGTGGAGCATGGAAGCTTCTCAGCTGCGGCAAGTGACCTGAAAATTAAGGCAGAATACCTATGATGATGATGACATGTGGATTATGTTAATATGAACAATACAGTAACAATTGAATTTGTGATGTCATGTTTACACAGCTCTCTATAACTGTTAGGTCCAGACACTGAGACAGCAATACAGTCAGAGATACTGCAACAATGCATAATTAACGCACATCTACTGTACATTTGTCAGATCTGGAGATTAAAAAGTACTAAACAACAATTCAACTAGTATCGAGCATGTTTTAGTAAACACTATTGTTCACTGTAAATAGAATACTAAATAAACAAAATTTTTATTGTATTATATAAAACAATTAATTCGTGATTTCATATGTAAAAATAAAAAAGTAGCACATTCTTAAGAGTTATAGCCTGCAGATAATTAAAATAGCCCAAAAAAGTAGCTTGTCGCCCAATTTGAAATTTTTGTAGCGAGGACGCTTTAAAAAAATCGCCCAATCCCTTACTTGCAGCCCAATCTGGCAACACTGCTCCAAAGCCCGTCACTTTCCTTAGCGACCACAGTATCCGGGGAAGTGCGAAAAGATCAAATGAATGGGGAAAGAAGAAAGTAGCCTGGGACTTTCACATTACGTACCATCCCGGCATTTACCTCGTGTGAATGAAGTAAAACATAACTAAGGAGAGCTGGTTTGAAGAGGCTTTTGCACATTTTCGACGGAGTGTCCCCACCGGGAACGAATGAGAAACCAGTTGCGCCAAAGACGTGAGCATTAGTGGCTATACTGCGCGGGGCCACCTCAAATTATTCTAAGGATAAATAATTGCAAAATAAGTTAAGGGATAAATAATGGCTGTATTGGTTTACATACGCCTTTCCGTCGCGAGTAATCTGAGTTCGATTTCCGGCAGAACCTCAAGTGATTCGGTTCCCACGTTAAGTTGTAGGTTCATGTCTCATCTGGCCTTGCTGCTTCTTAATTGGACGCTTTACCCCAACTCAACCAATCAAAACCAACAAACCAACCAGCCAATGACTACGTTTTCCTTTTTGGTTCGTTCTCCCACCATCACCACCCCCTAAAAGATAATGATTATTTTTATCAAAGATAAATGAAGACACGTAAATAGAATACGTTTGGTGGAATTAACGCAATACTCCATCCATCAGTTTTAAAGAATATTAAGACCTGAAGTAGATTTTTAAAAAAAATAATTAAATCTTTCTAAAGGAATTAGGTAATGTTATATATGGATCCTTTATAATGCAAATGTGTTCAGTGATTTATAGCAATCAGCTTTTAGAAGTAGAAGTCCATGAACATTTCGCCGCTGTCGACAAATTAAACCTGTTGTTATGCAAGAACAAAATCGCTTTTAAATGCACGAAAACTCGCTTCTCAATCTCAATTTGGACCTTATTTAGCAGAAACTTCAAATTCCATTCTACATTGTTCTTCATGTCCTTAATCTTCCTAGTGGCTAATAGATATACATATATTTTTCCTAGTGGCTATACATTAAAATACACAGACTCTTGATTAAAATAAAGGATTTGCATTATAATGTGGAACAAGTATTGGCTTTTCCTAATATGATTTCTATTTTACCTTGCCTTCTCCCTTTTTTCTTTCTTTAACCATACTCAAGATTACCTATCTACTTCTAATATTGTATGGCCCATTCGAAAGCATAGTTTCTTAAATACTCGTATTAATTAGTTGTGAAATAAACTAATTGTTCAGCAATTTCTGTCACGAATTGTTGGTTAAAATATGCAATACTAGTTCAAAAGAATTATTGTTAGTGACTACCACAGGTGCACTCAGAACTATTGTATCGGAGAAGAGGATATTTGGGCTATGGATAAAGGAGTTTTTATATAGTGTCATAAAGTCCCATTTTAAAGTTATATCCATGAGTACGTTTTCATTCCTTTTCCTTTCGGTCCACGATATTCACAGCATTCTAAACCAACACTACATTTCAAATGCTTCCAGCTTAGATATTTCAGCTTTTCTCAGTGTTCACGTCTCTGATCCGTAAAGCGCCACGCTCTATATCAGAGTCTTAATAAATAGTATTCGAACGTCCAACGACACATTTCTTGATATTAGCAGTCCTCTTTTCCTATTGAATGCTTGTTTAGTCTGCGCTATTCTTGAACTTAACATCTTTTCAGTACTAAAGGAAAATAATGAAGGACGACAGATCATGAAGATAGTAGGAAAAAGGAGAAACTGCATGCTTCCCCATCTTATTCGGCACTCCGATTGGATCACCGTATTGATAGAGGGAAAGGCAGAAGGAAAACCAGGAAGAGGAATACCAAGGATAGAATATCTAGATGTAGTTACGAAGAAAAGATCTTATCAAAGTATAAAACAGCTCTTCCAAGGGAGAGAAAAGTTTTAAAATTTCCACGTTGCCCACCAACCTATGGTTGAGATAAGAAAGAAGATCCATACGTATTTCTAGAAAGTAGGGTAAAGCAGAAGGAATTACCATGTATGCAACATGTAACTTTAGGAATTGAATCGTTAATCATCATTTTTATTATATCTACAATCCATATCAGTATTAATATTTGTATTGTTTCTGTTATTTCTTTCTGTAACTTTAATGCTTTTAGGAACAGGGTTCATCACTGGTAACTATATATATAAAGTTTAGCTATGAACAACTGTATCAAGCAGCGATTAATTTCTTCTTCTTCTTCTTCTTTCTTTCTTTCTTTCTTTCTCTTGCTGGGACTACTGCTGTAGTTCTGTAGTAGAGTTTTCTTGGGGAACTGCCTTCACACTGAGGGTTATCTTGCATGATGATGTGCCCACCAGCCAACTGCACCAGACTTGAGGCCCAATCGTAGCTCCAAACCCACGTTAGTGGTAAGTCCTGTCTTTCATAACCTTTGCAATGGACCAGGACGCAGAACACAAAAATTTTTCTAATCACTGTCTTTTTCTTTAAAAAAAAAAAATCAGAATAAATGTGAAGATTTGCATGTAATTTGAAGTACTTTGTTGCTTAGAGCAAGTTTCATATAAATTGTGCCCATGTGTTTCCTCATGTTTTCCTTTCCCTCTCATTCCACCAATTCGTTCACAATCCTTCCATGATAAGTGTTCGGTAATGAAATCGTCCCAGCATATCTTTGACAGTTTCTTTTGCGACTCCTCTGAGTTCTGTGGCTCTAGACAGTTCATATTATTTGCCTAGATGGAAATCCGACGCTTTTAAAGTGGGATCTGAACCACATGAATTCCTATCGGCAATTGAACACGTGTCTCTGTACGTTTTATGTAATCGGCCATGTTATATAGTAACAGAGACACAGGTGAAGTTTATCTATACCGATGATTCTCACCCTCTTTTGACTGATGACTCACTGCACACGATATCGCAACATACTTAGGTTATGCTTACTATTGATTAGTAATAGAGTATATACTAACAACTAACAATACTAACAAACCTATAATTAAACTCTAGCAGATGGTATAAATGTGTTTGTATGTGCTTATTTAATGCAGAACTGCGTATAACCTATTACTTCAAAGAGACCTTCACTGAAATTTTATGGTAGTTTATAAGCTACCAATCACCACACAGCTTCCAGGAAGCAGTTCATAGTGCAAAAACGGAACAAGGTGTACCAAAAATTGAACAAAAATTTATTTTCATTCCTTTTTAATTATTTTGATTGATCAACGTTTCCTATCCAATGGAGTGAATTGGTAGTCGGCTGCAAGAAAACATTTTAGTTATACGAGTAGTCTTGATTTTGGGGGGAAATATTTTGGTGAGCCCCATTATCAGGATCACGCTAGTGGGTCCTATAATATTATAATGCTATTAAGATCACGCTAGTGGGTCTTATAAGATTATAATGTTATTTGGTTCACGCTAGCGGACCTTATAAGATTGTAATGTTATTATAGAATTTCCACAATCTACTAGAGAAGAATGGATACAACAAAAAGAAGAGAAAGAAAATCAGAATAAAAGAGGAAAGAAGGAAAAGAAGGAGAAAAGAGAAAAGGAAGAGGAGAAAAAATGTCACGGGATAGAGAGCATTGAAGAAAAGACAGAGATACTGAAGAATTTATTAAGAAAAGGAGGTGTAGAGACATACAGAAAAGGAGAACGGATAATTCTGAAAGTGATTAAGAAAATGAGAAATAGGAGGAAAGGCATAAGTGAAGAAGATGAAGGAGGTGTATGAAGTGAAGTGTAAGAATTGCAATATGATATACATTGGAGAAAAAGGAAAAAGCTTAAGGAAAGAGTGAAATAACATAGGGACGATGTGAGACTTAAAAAGAGAACAACACTATATACAAACACGTTAAAGAAACAGGACACGATATAGATTGAACAGGGGCTCAAAGTCTAAAAAGAGAAAATAGTACAACAATAAGGAAATGGAAAAAACGCGGAGAAGAGAGAAAGAAGTGAAAGATTAATGAACTGGAAAAATGGACTTCAAATACATGAATTATGGGATAGGCCGTTAGAACGAATTAAAGGATAAAAATCATGGATATGGGAAATTATTAAGTGAAGCAATAGAAATAAGATTATATGATAGAACATTGAATTGAGAGGAAACTTTAAAATTATATTTGGAATAATTTATTAAAATAATAAAAGAGAAAAGTGAAAAGAATAATGATTAAGAAAACAGTTATTATAAATTTAAAATGAAACTGTAAATTATAAAATGCAACAAGTAACAACTATATAACAATAATAATTTAATATTATGAAGATATCTCTTATAGTTAACAACTAATGAAGATAACGTTAAGTTTTTGAAACTGTTACCCTTATTTTTATTGTAATAAATAAGTAGGGACAGGTACATAGTATGATAAGAAAAGTAAAGTGCTAGAGCTATTATTTTGGATAAGTTCGTTAATAAAATCAATTTGTTAACATCTTCAAGGGGGAATTTCGACATACAGGAGAAAAAAATAATCCTACTGCAAAAAAATACTGTACTTGTAACCCACATTGAATACTATTGAAGATATGTCTCCGAGCGGGGGAATTATCCCGGTGCTATCTGTTTAAATCGTCATTGAAATGAGACAAAACTTGTAGCTGTCTCGTATTGAAAAGTTATCGTGAAAATGATGCCTCGTCTCGGAAAGTATATCTATAGTATTTCTATTAGAAGAATTATGTCTTGTCTCGAATCTCTTCATAAAAATTATGTCTCGTCTCGTCTCGTTCACAACTCTATTCATTTCTCACGAGCTAATAACTGAAACTTTGCATTTTGTAATTATCATTTGTTATTTCAATTTTACTATATTCTGAACTTGTTTTCTAGCAACATTCATTCTTGTGGTTCAATTACCTGTTCATACATACAGGTATTATAAATAAACTTTCCTATATATTATATTTTAATGAAAACCGTACACCAAACGGTATTTTAATAAATTGAAATATCCGAGGAAACACATTTCATCCGTTTTCCTTGACAGCTGAAGCACTGTTTTGTTTGTTGACTTATCAAGGCCTTCCAGAGCAGTATGCTATTTGGAGCACTTCCTTCCACTAGCAATTTTTATCTTTTGTGCTAACATTGAACGAAATTATACATATATGCTCGGAAGAAGTTTTTGACCAGAGGAACTTGTGTAGAAAGTTCTGATTCCATTGTGTTTATTATATATATATATATATATATATATATATATATATATATATATATATATATATATATATATATATATATATATATATATATATATATATATATATATATATAATATATATATATATATATAATAAATATATATATATATATATATATATATATATATATATATATATATATATATATATATATATATATATATATATATATATATATATATATATATATATATATATATATATATATATATATATATATATATATATATATATATATATATATAACGTATTATCGTACATTGACAGAAAGGAA
Source organism: Thermobia domestica (assembly GCF_964235325.1). Lineage (NCBI taxonomy): Eukaryota > Metazoa > Arthropoda > Insecta > Zygentoma > Lepismatidae > Thermobia > Thermobia domestica. Next base: position 86,360,531 of record NC_137461.1, read on the forward strand.
GGTTTTCTCCTTTCTTTGCACTCGTAAGTGTTTTCAATGGTCACCATTAAGGCCAAACTTCAGGATATAATTCAGTAATAAGAATTTATGATTTTCTTGGTAAAAGTACTAAAAGTAGAGCATGACAAAGGTTAACTATTAAAAAAGTACTTGAGACTGAAATCTAAAAGCACGATTAATTTTAAATTGCATATTACAACAAAGAATGTATATGACATTAGAGAAAAGTAAATACCAACTCAATCAGACTTTTTCCCCCTCTTAGAATAAGAAACGATGCAAGTAACTTGAACTAGTAATGTGTTTTCCAATTGAAGGAAAATTTGGCCATTAATTTGAGCAAATAATTTCCCTGCGGTAGCTTCCACGGCCAAAAAGGAGGTGGGTAATGCTCCATGTAATCACAAGATCCATGAAATATCAGGAAAGAAGGTGGGTAATGATAAGCCTTTTTTCACTTATGATAATCATAAAACATAAAAGTGATCATAAATGCCAGTATATCATAGGAATATGAAATCTAAACATTACATGTTACATCCGTGTAAAATGCATATGAAACATAGTGTATCCAGTCACATAAAGAATACAACAAACAAAGCACTGTTATCGATATTCTATGAGCTTAGAGTTTCTTTGGAACTTGCAACAATAATTTTAGTTATGAGGCGCTTCATGACCTACACTAAACGAATTCTTGTTTTTAAGCTCATTAAATCTAGCCATCACAAAAACAAGAAGTATAATAGTTTGTGAAGAGTCACATACTAAAATTGTTGTTGCAAGCTCGAAGAAAAACGTCATAACTGGCATAATATCGACAACCATGCTTTGTTTGCTGGGTTCTTCATGGGACTGGCTACAATATGTTTCATATGCATCTTACACGGATGTAACGTTTAATTCTTGAATTTCATATTCAAAAGATATACTGGCATTTATGATTATTTTTACTTTTTACTGATTATCATATGCAGAAAAAAGTCAATCTTTACCCCTCCTTTCAGGGGCGGATCCAGGGACGTGATCTCCCCCCTTCCCCTCCGAGAAGAGGAAACTTTCTTATTTTTTATATAAATAAAACCTATCCCAGAGTTTGGAGCTCTTAAAGTAGCTTAAAGTAGCAATATTACAACCCACCGCTCCCCCCCAGAAGTCCGTCCTGGATCCGCCCCTGCCTCTTTCAATGGTATTTTGTGGATCCTGTGATTACATTTACATGAGCATTGCTACCAATGATTTTACGAAAATTTCAAGTAATCACATGTATGTTATGGTCTAGATGTTTTCTTTCGAACAACGAGATAATATTACAAGACAACAATGGGTAAACTTATACTACGCAAGTTGTTGGGATATGTTTGTTTGAATATTAGGATGAACTACATCTTTCTTGGCTCCACGATTCACAGACTTCTAAATTATTGAACATGAGTAGTTAGTTCTAGAGTTCAAGATCTGGAGCAGACTGAAACATCCTCCATCTTTAATGGTAAACTAAATGCTGCGCCGCTTGAGCAGGGGTAAGAGTGCGGGGGAACACGGGGAGACGCCGTCCGCTCATCTCCAAAAAATATGTACGGCGTCTAAAAAATTACAATGGGCAAAGAAAGCAGGGGGGCGGTTGACGTGCTGCCGCTACCTACCGTCCCCCTACCTTTTCAGATCCACTTTTACCCCTACGCTTGAGGAATGTTACACTATTTCTATGGGAACTATTGATCGTTTATGTGTCTCCATTCCACGACAAGCACTGTGGGGGACTCCGCATATAGAAGTCCCAAAAGTTATGTATGTAGGAGGCTAGCGTTGACTGCAAAATATACGTGGAGATTGGGATGGAAGCTTACACCTAAGATACTTCCCTCCAGAGCCGCCACTACACTAATTTTGAGTAAGATATAGTCTACTACCTGGACTGCACCCAGGGCATGGTACTGAGAACATCCTGTCGCCCTTAACTTTACAGGTAACTATCATATTTACAAGGGTCGTTCAAGGTTGACCGGGATTTTCGCACATAAATAATCGATTGAATAACCGGATCTTGATGAAACTTGCGGGTGACGTAATGTATTCCTTCTCGAGTAACTAACGCTCGGCATGACGTATTTGGCGCATGCGCAGCAAGTGCAGCGAACATGGCGGCAAGCAGTGTGTCTGTGGCTGTGGAGCAGGGGTGTGTAATCAAATTTCTTGTGAAGGAGAAAGTTAAACTAGCTGAGATTTTCAGAAGATTGCAAGCACAGTATGGTGAACAAACGGTGTCACGGACAAGAGTGTACGAATGGTGTGAACAGTTTCGCGAAGGACGGGAGCTGACAAATGAAGCGCATGGACACAGTCGCCCGACTGCAGTCACACCAGTGAATATCGCACGTGTTGAGTAAATTATTCTTGAGAATTGGCGAGTAACAGTGTGGGATATTAGTTCCGAGGTGAATATAAGTGTAGGGAGTGTTGAGTCAATCATTTACGACCACTTACGCTTCCGCAAAATCTGTGCAAGATGGGTTCCCCGCCAACTGACATTTGATCAGAAGTGGATACGCATAACGGTCTACGAACAGCTTCTGAATCGGTTTCTGCCCCATCCTCCCTACAGTCAAGATTTATCCCCCCGTGATTATCATTTGTTTGCACCCCTTAAGGACCATCTGGGAGGGAAGAAATTCACGACAGATGAAGCACTTCGGAATAATGTCCTCCAGTGGCTACGACAACAACCAAGTTCTTTCTACACCAAAGGAATCAGGGAGCTGCCACAACGATGGTAACGGTGCCTCGACACGCACGCAGAATACTTTGAAAAGCTGCTATCTGTTTCCTCTGAAGAAATGAAAGTCCCAGTCAACCTTGAACGACCCTTGTATATTATCGACTAAAAAGTTAGAGGAGAGTTATTCAATTAAAAAAAAACTCTTCTTGCAAACTTTAGGAACCATAGCTCGTCGAAATAATAATTTCTAATTGAATATTTTTTTCGATTTCTTGTATATTAGCAGATCCAAATGTAGCCAATCTTCCAGTAACTATAAATCACTTATCTCATGTAAAGTATAATTTATATTTATTGAATTGAATTACTTGTGGCCGCGGTAGCTCAGAGGTAGAGCGTTCACCTATGGTGTATGGGATCCTTGGTTCGATCCCAGCTCGTGCCAAGTGAGCTTTGTGGTGGACAAATACCGCGTGCGTGGGCTTTCTCGGGGTCCTCCCGTTTCCTCCCACATTTTTAATACACCATATCACTCATTTCTCATCATCACCGTCTCCTTTAGACTAACCAGCATAAACGTGGGACGTAAAACTTAAAGATTTTATTTCATTTCAATTCAATTGATTAGTTGCAGTCGTATAAAACTGAGCTTCCACTTAAATATTAGCGAATATTACGATAATATATTTGAAATTAATAAAATTTTATATATAATCTTGATCCTAATTTAAACTTTGATATGCAAATTGACCCATTTTAATATTCACATGCAAATGAAGTAGAGAGTGCGGCTCTGCACTTCAAAGTACCTGCAAGCTTACGATGGTCCCACGCCATATTAATTAAGTTGTATTTCCTTCAATATTTCCATTATTTTGATAACATCTGTATATTTGAACTTGGTACAGTGGAAGTGCTAAATAAACTTTAAGATCGGTAGCACAAGCTATCGAACCAAACACTCCTGCAATATAATTTGTGCAATTGTAGTACTAATCCCTTGAATACGAATTGCAACAAAGAGAGATATGGAAATAAGCTGATTTACATATGTTTATACATAATTCTCATACAAGACGATTCTACTTGGTTATGTTTTGATAGCCATCTTCCTGTTACACATGGTGTTAAAAGACAAAAAAAAAAAAAAAAAAAAAAAATCCTACAACTCTTTTATTTTCATTCGGCCCGCGGGTCGCCATTTAGCCACCACTATTTTAAAGAATTAAAATGTTCTATCTCATTTCAGCAGTACTCACTGCCAATGGAGTTACTTTTCGTGCTCTGATTTTCATTACTCAATTTCTGAATATGTAAATAATTATTATAGTGAACTAATTTGAAATGCAAGTCATTATTGAGCATTATTCACTGACCAACATTTAAAGAAGAATGCTAAACATTGAAAACAGGGAACTTGGGGAAATTTCAATGCGCGGAACCGCAGAGCAATTCACTTCCTTGTAAAAGAAATGATTAATCTTACATTGTGTTAAAATACAATCGCTTATAATTGCTTAATCGTGTCTGCTATTGTTTAAAGACACTCCAAGGAAAAGAACATTAATTATAATTGTAAGATAAATTACGGTTAAGACTATTCTTCAATTTTACCTAATTTATTTGTTACCACTTGGTTACAATTGGATTCTTATATACAGTATATGCAATTCGTCTCTGAATTCTCACATTCCTCTTGACAATAAAGTACCAAAGGATTTATTGTGGTAATCCATTCAAGCTACTTGCTATTGCCAAATGGGCGTGAGTGTACTGTAATGATTTCACCGTATTTATCTAAGAAAATCAAGGTCAACAGTTTGGTTTTGAATGAAATATAACGTTTTTCAAGGAAATAGAACACAATTTTTAACCTGTCGGGTAACAAGCACTAATATACGGGATTAGGCTCCGAAGTCAGTTCGAACAATAATTGAATGCAAGTATAATTGTATTGAGAGTGAAACATGCTAATGTTCAGTACTACCTAGTATTCGCTCTATGCTAGATAAATGTCTGCGTTTGACATGTAATAAGTATATACTTCCGAAAATATTATATAAGGCAAATTAAACACGTAGTTAAAATATTGCTTGTAACAGTGTAACAGGTTTTGCTGATTTTGTATTACAATCTTCCAGTATCGATACCAGTGGCCACATCCATAAATTTCCTGTTACGATAGATATTATAAATTAGGATACATTACATATGAATACATTACATTAAAGAGCAGTATCACTTGTACACCCATATGAAGGAGTTTGGTTTGTATGCCGTATTATTTTTCCAATTAATAGTATTGAAACCGGACCACTTCCGGTTCCAATATCATCTCTACCAACGAACTCTATTCCTAACTTTTGATCTTGTACACCCTGGGGAAAAAAATATGGTGATCCATCAGGTAGTTCTTGAAACTCTTTTTTTTTTTTTTTTTTTGGACGGACCGTCACATTTTTTCTCCTAGACGAACAGGGTAAATTTTGGTAAACCAAACTTCGTAAACAGCTTGGCTTTTCCCAAAACACTATTTCCAGGGACGTATGCAGGGGGTGGGTCCTGGGGTTCCGGACCCCCCCCCTGAAATTTCGACTTTTGTGTTAATTTAGCCTAATTATAGGAGCAATTTTAGGAATTTTAATATAAAATGCCCTCATATTGAATTTAGACCCCTCCCGAAATAAATTCCTGCGTACGCTACTGACTCTTTCCTTTTTTTTTTTTTTGTAAGATCTACTGGTGACTACAAGTCAGATTAGCAATCATTCGGAGACTCGGGTACAACTCATCACAAATTTTCTCTGCTTGATTCTCGTACGCCCAACCAAAAATACGCTGTTTAAAAATAAGCTTTACGATAATTAATCAAAAAAATTCCCGAAACGTTCTAGTTTTGGCATTTGTGATGCAATTACAGTGAATCTTGTACATTACAGCTCTTAGGTTGCCTAATTATGAATTTGACAAGTACCAACAAGTCATAACAGGCAGTGTACGAGTACGCTATATCTGAAGGAAGTAGTGTTTGGTGAGCAGTTGCCGCAATGTCCAGGTCGAAGCAACACGTAAATATCAAGCTCATGTGCAAATATTGCTGAAATCTGCTTCTGAAACTTTGATAGCCGTGAAAACAGGTTAGCACTATTGGAAGTTCGGCTCTTCCCAAAGCTAAAAAATGGGGCTTAATTGTATCCATTTCGCCACCATAGAAGAGATCTAAACCATCTCGACGGCTGCACTTCGGAAGATACCAAAAGAGGACTTTCGTAGGTGTTTTCTGCAATGCAGGACGGTGGAGCAAGAGTGTGTTTCGCAGATGCCTACTTTGAAGTTGATTAAGTAAATGTGTACGTATATTATGGTAAGAAAGAGCTGCAACAAAATTCTGGATTTTTTAAAACTGTTCTTCGACATTTAATTCCATCTTACCTGTAACCAGCGGAGATTATGAATTTAATATTGTACCTCTTACTAGGTCTCTCCGCTAATCTAGTGCTAAAGGTCGCGCCTTTGAAGCATGTGGTCCTGGCTTCGATTCCTGGTGGGAAAGTATATAAATTTCAATGCATTACGGTGTTTCCGAATCCACCTTACACTAGGTCCATGCCTCATATGGCATCGGCGCTGAAAGAGGTCGCTAAAGTTCAATAAACGAACAAAATCAAATCTCTTTCTGAGTACTGTCGATTTCACCTAACCGAATTTTTGTGGTCGGCCAGGTGAAACAGTTTCGGACGTCTAGCAGGAATTTAGTACGTTATATATTCCCTTGGCGCCAAATAATATATTTGTTGAGAAACTACAAAAGTGTGTAAATGGCAAACTTTATAATAGGGAGCCCAAGAAAAATGAAAGAAAAATGAAAATACTTTATGCAAGCTAATATAATTTATTAAAAACAACAATGGCAGTCAGTGCCTTCATTCGTCAGATTAAGAATCATGACACGGGCCGGATAGAACTTTCAAGGGAGCTGTGTCTAGTCCGCGGGCCGTAGTTTCCTCGTCACTGGATTGAATAGACTTTGTAATAAGTGTCATCTTGTGATAAAATGTACTTTCCAGCTAATCTTTTAAGATTTTAGTGCATTTTAAGGGTGTTTCAGAGAAAAGAAGCATTGCAGATAATAAAGCTTGAAACTCAATGTCTGTTTTATATATCATAAAACAATAGTTGTATCCTGAGTAACCTTGCGTCTCAAATGAAAAGTTAATAACAATAATTATTGTCATGGGATAAAAGACCCAAGGCTGAGGTCAATAACAATCCTAGTGCCACAGAAGGACATTGGCCTAAAATGATAGACTATCCCTGACATCACAACTGGTAAGAGATTTTCTACTGTGGGAATATTTTCTTTTCATTGTCTGTTTTTTATAGTGTGCCATAACATTTCACGAGCTGTTATTCGTAATATAGTAGAAGAAACTATACGGAAAGTATAGAAGAACCTAATATGATGTTCAATGTTTCTGAACTTCTAACGTTAAGCTCCTTTCGAAAGTTGCAACAAAAGCTTCAATGTTACGTACGAATATGGAGCTTGTAAGTTTCACATCACTTTAATTGTCTCCATGTTAACGCCTGCCACGAGTAGAGTGGCCTCAAAAGAAGTTAATACTCTCATGGAGTTAGCCCTTATGAGGTCTGGGCTGAACCTCATATAACCTCATTTTGAAAAATTATTATAGAATGCGAAAGCTTGGGAGTAGGGGGAGTTGGCAGAAAATCCTCCCACCAATAACTTACTGAGGGTTAATATAGTGATACTATTGTCAGAAATTTACAAATGAATTACAGTAATAAATTTGTATTTAACTTGTATTTTATATTTAACTGATGGGTGAAGTAGTGGTTAGAGGCATACTTAATCTTACCTATTAATATTTTAATAATTATGAATGTTCTCCCTAAGTCGAAACATTCCAGTGCAAAGGGGTTTTTCCTCTTTAACAGAGGAGAACTTTAACTCAGTAATAGAGCCTCTGGTGCGTGAGGTCCCTAGTTCAATCCCCGGTCGTTTGTGGTGGACAATATCGCGTCCGAGGGTTTTATCGGGGCACTCCCATTTCCTCTCACATTCTCATTTTTTCATCATTATTCATTTGTCTTAAAGCAATGATTAGGAATGTACTCTCCTTTACCATAATGGGCTTAATTATAGGACGTTAAACTGAGTTTTCATTTTTTTTTTCTTTTTAGCACTCAAGTCTCCCCCAAACCCAACTCTGCTTCGATTGTTATGATTTCGCACCTTGACTGAGGCTGATATTGAACGAGATTCAGAAGTCATAATGAGATAGAGTGAAACATAAAACAAGTACCGATTTCTAGCTGTATGTAGATATCACATATTCTCCATATTTAACACTATTCTCGGAACACATTCTCATTACCACAATTAGGAATATTTACTCACCGTTAAAGAACCTCCAACTATCAGATACTACTACAAATGAAGTAATGGTTTCACCTATTAAATTTAGTGCTCTTACATTTGGCGGTTTAAGTTAGGTTCAGTAGATCTACTATAGAATCCTCATTGCCCGCTTCTGTCTCAGTTTTAGTTCTTTGCATTGCTCATACTTAATTCATGAAAATAAATTAGAACTCACGAATTTAAGTTGACAAAAAAGCCCCGATACACCAGACTTATTGTATTTTCATCTCAAAAAATTACTTCAAAGAAGCATCTCCAACTCTGCATAATCATTTGTATTGAATTTATGCAAGTGAATGAGAGACCGTCTGAAAAGAAAAGCCCACATAACTGGGGCGTTCATAGCACAAGGAAATCAAGTCCGATCACCAAACTTATGACAAAAGAAACATAAAAGGCCGTACATGGGAAAGTTAACTCCCTCCCTTTTTTTTTTTTTACATTATTAGACTTATTTACAATATCTAGATAGATATCAATCTCTTAAGCTCTAAAAAGAGCTTCAGATAGAGATGTTAAAGATGAAAAATTTCCAAAATGTTCAAAAGTGGACTTGATTCTCTTGTACACTGAACACGGCAATTAGTTCGTGAAGGGGTTAAGTGGTGTGTCTTGATTTTTATAATTTTAGAGGAGCGCGATTTGAAATATCTCGTTTAATATTATACAGTATTACTCATTTCAAAATACGCTATTATCAGAAAGTTCTTGTCCCCGTTAATATAAGAAATTTAGCTATGAAATCTTCGTGTCTGAAAAAGTAGGTTAAATAAGGATGAAAACCACTATGTCCAAATTTGAATATCCGGCTGGTCAAAATCTATTTGTTTTATTACCTTATAGGTGGAGTCTTTTAATATTCTCTTTAAGCAAACATATAAGACTATCAAATTTCACCTTAAGGTTAGAAAGAGTGATCAATGAGAAGCAGTTAGTAGCAGAGATAGTCAGTTTGCAAGGGTTCAGAGGCCGATCTACAAGGTAAAAACTGGGAGGCATCCAGAATCCAGTATATTATGAGTTTACTTCTCCCAGGTTGCCCAAGTACCCACTTTAAAGAAACTCTGTGAATCTCAGAGCTACATTGGGATGAGTACAGAAAAAAAAAAATCCTGCCCCTATCGGGATCAATCTCGAGCCGCTAGTTGGCAGGAAAGACTCCTTAACAACCACTTTCCCGCCGCTCTAATATGACAATTTATATTACCCATAAGCTGGGCAAGGGAAGGGCATGACCAAAGGCCACCCATCAAATGACAATGGCCGAAGAAAACTTGAAAAGAAAAAAAAAACGTACACTGAATCCTGCCATCGTCCATTGAGAGGAACTCCTGTGTAACTACTATTTTGATAATCACACTCTCGATAATAAAAAATGAAATGAAATCATATATATATATATATATATATATATATATATATATATATATATATATATATATATATATATATATATATATATATATATATATATATATATATATCTCTGAGAAGATCATAAAACGTGCGCTTTTATGCTCATGTCTCTGGTTCGATACTCGATTTCTTATTAAAGTAACGATTCACATATAGCACTGATACTACAAAGGAACGATAAAATCTAAATGTATATATAGCCAATGCAAGTTTTACTCAGGCATCGAGAAATCAGACAATCTTCATAAATTATGATACACCTGTTTAGGGGTTTAAAAAAAAGTGATATAGCTTTGAAGGTATTCTTATCAATGATATATTTTGCGGACTATATATTCAACCATTATTAAATACCTGAAGTAGGCTATACTGATTCGTTTTATAGCACGAGTTCATATTTTGTAAATGCATACAGCACAAGAACAAGACTATCATGACAAGACTGAAATGTACTATACTCACATGTCAGTGTTAGTAACTTCTCTTTAACGGATATCGGAAGTAACATTCTAGATCTAAAGCAGCCGATTCAGGTTAAAATTAGATTTTAAACTAAAAAATATTGCACTCACTGTATTATAGTTGTACATATTTACAATGTACAGATATTTTACACAGCGCGATTGAACAGTGTGCTTGATTAAAAGTACAATGCTATATTAGTTTATTCATCTTTCTTTCGTAATGTAATTGTGGATATTAATCACTACAGACTTAGTATCGGAACTTACGATCAATCTCCAATATTACATCAATAATCCCTTTCCCACTTTTGGATCAAAAGATCCATTATTTTCAGTTAAAAATTTTCTTGTAGGTCTTATATCTGGAGAACTACATGTAGTGTAGCCAAACCCAAACTATCACTTAACTTAGTATGCTTATTGTGTAGAAAATACGAAAACTCGATTTAGGGACCGTTCAAAAGTTTTGTGGTCTCTGATCCGAAAACTATTTATTGGCCAAGATCGAAATCTTTTGATGCATTTTTTGGGATCATTCCTAAAATTCGTGTTACCCATTAAAACAAAGGATAAATGAATTATTATTTTGGATCTAAGTTATTGATAAAAAAAATCAATGGATTGAAGAGAAATATTTGGTTCTTTCTACTGAGGAAAACAAGACTGGATTGGAAACAATTAACGGTGTTCAATAGTGGGAACTATCAAAGAGAAAAAGATCAATCTTCTCTTGAATTCAAACTCCCCAGAGAAACAAAGATGAAGAGAGAGAAAGAAACGCCAAGATCTAAACGTAAATAACACGCAAATTGTGCATATCCTTGCATTTTGTCCCACGAGCTCTCACAGAGTGTGAAGAATTTTCTTCTTGCGACCTTGACATCGTGGGTGACATGAGAGGCGTTTATGGAAAGAAAGTAACTCTCTGTGACAGAAAGTAGATTACGCAAGTCAAAGGCAAAACAATGGATGCATGGTGTTCTCTTTATATATGTATCACCGCCTGACAGCCAACCGAAGGATTCCATCCCATACGATAAGCTCTGATGCACAGAATAACAATAACATACAGATGAGGCAGGAAGTGAATTTCGTGAGGAAGACATTTTGAGAGGAGGCCGGAGGGAGAAATAGCACTTTCTCCAATTTAAATGTCTTCAGCCCAGCATAATAATAATAAAAAGACTGAATATATAAAACGTATCCAGAAGAATACTACTGGAAGCAGAAATGATTTTCTTTAGATTGTCATTTGTTCTTATCGTACTATAATATTTTTACCACTGAAAATTTTCACACTCAACTTTATCCAGTCATCTTATTTCCCACCTCGCACACGCATAATCATCATAGGGTTTCTTCCATTATTGGCAGGTCACTTGCCGTAACTGTAAAGTTTCCATTCTCCACAATCTTCTGTTAACCTTCTCGTCTTCACGTATTATTTTTATGTTTTGATACCGTCCATCAACTTGTAGTCTCCTTCGCCCTCTCTCTATCTTTCTCGCCACCACACCCTCTAGCACATCCCTCATGATACAGTTCCTTCTTCAGAGCTTCTTTGTGGCTAAGCGGCTAGCGTACGCGCCTTTGGTGTGGGAGACCCGGGTTCAATTCCCGGCGGGAGCTCATGTGGTTCGGATTCCACGTTAAGCTGTAGGTCCACGTCTCATATAGCCTCGCTGCTGAAATGGACGCTAAACTAAAACAATCAAATCAACAGTTCCTTCTTAGCCAATGTCATTACCAGTTCCTCTTCTTCTTTTCAATAATATCTAAAATTTTCTCCCAATCATTTCTAACATCCTCTTATTTGTCTTCCGTTCAACCCAGCTAATTCTATTCATTCTTCTCTACACCCACATTTCAAAAACTTCCAGTCGTTTTTCATCACTTCCATGTTTCTACCCCGTACAGTACAGTACATTACTCCACAAGAAACATTCTGTGAGTATATTTCTCAACTCTTTCTTCAAGGTACCACAAAATAATATTTTCTTTCTTCTAAAAGCTTCTTTCATCATGTCTATCCTTGCCCTTATTTCACGTTCGCACTTCATATCATCAGTAATAATACTACTCGCCTGTTTGAAAACTAGTCACCTGTTCTATTTTCTCCCCTTCTACGTCTATATTTGACACTGACTGATTTGTTTCAATCACCATGGATTTTGTCTTTCTAACATTTATGTTCACCCTTTATTCTACACAGCCCTTCCTCAAGTTTTCTAACGTCTTATTGATTTTCTTTTCAGATTCCACAAGAAGAGTCGTATCATCTGCAAATCATATACTAATACTAGTTCACGTAACCATTCTGTCTCCTTCCAAAATGCCAGCTTCATTATGTAGACTTTGGGGCGCGGTGGCTCAATGGTAGAGCGTTCACCTCCGGTGCTTGGGGTCCCTGGTTCGATCCCAGCTTGCGCCGTGTGGTGGACAAACACCGTGTTCGTGGATTTTCTCGGGGTTCTCCCGTTTCCTCCCACTTTCTTCATTCCACCATTTCGCTCATATCATATCATCACCGTCTCCTTTAGCCTAACCGGCATAAAAGTGGGACGTAAAACTTAAAGATTTAATTTCATTTTTTTTCATTATGTAGACTTTCTTTCACTATCTCTTCAAGATAGATATTAAGTAATGTTGGCGGGAGATAGCATCTCTGTCTAAGCTCCCTTTCAACTGCATTATCCTCTGTCCTTTCCTTCCCTCCTATTCTAACACTTACTTACTGGTTCATATATAAGTTCTTATGAGTCTTCGATCTCTTAGGCCAATATTTTTTTTAAAAAATCATGCGAATTATTCTATTAATAATCGGTCCAAAACTTTAGATATAGTATTCATACGGATGACTTAATTATATTGTTCTATAGTTCACAAGCAAATAAAATATTTGAGAATTGAGATTTGAAGGATAATAGGCAGTTTGTTTTAGAGAGAGGGAAAGACAAGGCCTTCCACCCATACGTTATTTTGTGAACATTTACAGTTGGCATAAAAGACATGTGCCAACAGAGAAAGTATTTTTTTAAATAATGAACAATGTAAAATGTGTGTATTAATAATAGCATTAAAATATAAAGACTCGATCAAGTGGTAAAGCGTTAGCTTCACATTCGGGAGGACGTGGGTTCGATTCCCGCTGCCGACCATCCTGACTGGGGTTTTCCTCAGTCCTACCAGGCAAATGCCGGGATGGTACCTACTAAACAGACCCTGCCGGATACCTTCCCAAATCCTTTCCATTGTTGTTATTGTTAGATATCTAGTATAAAATGGCCTCAGAGCTGTATCTGGTGATTAAGTAAATAATCTAAAAGTATTTTATGCTATTTTAATGATGATATTACTTAAATAAATCGCTGCATCAATAGCATAAATAATGAGTGTAGGAATGCAGAAGAAATCAATCCAGTACGAGAGAGAACAACAAATCCCACCAGGAGCAATTAAGAAAATTGTGGTGAGGAGTATGTTAGAAATACAAATAGGCCTAAATATCACAGTTTAAACAAAACTTTCGTACTGATATTTACTGAACAAAATAAAACGAACTTGAACAAAGACAACTGACGCAATCTTTCCTTTTTTTCATCTCCCTCCCTCCCTCCCTCCTGATTTTAGAGAAGTCAGGAAAAAAACTTTTTTTTTCTCGTATGATCGATATATGAACTTGAACAGCGGCTAAGAATAGAATAGAAAATAAAGTGATATAGTCATTTTATCACTGGATTCATCATCCGATTAAATAAATACACAAACAAATGTAAACGAAATAAAAATACTACACGTTTTGAAACAGAAGGTATACTTTAATAACTAAGATTAAGCAGAGGGTATATGGCGTTTACCTTTGTATACCCTCGAATACACCCTACCGACTACTCTGTATATCCTACCTTTCCGTACAAAAAATGTACCCCATATTAGAAAACATACATATTTACAAATTGCAATGTTATATTGGTAATACTAATATAAACTAAAGTAATGCAAAACATATCAGATATCTGGATTGGCAACGGTCAGACAGCGAGCGCAGCGCCGGTTTGAAATTGTAGTGTGTTAGGGCAAACTCTGTACTACGTGAGGAGTAGTAGAACTGAGTAAATGATGATAGTGTAAAATCGGCGACCTCTCTGATTTCCAAAGACGGCATCAGCTTTGTAGTGCGAGCGTGACGAAATTAGCAAATGTGTTGGTGCGTTGCGATGGGCAGTGTCCAAGATTATGACTACCTACAAAACTCACGGCAAAACCACATCGTCGAAGAGGCACAATGTTTGATATGAAACGCTCAGTGATGGGTCCCGTCGAGCATTATGATCTTGTAGAGTCTCTGTCCAACGATGAAACATGGTGCAGGCTCTGTAATGCTATGCGCCGCAACGTACTGGTTTTTAGTGAATCTTGTACTCAGGTTTACCACGTTACTGACTGTGATTATGTCGCCATTTTAGGCGACCATGTGCATCTTATGGTCCAGATGTTGTTTTCGGCCAGTGATGCCATATTCCAGGATGATAATGTGGTGGATCACACAGCTGAAGGAATGTCGAGATCAAGTGGAACATCTCCCATAGCCCGTTTAATCCCCGAATAGTAAATATAATTGAACAATTGTTGTTTGTTTCGGAGATGAATCCAACTCAAATTTCCGACTTCATCCTCTCCTACGGAACTGAGTAATGTACCTTACGCGGAATGCTGTAATATACCACTGGTTACCATTTACGAGTCATGTGACTCCACTCTACATCGTATGAGAGTTGTTCTGAGATGCTTCCATTAAATCGATAAGTTTCTGTATATATGTGCTATAGTTATGATAGAAGAGAACAATACATATTGTTTGTTAGTGCCTGAAAACTTCATTTCAGCAACGTGACTATATGAAATGAAATGAAATCTTTGAGTTTAACATCCCATGATTATGCCCTTTAGGCTAAGGGATACGAATGATTAAGGCAAGTGAACGATGATCGAAGAATTGGTGGAATGAGAATGTGACAGGAGGTGCCTCGAGGAAACCCACTGACACGATGTTCCAGCACAAACTTACTTGGCCGGAGATGGAATCAGAGACTATACACATCAGAAGTAAGCGCTCACCGCTGAACCACTATGTCCGCTATATGATGCTATATGACACGCTCCAACAACGCTATACGATACGTACAATTAGAAAATGGGTGAGTTTTCAAACTGTACAAACTTACTTTCTACGATAAATTGAAGATTTTGAAGCAACACTGCCCAATAAGTTTGAGCCTGACAGTTTCTTTCCGGGTGTAAAAAATTGTTAGTTATGAAAAATAGTCTAAAAATAGGTTTTGAGAACTGTATTGTAGAACCACAAAGGAAAAGTTAATATATTAAGAGGTACACAGAGAAAAATCCGTTCTCCGGACAGCGGTATATTGTACAAATATACGGTATTCTCTTCCTTACTATAGAAATCAGTACGGAGCATACGTTATCCGTATGCTACATAGGCACTGCCCTTAGATGTTACATCATGCCGTTGCAGGATGTCTGACATCTAACAGTTGTCCGTATATCACATGCATATACTTATGTTACCTTCGTCTTCTATATGTTATATACGTACATTTGTATGTGAGATCATGAAAGCCTAGATTGTTTCATGCGGAAAGTACGTATAGATGGAACATTTATACAGAAAGTATTATAAAACATGCGTTTTCAGTTATACGTCTACTTTACGTTAAGTCCAAAAACTACAGGAATTATGCATGTAACCTATCTTTTTAAGTACGCCACCTACAATTTTTTTTCCTCAGTATACACATTTTTGTATAATTAAACTTTCTTTCACCATTAATTCAATGATATCTCCTGCATGGAACTCATTTGTTGACGGTACACAGTTTCCGCACCATCCTGATATAAATATATAAATAAAAGAAAATTATTATTGGATGCTCCTAATCAAGAAGTAAATTCAAATTCTGAACAGCTATTTTATTTTGTTTATATTAAGTCCATATATAGTAAAATATGAGAATCAAAATCTCTCCGTTATTAAAATGTGAAACCAAGTGTATCGGTACCTTACATCTTTAGATTATACGTATGTATATCATATTTAGGACACATTGCTTCTATATTTTTGCTTACGGCGAACATGAGACACGTTCCCAATTATTTCGCTTCAAATTTAATAAACTTAACATCTCAATGAATCCCGTGGGACAACATAGACATTTTACAACGAAAAATAAATGAATGACAAGACATTTCTGTGTTGCATCATTATTATCTTTGTTACTTGTCGTGACAGCGAACAGAGTGACGAAAGCTCTGCAATCTCGTATTGCGATGATTATATATATGTTAGTGTACATTTTGATATTTTTATTTCATGTGATGTGATAACCTTTTAACACTTCAAACATTATTTTTGAAAAAATGCTGTAAAGTCAGCACAAACAGAGAAATGCGTTCATGTGATGGAAAAATGAGAATTGTAACTGATTTTGTCTGTAAGCTATGAAATTGAAACAATATTCAGACTAAGTGTTGGGTAATTTTCATGTCCTATAATTTGGTATCATTAAAAGGGAAAAGAAATGAAATGATATGTTTGAGTTTAACGTCCCATGATCAAGCCAGTTAGGCTAAGGGAGACGGATAATTAAGGAAAGTGAATGATGATGGAATAATTGGTGAAATGAGAATGTAGAAGGTAACTGGAGTACCTCCGAGAAAACCCACGGACATGATGTTGTCCATTGCAAACTAACTTTGTCGGGGATCAAACCAAGTACCCCACGCACCAGAGGTAAGCAGTCTACCACTGAGCCACCACGTTCCTCATTATTAAGAGATCACATAATGGGAGGAAGACAGAGAGTGACGTTAGTGTAATTAATTGAAGAAACGCCGGGTTCAACGAACCAGAAACAAGTCATACAATGTTGGAGAGGAAAGGAACTTAAAGTCGAGAACCAATGGAGCAAGGTCTCGGCCCCGTGTACTGCCTATGGCGAGGCTCATGGTGAAGCCAGACAAACACAGATATTTAGAAGCAAGACACCACTACCGAACACGCGAGCCAGAACCCATCATTGACACGAGATCCACGGCCAAGAATTAAGTTGCACCAAGAACGCATTAAGGAGTTAACATGTAAAACGAGTTCCTCCCTTTCCTCCTTCCCTCTTTTACCTTCCACCCCTCTTCTATTTGCTTTTTAAAAAAACCCATTCATTTTGCAATATAGGTAATTTATCCCAACTTCAGTTTGTAAGTCCTAGTATGAGGCATGACAGCTTATTTCTCCAGTCATTCCCATGAAGGTAATTGAGCTCTCAGAACTGCACATTATTACGTCTGCTATGGGAGAAATATGATTGCTATGTTGATATGTGTAATCTATGATTAATGTATCTCAAAATTAAATACCTATTCTTCCTAATGAGGAAGATAGTGTAAATAGTTGATTTATTGAAATAAGTGTAGCAAAGATTCTATCATTCAGGTCGATCGACGTTTGCGTGTCTGACTATCTCTCTCACAAAACTTTATGTGTGTTTCCTTCAACCTGCACAAATAACCGTCTGAAGTTCAAAATCCATCAAGAATAAGTAAAGGAAAAGGATAAAATCCATCCCAAATTGTAAGTTTCCACATAAGTATATAAAACAAATTTCCAGTATAAACTACGTAAATATTACTCGATTTTGATTTTTTAAAAAAAACTAAATATTGTGGATATTTTCTTTTAGGGTTATAAGAATTGTTGATATGGGAATATATCAATCACCCCTATTAGTTGCAAGTGAAATTGATCAAGGATATGTGGGTAATATAGGTAAGTTCCCTCAAACATTGAAGTTTTGTTATTTAAATAGCACGATAAAAAATAATTCTTTTGAAAACTTTTACCAAAATTATTCGTATTTTGTTACAATATGGCATGCATATATATATATATATATATATATATATACAGAGAGAGGGAGAGAGAGAGAGATTTTGAAGATTCCTAATGATCCCTACAGCATGTAATTAAAATCAGTAAAGAATAAAGTTGTGGATATAGAGCACTCCTAAATGAGTTTTGAAAGAGTTGCTTCCAAACTGGTTTTTGGTTGAATTACTACTAAAGGAATTTTCGCAAAATTGCTCCTGAATTAGTTTCCTCAAAGCTTCTACTTTATTTGTTTTCGCAGATTTACTCTCAAATAAGTTTTCGAAGAGTTACTAGTAAAATTTTGCAGTCTTCCTTCTAATTAGTTTTCACAGAGTTGCTACTTTATTTATTTTCACAGAGTTTCCGCTAACTGTGTTTTTCAGAGTAGCATCTCAACAAATTTCGTCAGAATTAATCCAAAATTTTAATTTTCTTCAATTTCCTCCTAAATTAGTTTTCGCAGATTTGCTACTTTATTAATTTTACGAACAATTGCTTCTAAATGAGTTTGCGTAAAGTTGCTCGTAAATAAGTTTTTACACGGTTGGTCCTAAATTAGATATCTAACATCTGCTTCTAAATGATTATTTTCAGATGTGTTCCCAAATGAGTATTCGTAGGACTGTTTCTAAGTGAGTTTCTCCAAAGCCAAAACATTGCTAAATCTCTTTTGCTGTCTTGAAATCGAGAGATTCGCCATAAAGTCAATCCTATTTAAAGTTTACTCTAAATAAGTTTTTAAAGTCGTTTTCTTTAGTCCGAAACCGGTATGTTCTCTACATCTCATTATTTTTTTCGTTATTTATCAAAATAAAATATACAAGACTTTGGTGTACTACATGGGACCATGAAAACTTAAAAATATTGAAATCTTGAGTTTTACTTGTTCCTCCTTCACGCCAAGACTTCGTTTACTTCTAAGATCACTTGAAAATAAAAAGGAAAAGCGACGTTTACTCCCTTATTAAGATTCTAATGAACATTTATATAAAACCATTGCACTATGATGCATTATGGATTAGTCTTTTCGGAATATCGTTAAGTGCTCATTTCATATTCATACATCACTTTCTATTAATTGCAAATGAATTACGAGTATGATATACATACATACTCAAACGTTTCAACTATATACCCAAGAATATATGCAGTGTGTGCATGGTTTAAATACTAGAAATAAGAATAATGCGTGAAAATAAATGTAAGTAAAAATATAATAATAGCAGAAATAAGTAATCATCTGAAATATTCTTATTGCTATTTCATTTTTTTTAAAGCAACACATTGATAATAAAATGTTTCGGTTACAAATATACCATTAGAAAGTTTCTTCAAGTCCTACATTTATCTAAATTTTCTCGTGTATAATACGATCATAAATATGGAACATTGAAGTACTTATTACTATGGTATTGTCCATTTAGGACAAATAGAATATTCATAAATGTAACTTTGTTTACAGGAACTACAGTCTTCGCTAGAAAGTTGTATTAATGTCTATTTGACAGCAGAAATTGGTATTTACCCTATACGAATATCAATCAGTATGTCTAGACTGATGTCAAAAAGTATGTCAAAGTCTGAGCTTTGAAGTTAGGTTGATAGTTTTCTGGATAAAAGTGTTTTTGGTGCTTTTGTTTGTATGCTAATGCAGCACCAATATTATGAAAGACAGAATGTAATATTATTACGGAACCTGAACTACTCTTGTTTTTATCCGACGCGTTCCACCACCAGCTGGATTTAAACCTGCAACTACATGCATAAAAAGCGAAATTTCTATCCATGTTGTTCCGAGGATATACAACTTATGGACAAAACGATACGTTCTTCCTTAAGACACTAATTTTGAGAAATTATTATATTTTTAAGGGAATAAACAATACAACTTTAAAGCAAACTGGGTAGATGGAGAGAAATTAATTTACCACACTAAGTCTCAGACTGATGATTTCAGGAGAGTAATCAGAGGGAATTTCCCCAGGAGCTGCAAAATTCCTCTCTCCCCGGGACAAATCTCCGATCGTGCTCAAGAACAGTTTATTCCTATCAGTACTTTCGTAGTGCTACTTTAACCTCTTATGAATTGAAATTTCTCCTAGAGGAAATGGTCTAAAATCATTAATAGTCTGAGGTATATGTTTTAATCAGTAGTATAGAAGGTAGTAACAATGAGAAACATGAATCAGTACTTATATTGGTGGAGAATCTTGACTCTCCCATATCCCCAAGCAAAACCTGAAATGATGCTCCCGACTTAAAGAAGGTATATTGAATTACTAAATCCTTATTACTGTATAAAAGGAATACGTTTCAGTCGGTGAGTAGCATATTCCTAATAGTTACAACTCGTCACTCTGCTACGTGCACTATTTGTCTGCTTACCTACGTAGTGCAGCGTCGAGTGTTAACTGTTGGGAATTAGAGATACTCACAGACTGAAACATTTTACTTGTATAATGAGGATTGTGATTATTTTATTGCAATCAATTTAATTATTTCAAAATAGGACAAAGCCGTAATCATATTTAGATTTGATCATTAATATTTCGGTCTTTCTAGAGTAATATTATATAATGACGATTTATTTTCATCTTTAAACCGTATTAGTTCAATTTAATTATTTGAAAATGGATAGTGATGATGCTAAACGTGAACGTACTTAGATGTTTCTTATTAAGACAAGAGCTTTAACCACATTTAGATTTGAACATTAATATTTGTGAACCGCAAGTTAGTTAGTCGGTAAATTAAAAAAAAAAAGTTAAATGTAAAACAGCTACAAATTTTAATTTGCATTTAACCTATAGTGTATGACGTGCCAAAGAATTGAGAGGAACAGCTAGTTTATTGTTAAACAAATCATATTAATCTTCCATTAGATACTAGAAAAAGTTTCTAAATAGAGAAGTTTGAAGAATGGCAATGTCAAGACTTTTCTGTCTGTCGTTGGACTGGAATCCGATTATGTCGTATCCGATTGTGTGAATCTGGACCACTATATTTTATAACGAAAATCAAGTTTCTCGTCATAACACCGGACTTCCTTGCGTAGTTTAGTGATATGATTCTACATTTTATTTAATATTTTTTTTAAAAAAAATAGAAATACATTCAGATGAAACACGTAAATACATAGAGTTGTCTATGAGATAAGACAGCATAGAATTATCGTGAGGAGATACGAGACGAAACATGCAATTCCAGTAGAAACATATATGGTTTTCGAGACGAGGTATCACTTTCACGACATATTTTCGAGACAAGACAGCCTCGTCTCTTCTCTCATGCGCAACTCTAACCGAATGATATGCATGTCTGAATGTTTTCAGAAAATAATATTGAGGCATTAGAAGCTGTACACATTATATATTAATACATGTATAAGTTTGTTTCTCAAGAACTTCAGGCCCGTATTCACGGGGATTCTAGGGAAGCCAACCCCCCCCCCCATAATTTTTACTGACCCCCTATTTTTTTACGATAGGCTTGCAAATAATTATAATATGATGATAAACTATAATATGGTTGGATGGGTCCCCCTAACTTCTACCGGCCCCCCTACATTTTTGGGCTGGCTACCGGGCTGAAGAACTTCAATAATGGTAACTTTGAGAAGCCAAGAAATGTTCTGGATGTTAAAAGTCCTAAACTTTAGTTATACTGTCTCTTGCATCAAGTGATGCATAATGGAGTGTTAAATTCGACTGATATGATTACGAATATATGTAAGTGTACATTTTAGAGCAGGTCAAACTCTGTAAACATAACTTGATATAACATTAAAATGCTTGTCAACCGCTGAAATGTTATAAAATTGGAAACGTGTTCTCGCGAAGTTCTATAGTTATCTCATATATTTTTGATGAGTATGGTCCCTGGTTCATTGTCTAGTCAGAGCATATAACTTTCGGTATTGATGTAATCATATGGAAATTAGAGACATCCTTATCAAGAGGAAACGAATTCCGGTCTCGACAACGCAAGTACATGGCACTGGAAAAAACTTACTCACTACGTACCAATCAACTTAACATTCGCTGTTAGGCTGGCTATAGCTTTATATATATATATATATATATATATATATATATATATATATATATATATATATATATATATATATATATATATATATATATATATATATACTTTTATCACTGCTCTATTCCATTCAATTGTTCCATCATCATTTACCTTCATGTAGCTGTTTAATCACGGGATGTAAACTAAAAATCGCATTTCATCTGAAACATTTAAATATTCAATCCAATGATCTTACCTCTCGTAAAATTTGACGTTTACGTCTTTCTCGTTATCCAAAATGCAGTTAAGCGTTAGAATTATGTTGATATTTCTCCACTACTTGTCATTGTGAGTCTCACGGTCAATACAATGTTATGACATCATGAGCATTAGTCATTAGAACGTAAATAGTTTGTTAGGAATGCATAATATGAATTTATTCTCGTAATCATACGAAGAGAAAAGAAAATCAAAGAAAATAAGATATCAATGCTACATATCTAAGTTTGTATGTCTTTAAACAAGTGAGTTTCGTTTCATGATGTGAAACTACAATGGACTTCCAAGCTATGCGAATTCAATACTTAAACTTGAAGTAGTACATCTTTAACTACTTGAATATACTGTAGGGATAAGATCGAAAATAGAATCAATTCCTTGGACGCTGAACCCATATCAAAAAGCCATCATTTGTTTTCTCTTCCTGTTTTCGCCCTACGGAGATTAATATTTTTAAAAGCAGAAGTGATAGTTCAGTAAAGTAGAAAAGTAGAAGTGGTAGCAGAAGGGATGTCTACCACTTCCGGTTATAAAATAGGAACAATATCAAATTTGAAACATATGCTTGCGGTACTGAAGCCATGTCAAGAAACAGTTTTTACTATATATTATCATTTTTGTTCTATCTGACAACGTTGAAACTGGAAAATGAAATGAAATATCTCAGTTTAACGTCCCACGATTATGCCCTTTTGTCTAAGGGAGACGATGATTAATGCACGTGAATGATGATGTAAGAATTGGCGGGATTAGAAAGTGCAAAGAAACGGGAGTACCTTGAGAAAACTCCCGGACACGATGTTGTCCACCACAAACTTACTTTGCCGAGGATCGAACCAGGGACCTCATGCACCAGAGATAAACGCTCTACCACTGAGCCACCGTCCCCCGTTCAAACTGGAAGTGGTTAATTCCTTGCATACGTGGAACCCCACCTTACCGCATAATCTCGCCTCCAATCACGTCATCCTCTCAAGATTAGTGAGAAAAAGGATAGTCAATGCAAAATTCTTGAGTATCATTATGACTGATCACTGTATTGTTAACTGCTTATTGCAACATAAACTCGAACTTAACAAGGAGAAATAAAATAATAATTTGTGTACACTTATCAGTTTTCTGGGTTTGTTCGTGAATATCAACGGTAGTAGGAACAAAAGACTTAGGTAATTTTACTTATTTCTGGGGGACACAAAGTGAAAGTTTTAGTTGTCCAAACATAAATAAAATAACTTAAAAACAGACTTCTGTGATCAGAAAACAATTTTATTTTTTTTTAATTTAAAAAAATATTGAAAATACCTTGTTCAAATGACAGTCTTGTCCTTGGAAGTTCATTGGTTGTGTGCTGGAATGCAACTTTTCCCTTTTCTTAATACACATCTTTTAACCCTCTGAAGAAATGTTTTAAGTTCCTTTCAAGCTAATGGATTTTATAGTAGTTTTCCTGAAAAAAAAGAAAGAAAAAATGATGTTATTTATTCATATGTACTTGTATACTTGGCAACAAATGATTCTTGTGTTTGACTCCTATCTCATATTCTACTAAAAAGTGTTCTTTGGAAGTAGTATAAATATGACTAGTTGCAGAGTTACTTATGATAGCTGATATGCACAGACTATATTCATCAATTACTTTTGTAACAAAGTATAGACTTATACTGCATAACGTAGCTAACTGATTGCAAGAAATGCGCTATACAAAACAGTGTTGTTCAAAGTTGAGGTTTAGCAAATAGCAGTGTCATATGTACACCACTTCAAGGAGTTTGGTTTCTATTGCGTGGGCCATATATATTTTCTCAATTAGTATTGGAACCAGAAACGGTAGTAGATTTCTACCACTTCCGGGCTTTAGAGATATTGTAGTGAAGATGGAATACATTCTTCAGACGCTTATTTGATAGCAAACTGCTTCTCGCTATCTGTTACCGTTTTCACTTTTTATAGTGATCAACGTTACAATTGGAAGTGGTTGATTTCTGCTCTTCCGGTTTTAGTAAATAGATTAAGAGTGGAGTTGGAACATATTCTTCGGGCATTTAATTGCTTGTAGAACACCGCTTGCGCTGTCTCTATTTGATTTTTGTTCTATGGAGATCAATATTGAAACCGGAAGTCGTAGTGGATTGCTATCGCTTCTGGTTTTAGTAGAGAGATTAGAGATGAAATGTATTCTTGCGACGCGTAATCGATTGTCAGAAACCGCTTCTCGCTATCTATTACATTTTGGCCCTTTGTTCAAAGGCAGGCTGCTATTCCTGTATATGCATCATCAAATATTGTCATCTCTCTATTCTCACCAGAGGGCATAACCTTCTAATAGGTGCTATTCTTCTGTTAATTTTGAACACGAAATGAAATGAAATCTTCCATCTGGTACCACATATTTAGCAGTGTTTATTCAATTCGATTCTCATCCTACTTTTACATTTTTATTTAACTAATACTATATACCGGGTGTATCTGAAGTCCAGGACCGTAGGTCAACTCTGTTATGGACAAAGATATAAAAAATGGAAAGAGAAAGGAAAGTTATTTGATAAAGGTGGTTCCCAATCTAAAATACTAGAATTTTTCCAATCATATCAACCATTTAGACTTACACCATTCCAATAATACAGCATTGTTGGTAAACGGATGCGAGATATTCGAGCCTGCTGAACCGTACACGTTATTTTTCCTATCTAACATAGGACGCCTTACCCAGACTGAAGGCCAAGTGGCTGGTGCAATTGAAAAAATCCATCCATTTTAGATTGTAAACCACTCCTTTTCAACAACTTTCCTGTCTTTCCATATTTTAGCATTTTTACTCATAACAGAGTTGACCTGTGACGCTGTACTTTTGATACATCCTGTATACTTTCTCCCTCAGAAAGAAAATGAGTTTCGTTTGGATTTCGATTCTGGTTAAGGGTATGCACTCCGAAATATAATATTTGTAATCCATTTATTAAAAAAAAAAAAAAAAAACACACACACAAGTAGTATTGAAGCTATAAGTCGTAGACAATAGATTTTATTGCCCCCTTAATTGCTTTATTACCTAACGACTTTCGATGTCAATATGCCCGTGTCGGCCTTGGGGAGACCGGCCCCGGGCTTGGGGGAAGTTTCTGGGGGAAGTGGTTTTATTACTTGTGCAATAGAGGTTGTTTGGAAAAGTGGAATGACCTCCTTTCTTGTTGAAACATGCTCCTATACGATTCTTGAATCGAAATTATAATCAAATTAGAATTAAAACCATGATTTAGATAATTAGAGCAATGGTATACGTCATTGAACGCAATCCCTAGCTTCAAACATGAAACAACACGATATTTGATTGAGGATACGGCTTTGAATGCTGTTCTTAGCTTTAAATATGATTTAATACGTTTATTGAATCGAAATTATAATCAAATTAGAATTAAAACTACGATTTAGATAATTAGAGCAACGGTATACGTCATTGAACGCAATCCCTAGCTTCAAACATGAAACAACACGGTTTTTGATTGAGGATACGGCTTTGAATGCTGTTCCTAGCTTTAAACATGATTTAATACGTTTCTTGAATTGAAATTATAATTAAATTAGAATTAAAACTATGATTTAGATAATTAGAACTTCAGTATATGGCTTAAAACGCGTTCCTTAGCTCCCACAAGGTTTTTTCCCCATTAATTTAATTATGATCTGACTTGTAAAGCTCGTAACTAATTGAACAGTCTTATTTGAACTAGAAAATTATGAATAATGAATATGATTACACCCTTTAAGCTCCAATGTTTAGCAACGATTTTTAATGGTGCTTTGTTTTACGGAGTAAAGTATTAAGATGGGCGGGAAAAAGGAAGGATAGGAAGAAATATTTATTTATTTTCATTTATTTTTCTTGTTGCGAACTGCACTTCTTTCGTTTAGCTTGCTTGGCTCTTAAATGACAGACTTAACTCTGCTATTTTTCAGCGTTGCTCAGTACGAAATTCGCAGATACGCAAGGTTCTGTGTTCTCTCCAAGCGTCATTGTAATACTGAGGGTGAAGATTGAAGTTCAGTTTCTCACACCCTATGCAAACAACCTTGTGATATGATTGGCCAGGAAAAACCAGTTTGCTCCGCCTGCAATGTTTAACCATGGGGGCCAATCACTCCCTCTAGTTTGAACGGGAGAACCAACCCTTTCCCCGCCTCTCTTTCCATCATCAATGTCTTGTGTGAACAAGTTTCTACCCGCTCCCCACCCTTCCCCGCATCTCTTGACCGCATTCTGTGTGATCAGGTTTTTACCCTGCGACAAGTGACACACATTTTTTTCCCCACCCCTCACTGCCACTCTTTGGCTGCATCCTGTGTGAACATGCTTATACCTTCTCTCCCCCCAACGGCGATAACTGACACATTTTTCCTCACAAAGGGTGTTTTTCAAACCAGTTCTGGTGGATGGTTTGCGGACAAAAACCTCTTCCCCGCCCATTCAGACAAACAAACAAGGTATTGCCAGGCTGTCCTTGTACTCATTGCCAATAACCTGATGAATAAATGGTTGTCCTTCATTTTGATTTTACAAAACAACA
Organism: Thermobia domestica; assembly: GCF_964235325.1. Lineage (NCBI taxonomy): Eukaryota > Metazoa > Arthropoda > Insecta > Zygentoma > Lepismatidae > Thermobia > Thermobia domestica. The sequence continues at coordinate 86,387,385 of NC_137461.1, forward strand.
CACACACAAAAAAGAACCTGTAGAATGGTTTTGTGTATTCCCACATACAATAATTATGCTGTTCTTTTCGGCAAAATACAAGTTATTGAAACAGTTGTTGAAATGATAGCTATATAGCTTACTGAATAAAGCCGGAATTTTAAAATTTAGGAACATTGTTGCCTGAACCCAACTAACGAATTTTATTGCTTGGTAAACAACTATTTGCTGTGAAAAATACGACAATTTGGCGTCTTTAAGGTATGAATTGAGACATGCTGGCGATGTTTTCAAACTTTAGGCATTGTGTGAAAATTCCTTGGTATTACCTCTATAGAAAAGAAATATTTCCTTCGATTCGGCAAGAGACCGACAAAGGAATTCTTTTCTGCTTCTTTGCAGACTGAGGCAATGCTGTATTACAAGGCAAATTCATTTACTTTATTTTTTTTTCTCCCCCTATTCCATTCCCCTTATGTTAATGAATAAATAAAAAATATATTATATAAATGGAGTACACATTTCCTGTATTAACAATTTTGCTCGTGAAGTTTTTACCTTGCTTCTGCCTTGCTTCTTTAAAGTGTTTTTTCTGGATTTTTTTCTGTGTTTGTTCAAAGAAGAAGATATTATATTCAAGTAAGTTTTATATCATTATAATTGATTAGATATATTTGCATAAGTATCGAATGGTGGGACTCCCCTAGAAAATTAACACATATTGTTTTTTCTTATGAAAATAATTAACACAGTGTAGAAACGAACTGAGTTTGCCAATATGTTTTAACTTGTGGGGAGCATATCGAGCCAAAATCGGGGGAGCTGTGCATGAGGGATAGTCCCCCAAACAGGGGAATCGCGGTTGCCTTATAACGCATTCCGTGCTTACCGAAAATCGGGGGGAGCTGTGCATGAGGGATAGTCCCCCAAACAGGGGAATCGCGGTTGACTTATAACGCCTTTCGTGTTTACCGAAAATCGGGAGGGGAGCCGTGCATGGGGGAATAGTACCCCGAACCTGAGGGAGCCGCGTGTGACTTATATTGCTTTCCGTGTTTGCCAAACAGTGGGGATCCATACATGCGGGGCATAACACCCAACAGGGAAAAGCTAGCTTCCTGAACGGTCACCACGAAGGAACGAAATATTTGTTTTTTTTTTTAAATTGTTTGAATACTATGTTTGAGTTTTGATTCCGTTTCGGTTGCGTTTTTTGGACAAGTTGACCACAGGAAAGAGTGAAGAATGGAACTAGCATTATTATTATAGTTAAGAATATGCGGGGACACAAAAAATATCTTGGCAGTGTTAATCTTTTTAGAGAAAAATGTGTGGTGACATCCCTTAAGAACCGTCAATGAGATACTTTATAGTTTTAGAAATGCATGGTGACGTCCCTTAAGAATCGCCAATGACAGAAGGACTTATAGTTTTAGAAATGCGTAGTGACATCCGTTAAGAACCGTCAATGAGATACTTTATAGTTTTAGAAATGCATGGTGACGTCCCTTAAGAACCGCCAATGACGGTTGGACTTATAGTTTTAGAAATGCGTGGTGATGTCCCTTAAGATCCGTCAATGAGATACTTTATAGTTTTAGAAATGCGTGGTGACATCCCTTAAGAACCGCCACTGATGGACTTTACGGCAAAAAATCAAGTGTGCAATTTCTTTGAATCTTTATAACTGAAATTGTGATTAAACTGAATTGCGTACTGTCCAATATTTTTGATGGTAGATTTTATATAAATACATTGTGTCTGATTGATTTGTCATGAATCTGTATTCATATTGGGATGTCTATTCGGAAAATAAGCAATTTACACATAAAGAACACTTTTAGAACACATACATATTCAATATTTACTACAGATAATGTTCAAAATATATTGTTTAGTGTAAAATAATTAAGTTCAACAGAAAAGATAGACATTTGTTTGCTTGTATCCCCAATATTTAGAAAATCAGTCAGTATTAAGTGTTTTTTTATATATAAAGAGTTCTTAGTTGTAGTGGATGCAATTTTCCAAGATACATGCGAATATTGCAATTTTACGTAAATGTGTAGACTTTTCTTTCCCACAGTTAGACTCCAAAGAAAAGAACTAGGTTCATTGATTCATTTTGGATCATAGCAACGGCCTTTTCCCTTTGAATTCGTGTTAGAATAGCTTGACTATCACGAAACGTAGTGAATACTCAAATGGATCTTTTCCAAGACATGACGAATAAACGAATATAATTAAGTGAGAAGTGTTGGGAATATATTTGAAAAATGAACTTGCGTATTTTTAACATGTGTTGCAGTATTCAGAATCTTAATCATATGGTAGTCACATGGTTTTTGTACATACTAACTCTATATTAAGCAAGGTAATGAGTGAGAAAAATAAATATTGGTTTTGTAAAATGAAATGAAATACGAAATATCTTGTTTGGGGATGCAGAAAGAGAATCCAACGCAGTGTGAACGCGGTCTTTTGCGTGGAGGAAGAGGGGGGCTATACCCGGAGTGAATTCCCCCTCACAACTTTTCCAAATAGTGAACGCGCTCTGTTGCGTGGTGAAGAGGGGGTATACCAGTCTTTAAGAGTAATGTAGTAAGAGTAATGCCACCCATTATTGAACGTTACTTGTTTTATATATGGATTTCGCAGTGAGGCACTAGGATTTCAATGTAAATGTATGCAGCAGTACTAGTAGAGGGGAACCCTCCCTGAAAGACTGGGGCTTCATACCCCAGAAATGATGTGGTACTGCACCACTTAAGTAAATATTTGCTCTGTCACTGAAAGACATGGGTTTATATTCCTTATTTAACCCAATAGTTTTACTTATACGCGTTTGATCTTCAATACTTTGATAGAATATTAAGACCAACAGAATATACAAGCATGTGCTATGGTTTATTACACATTGAAAACATATATACTATACTCACCTGAGAAAATATACGGAACTTTGTCACACACGCGTTAGCACTGCGGGACTTTCAACGCACAACTAATCTTTAATTATGACTTTTGCCGATAGGTGTCACTACTAGTTCTATTAAAATAGTATTAAATTACTATTGCTAATGTACTGGTTCTGATTTTTTTCTTGGAAACATATTGGTAGTATTAGTATATAAAAAAAGGATAGGGAATCCGCAGACATAGTGTTTGTTCAGTTGGCATGAGCTAGGATTGAACTACAGACCCCCTAAACATATGAAGTGAACACCTTACCACTTTTTAAATAAATAAAAAAATTGTATGAATTCCGTTTTATAACATGTTGTTGGAGTGGAGTTATAAGTTTTTTATCGGGATTAAGATATAGGATTTTACAAGTGCAAGAGTTTTTGTGGATGAATTAGATTTATCTTTTATACGATGATGAAAGATTGATTTGATTTTATATTTCCGATCTCTAAACATTTTATCCTGTGAGATCAGACAATTTTCAGCGAGCACACTATTCGGGAAAAGAGGGAAATTAGGTATCATGCAAGACATTTGTTGGTGTAAATGAGAAAATCATTATTATTATTATTATTTTGACTGAATGCCCCGCCGGTAATTGGACCAGAACCGTTTGCTTTGAATACGTTTTCGGGTACGTCCGCGTCGCGACACCTTTATACCGGGAATCGGGCCCGGGGGCCGCTCACAATGAACGCAAAAGCGAAAGCAAGTACGCTACGCGGAACCACCCGCATTAAAGCCAAAACGTGTTAGCGACTACGTTGTGAGGGAACACTAGTTCCCCTACCGGGAATTGAACCCGGTGGTGCTCGCACTGAATGCAAGAACGTTACCGATTATATTGTGAGGGAACACTAGATTTGATCTTAAGTTATTGGTACGTTCAGCTTTGGGTTTTACACAGCACAGATAGTTTGCTTGTACAGATTTATTGAGAATTCGAAAATGTATAAAGTACTTTGCCAAAATTCTACATAGCTTTTGCAAACTAAAGATAGTTTTTATAGGCTAAAAGAAACTGATTTTCGTACGTGGATAGAATAACAGAATTTTTATTTCTATTAAGTATAATTTGCACTATTTTGATGAAATTATGTTGTACTAATAATTTTTATTTTTATTATTTTGCAGAAAAGATGAAATCCCAACACCAAGCTTTTACATCATCACCGAATTTGGGGGAATGCCGAAGAAAATTAAGAACATTTCTTCTAAAAAGAATTAAACCAGTCCCATGCAGCGCACCCATGACGTGCATTGAATATTGTACACAAAAAATACGTGAGAGAGGGGAGAGAAAAGCGTATTATTTATCTACAGCGTGTTATTTAAATAGTAATCAACAAAGATGGCACACATGTTCGAACTGTATTAATGAAACATTATTGGAACATTATGTTTCAGAAAAAGAAAAAGAGTCAAGTGTAAAGGAGATTTTGGGGATTAAGTGGGATTTGGAGGGGAAAGTGTGGGGGCAAAAACAAGAAGAAGTGATGGAAGAGGAAGTGGATGAACTGGAGGAAGAGGGGGGTGAAGTAATTGTTGGGGTGTAAATATTTGTATATATGTGTATATATATTTGTAAATAAATTGTGTGTTGTTGTTGGATGGGTGCTGGGAAATTTGTGTTTTCTTTCCTCTGAATTTTTAAATCCTTTCTAACTTTTTAACAGTACTGAGGTATTTTGATAATAGTCTCAATAACTAATGTGCAAACATATAAGGTTTCTTCTTCCTTTATATATACTTGAAATTAATGCAGGTTCTATTTTTGATGAATGGCTGAATTTTGAGTTTATTTTTTCAGCAAGAAGTCTCTATTTTTTTCTAAATTCTTAGAACATTCCTTGTAAGAATTAATCTGTTGTCACATGACCTATCTTCGGGAATCGAATCCTTGACGAGTGATATTAGAAAATGTTTTCGTACAAATAAAAAAATATGAAATGTCCAACACTGATGTACTATTCAGTTAGCCAAGACGATCATACTAACCACTTGGCCATGAAACAATTTTAGTTGGTACAGTAGAAAACAAACTGTTCAGGGAACTATACTGTACAAACCTTGAAGATTTCAAAACAATTGAAAAGATAGAAAGAAAATTGCTTATTTGATTTTTCACCAGTAATATTTCTCTTTGTCTTGTGGTAAACTAATCAAAGTTTAAACTTGGATAGGCTAAAGGAGACAGTAATTATGAGAAATGAATGATTTAATGTTGTTTCGTCTTGAAAAACTCCAAGAGAGTTCACTACAAGTCTAACTGTTGGTACTACCACTGACCCACTGCCGTCTTATATTGAAATTTGAAATCAGATTCTTTACTAATTAAATAAATAATTAGTGGTCTCTCTTCGCTATGTATTGAAATGATTTCCCCTTGACTGTGTATTAAAATGAAATGTGACACCTCACAATTATTTTGTCTAGGATAAAGCATTTGGTAAAATGAAGAAACTCTGAGGGGAACGCTTGGAAAAGTTACAGACACAATATGTTTAGCCATAATTTTAGTTGGTCAACCCGGAATCTCAACCATCTAAGGTGAAGTTTGGTTCCACAATTAGTTTGAAAATATGTATTCGTGAAGATAGAACAGTAAGCAAGTGTATGTCAAGTCTCATTTTAACATTTAATTGGTGTAAACCTCCCTTGGTTTTGAATTTGTGAGCGTAATGTGAAAACAATCTTATTTTATTTGACATCACATTTGCGTGGCACGATTAAGGAAAACTTTACGTAAGATAGTCATGATACGTATGAATTTGTTTGGAGTTTGCCATCATCAAAGCTATTTTCTTTGTAGTCCTTAGACAGTAAACTGATAGACTTTGAAGTTCTTTTAAACATTCTACTTGGGAATCGAATCCTCTTATTACTTATTCTTTTGAGTATTTCTTGTATTGGATTATCGGCTTTGCGGTATGTATTTTGACTTACCAATTACATTTTTAACGAATCGCTTGTTCAAGCTCTGCTTTTGTGTTATTTCGTTTTTATTAAAACTCAGCTTTTGAATTCTTTCGTGTTATTTATAATAACACTAAAGTCTATGACCATATTAAGAGCTACTTGTGAAATAAATGGAAAATGATATTAGAAAAAATATAAGTACGAATAAAGTTTAGATGTCAAAGACATGTACGCTATCCGCTTAACCATACAAACTTTTGTTTCATCTCGTCTCATTTCATAGGCAAGCTAGAACAAAGAGAAAAACTATTCTTATTACTTTTACTGTGAAATCGATACATTGATCATTTAGTGTAATCTCCTTTCCTTATGCTCTGTAAGCTAAGAGAAATGAATAATGCTGACAATCAAAACAAAACAAAATGTACATTTAGAGGAAGAGAGAGAGAGAGAGGTCCAGAGATGGAGGGAGAGAGATGTACAGAGAGGGAAGGAGGGAGAGAGAGGAAGAGAAGGATAGAGAGAGAGAAGTTCAGAGATGGAGAGAAAGGTACAGATAGGAAGATAGGGAGAGAGATGAAGAGAAAGATAGAGAGAGGTACAGAGATGGTGGGAGAGAGAGAAGTTCAGAGATGGAGAGAAAGGTACAGATAGGAAGATAGGGAGAGAGATGAAGAGAAAGATAGAGAGAGGTACAGAGATGGTGGGAGAGAGAGAAGTTCAGAGATGAAGAGAAAGATAGAGAGAGGTACAGAGATGGTGGGAGAGAGAGAAGTTCAGAGATGGAGAGAAAGGTACAGATAGGAAGATAGGGAGAGAGATGAAGAGAAAGATAGAGAGAGGTACAGAGATGGTGGGAGAGAGAGAAGTTCAGAGATGGAGAGAAAGGTACAGATAGGAAGATAGGGAGAGAGATGAAGAGAAAGATAGAGAGAGGTACAGAGATGGAGATAGGGAGAGAAATAGGATGTACACTACAAGAACTTTGTATTCAATAATCTTCATGGTTTTGCGAAATATGTTCCTATCTTTCTTCCCAACATTACGATCTTCAGAGTCAACTGAATTCCTCATAAGCAATACGAAGCTAGAACTAACCTAATGATGGATTTGTCAACAATTTCATAGTTCTCACTGTAATTTTTCGTATTATTTTAGAGAACATATGCGTAGCAGACTCCTTGTTAAAAATGTTTGAACACTAAATAATGATAAGTAAGCACTTCAAAATTAGACCTGATATATAGCTGAAGCTATTAAATACCAACAAGTTGAATGGGCTCAAGTCAGAAAGTATACTTGAACTGAAATCTTTATTTCTAGTGGGTATGAAGAACACCTCTTAAGACATGTGGGTGTTGGGAATCGAATCACAAACTACCACATCAGAGATGTGTACCCTATTACATATAAAGCTATTTGATTGTATAACAGATAAATAGGCGATATACTACACTTTATCCGTAAAATAAATTCCAAATTCATGAAAACGTAAGAAGGAAAGGGGGCAGAGGGTGAAGTTGGAAACTTTTATAATTTGCGCAGTTTACTATAAATATTATTAGGAATTAGATTTTTTTCTTTCTTTGTTTGAGCTTATCAGTATTTAAGGACATGTTAGCTATGAAGGTCTCAGTATCTATTTATCTATAAAAAGTGTACTGCACTGTAATCAATATCAGCATTCGGAGATTTATCAACTGAATATGAGAATTTGTATAAGTTTGTAGCAAAATAGCAGATTTGGACAGCGAGTACAACTGCAACATATATTCCCAACCTAGACTAACCAATGCTGACAAATATTCTCGTTCTCCTTAAACAATGAAATAAATGAAATCTTTGAGTATTACGTACCACATTTATGTCGGTTAGGGTAAAGGAAATGAATAAAACTATGAGGGAAAACGGGGAAAATTCCCAAGAAAAGATACGAACACAATATTGTCCGGCACAAAGTTCACTTCTCAGATCCTTAAACAATTTATTACTCCCATTTGATTTTGCCTATGACCAGTATTATTTTAGGTAATGTTTTGTTGTAGCCCTATCCCGGTGTCAACTCTGTTGAATTTTACGGGGAAACCAAATCAAAAGCAATACCAAAAGCAAATAGAAATGGGGAGTAAACCGCTAAGGCTTCAATGGGTAATAGGATAGGACGACTGTGGACAAAGTAGGAAACTCAGCATAAGAGAGAGACTTAAGAATGTTCAAAAGTAAGAAAATGATAATTAGATACAGCTTAAGATAATCAATATTGGAAAATAACAAGAGCAAAGGACTACTTAAGAATCGGAAAATCTAGTAAACATTGTTAAAATGTTCCCTTTAACTTTTTAAAGGGATTATTTATGGATCAAATCAAACTGTCACATTGCGTTGGAATCCAATAGTCTAATTAAAACAAATACATGCAAAGGATCTATTGGTGTTCAGGTATTGTGATTTCTAATTATTAATTTAAATGTCAGTATATAGAAATTCAAGCAAGCGCGGGTAAACGGGATGGGTGACTTTGTCAGTTATAAGAAAACTGTTGCAAAGATGTGATATTCAAGTTAATTTGAATATAAGAATCACTTCATAATCATAAAAGAATAGCAACTAAAACTAATGGGGGGTGAAAACTATGAGTTTCAGGTCTACTTTAAACTTGTTCAAACCTGTTTTCATTGGTTAATCCAGATAATACAATACATCCTACGGCGAAACGTATAAATACCAGGGTTAACAAAGGTACATATAATAATCTTGTGCCGTTGTAGTCGATGAAAAAGATTTCTTCTCCGTATGGTGGGCAGTGAAAATATTTGTGCCTAGTGTTTTAGAAAAATACATAAAAACAATATTTTCAAACTGTTGAAAATTTGAACTGAAAAATGTCTAATGCTGAAAACGTATGGTTTTGTTTCTGCGATAACATTCGCATAACCACGCAGTGCTTAATAAATGCGTTTCAAGTGTGGGAATCTAAAAGAAGAAGTATGCTTCTTTGCAGTGGATGTGCACGCGGATTAAAAGACGCAATAAACCATGACTGTATTCTGTTAGATAAAAATATATTGAAAACAAAAGTACTAAGCATTGTTATGGATATTGATACACAGGATGAAATTTGGCATGAGTTTCAAAAGATGCACGGCAATACTTTTAATAAATTAGAACAGTTTTTTCATATATATGATGATGCCATTCATAATGATACATTTCTTAATCAACTGATAGAAATATTCTTGCAGAAAGATTTTAAGAAATTCTTAATTTGGAATAAAAACCATAGTGATAGTGATAGTGTTTGTGATTGAAAAATATGAAGAAATAATAGACGTATGGATAAAATGTTACTCCTCTGTAGGCATATTACACATACAAAGTGTAAAAAGGATTTGGTATGACTTGATTTCTTCTGTGAGCGTAAAACTGATAACAAATAAATCTAACTGCTGTAATTCTCTAAGAAACTTGACAATAGTTACTGCATAGTTCGGTATAGTGCGATAATTTTAAAGATATGTTTTGATAATGATGAAAAGAATATGGTAAATGCTGCAAAGAACTGATTAACACCAATACAAAATGAAAACTATGTACAACCCAATTTAAAATAATGAAAGATACGCTTCTGCTAGAATTATTTGGAAAATAAGTGTTTATAAGTCTTGATGAGTTGTTAGCATGTGTTAAAAGTTTCATAATGTAAGAATGAATAGATAATTTTTACTAAATAAGTGATAGTAAGATATTCACTATAATACATGTAAGATCCTACAAACAATAACCACAAAAACATTGGGTTACAAACGTTTATGTATGTTAGTTATCAATTGGTTCTCATACAAGGTGTAAATTTTGTTTGCCATCTTTAATTCACGGATATATTATACTCTTAACTCATTTGTTCTTCTCATAAATATTTATCTGGTGTTCAGAGGTTAGTTTGTTTTCGAACTTCTTCGCATCTGCAATAGTACAACCATGTTAATGGTCAACACTAACATTGGGATCAATGCACAAATCCTTAGTCTGTTTTAATACTAGCTCAGGATAATTCTTTAGTTTGTACATGTAGTTACGACGTTGATCAGTCTTACCCATTCCGAGGATGACAATATACATTGTTTCTTCATTGGGATGGAACACTTTTTCCGAAGCGCTGCATAATCTTATTTGACCGAACCACGGGTTCAACCTTTTCCCTTGCATGGATCTCCCTTCTTTCCAAAAATGTTCATTACTATTTAAAACATTTTCAACTATATGGAACAATACATCGGGATTCAATTCCTTTTTAGGTTGTCATGTCATGTACATCGTTTGTTTAATTTTGACGCGAACTTTCAATAGTAATACCGATAAAAATATCATCATCATTGACGTCATTTAGTGTATGTTCTTGTACAAATTCGAATAATGAACGAACATATGTTTGCGGTTCTTCGATACCACTAGTGTGCATACATTCAATGGTAACTTCCTTTCCACGCAGACCAAAATAAGGATATTGCATAGTTTTACTATTAACAATGCGAAAGTATTCCCGACTGCCTGTACCATACAATGTAGAACATATACTATGTTCTGGTGCAAAACTCGTGCTAACCTCCCGAAAAAACACCCATTAACTCGTCGGAATCATCGGTAGTTAAGACCGTAGTCTTCCCTACAGACACAAATTCACTAATTTTTTCACACGTAGCTTTCAGCATATTGTCTTGACGAAAGAAGCCTACACAGTACAGATCAATAATATCTTTTGCGGACTTGCAACTTTTCAACATAATAGTCGGTACACAGCCAAAATGCAGGAATGCTGCCTGCAGTAAGTTTACATATGTTTACCCTCAGACCCGTAGCATAGCGTTGCGTTAACACCAAGTAAAACAAAATCTTTTGTTTTGCAATAAGTGTGATCGTTATGTCCATTTTCCGTGCAATGAAGTGTAGATTGTTTCAAGCATGGGTTCATCCTAATGTTATCTTCCATTAATTCTATTCCTTCATATACATGATACTCTTTCATGTATTTTTCTTTGTCTCCTTTGATTTGACATAAGGTAAAATCTTAAAGCTTCCTGATATATTTAAATGACTAAGCTCAGAACCAACAGTTCATAATTCCCATACTTCAATAATTTGCAGAATTTTATATCCAGTCTTTAACGCTTTATGAAGTTCTGGGGTACAATATGTATCTGTTAAGACATGTTGAGTGTCACAATGTGTGCATTCAATGATACCTTCTTCCTTACATGTGCAACATAAGCCAAACATAAGTCAACCGTTACACGTATATGTCCACTGTTACATGCATATTTCTTTACTTTGTGTATATGTTCTGTATCATGAAACATTACAAGTGGATATAGTACTGTAACATTCAAATACTGAATTGTCATCCATTAAATCTGTATGAATAAAATCATACTTTCTCACACTATATTTTCATAAGATCATGTATATAATTAATGTTATTCTTAAGTTAATATTCAATCAAAATAAAAGTGGAGTTAGTCTGACGTATCAAATTAAATATTTTTTGATATTTAAAATACACAGAATCTAATTCAATACGTAAACAAATATTGTAATGGGGAAAAACTTTTAAAATATTCATACTTATTTTCTGCGCATTTGTTTCGCGCATCCCCTACCTTTGCACTATAAATCCTGCGCATGCGTGTACTTGTACTAACACAAATAAAGTGGATGATACGTTGTTAAGATGTATAGTCAAAAGGTAGATGTTTCAGCAGTTGCAAAGCGAGAAATAAATAAAGACCTGCATAATGTTAAACAATTAAGAACATATTCTTCTTTTCATAATAAGAAAAGGAAAGGTGAAATTGAAACCAATCTTTCCTTATCGCAAAGTAAACATGTAAAGTACATTTCACCACGTGAAAAACGTTTTGAACTTGAAAAACAAAAGAAAATTATTGTTGTACATCCAAATGATCCTGACATTCCTGAAGAAGACGCTGAAAAATATAGGATTATTTATCCAACACAAGAAATTAGCATAGACGATAGTGTGTATAGACGAAATTTCAGATACCCAAATGAAATACCGTTTGAAGAGGAAGTAGTAGTGCTAGATCAAGATACAATTTCTAATGACATTCTGATATTCAATGATGTGAAGTGTGGTTGTACTCCTAATGAAGTAAATGAAGTTTGTGTAAAACAGTTACTAGAAAAATATAAACTTTCTGAACCATTACTTTGTGAAAGTTGTGCAATTCATAGTGAGAAAGAAACTGAGCATAAATGTGTAAGTGAAAGTGATGAAGAATTAAATACTACTGTGTGGAATTTCCTAATTAAGAAATCAACACGCGATGAAATATTAAAACAATATCTAAAAATTCATGTGAAATATATAGACGTAAACATTATTCCGCATCTTATAAACAAATTTAACTATACATATCAGGAGATTACATTCAATGATTATCACATTTCTGATTTAAGAGAAACATATCTTGAACACGATAAAAATGTGTATCAACAATCCATACTGTGAATACCAATGTCGTTTCCTAAATACATACAATTATTGTGAATATCGGTGTTCTTCTTTTTCTATAGATGAACAGTGTTTGTTATTATGTATTGACCGTTGGAAACCACCGCGAGAACTTTTGTGTTACGGGTGTTTTCAAAATCGTGCAAATTTAAATGAACATGAGTGTATTACTTTAGACTATGATATGTTATGCTATAATGCATGGCGTAGAATGGTAAGCACACAAAGTTTTGATGACTTATATAAAGATTTTGCAACAGTACATTGTGATACTGAAATTGATGATTGGACATTTACATATACATTATATAACATTTTGTTAAACAAAGATAACATTCAGTTAATTACAGAGTTATTCTTACAAAAAGATTTACATTATAATATGCACAAAAAGTAATAATGGAAAATAAAAACTTTTCTGCTAATCAATTACAAAATAATAATAATAACAATGTGTATAAATTAACAAAAAGAAGTGATAAAAGACTTTCAGCAAAAAATTGGCCAATATGTAATTGTACATATACTAATATAAATATAGATTGTATTAAACAATATATCAAGGAATGTTAAAATCACAAATGTATCTGTATGTAAACTATGTATATCTATATCTTATTGTAATTTGTAAATAAAATTTTATCACTGTATATTACTTGTTTTCATTTATATTATTTCCTTAGATGTATGATTTTAAAACTTTCTTTTGTGTAAATGCGTTTTACATTATCGTACTTAAAATTATTTCATGCAACTAAAAACTTTAACATGTGCATGTAACAAAAAAAAATCCGTATGTTATGATCCACGTGCCTAAAATTTGTTTGTACACTTTTATATTGCATGCATGTGAAAAACTTCACATTTTCATTTTGACAAGTTGTATTTTCATTTTGACAAGTTGCATTTTTATTTTGACAAGTTGCATTTTAGTTTTGACAACTTACATTTTTATTTTGACAAGTTGCATTTTAGTTTTGACAACTTGCATTTTCATTTTGACAAGTTGCATTTTTAATTTTGAAATTACATTTTCATTTTTCACAAGTTGCATTTTATTTTGACAACTTGCATTTTCATTTTGACAATTTGCATTTTCATTTTGACAAGTTGCATTTTTATTTTGACAAGTTGCATTTTAGTTTTGACAACTTGCATTTTTATTTTGACAAGTTGCATTTTTTATTTTGACAAGTTGCATTTTTATTTTGACAAGTTGCATTTTAGTTTTGACAACTTGCATTTTTATTTTGACAAGTTGCATTTTTATTTTGACAAGTTGCATTTTAGTTTTGACAACTTGCATTTTTATTTTGACAAGTTGCATTTTAGTTTTGACAACTTGCATTTTCATTTTGACAAGTTGCATTTTAGTTTTCGTAAGTTACATTTTTTAATTTTAATTTTGTTCAATCACTTCATATTTTTACGGATCGTATGTTATACATACTCTGAACAAATTTATTTGTGAACGTTTTAAAATTGGTGTTAATTATTTGTTTTTGAAAAACACTTTTCGACATTTATACCACATGTATGTGAAAAACTTTTTGCATGTTATGATTTGCGTTTGTAAAACATTTTCTGCATGTTATGATGCTTGTATGAAAAACACTTTCTGCATGTTATGATTCGCGTTTGTAAAAACACTTTCTGCATGTTGTGATTCACTTTGTAAAAACATTTTCTGCATGTTATGATTCGCGTTTGTAAAACACTTTCTGCATGTTGTGATTCACTTTGTAAAAAACATTTTCTGCATGTTATGATTCGCGTTTGTAAAACAATTTCTGCATGTTGTGATTCACTTTGTAAAAAACATTTTCTGCATGTTATGATTCGCGTTTGTAAAACATTTTCTGCGTGTTATGATGTTTGTATGTAAAACATTTTCTGCATGTTATGATGTTTGTATGTAAAACACTTTCTACGTGTTATGATTCGCGTTTGTAAAATTAGTTTCTGCATGTTATGATGCTTGTATGTAAAACAACTTCTGCATGTTATGATGTTTGTATGTAAAACACTTTCTACGTGTTATGATTCGCGTTTGTAAAATTAGTTTCTGCATGTTATGATGCTTGTATGTAAAACAACTTCTGCATGTTATGATTCGCCTTTGTAAAAACACTTTCTGCATTTTATATCACATATATGTGAAACTTATTGTATTTGTAAGGTAAGTATATAAATCATACTATAATATTACTTCATAGTATACATATTTAAATTCATTATTCGATCAGTTTCTGTTTTTATATGTATTCTTTTTTCCCATTGCAAAGTCGGTGTTAATTTTTTGTTGTTGTTGTTGTATTATTTAATATCTCGTAATTATTTAATCGAACACTTTGTGTGAACGTATTAAGAATACGATGAACAATCTTCTTATTTCGTTTTACTTACCGTAATACTCTTACATCAACATAGTTATGTAGTGTTAAATAATTACTATGTAAAATACTAAGGACACTTAAGTGTGAACTTAAAAAATCCTTTCTCATTGCAAAGTCAGTGTTAATTTTTTTTATTGTAAATATATTAAAAAGTTTCTGTGGAACTCTGAACAATCTATGATTGTGAATATAATAAAAATTCTTGCAGAAACTCTGCTTACTTTTCTTAACACAATACTCATAAAGTGTAATTCATCAAATATTTGTTGCACAAATTCGTTCTTATTTATTTATGTGGATCTTTCGTTACATAAACTCTTCTTATTCAGGGTATGTTTTGTTTGTTACACAAACTTTGAGGATCTATGTTTCAAATCGCAAACTTGTAAAATACTCATCAAACTTTTAAATACTTCAAAGTATTAGTAAAATCAAGAAAAATATAAAACACTCATCAAATACCAATTTTAAACGATAGAAACCGTAAATGAGTTTCACTTTGTAAAATGCCAATGATAGCTTTTATTTAGGAAAGTTTCTTTTATTAAATAAAAATCAAGAAATGAAATTCGTATATATTTATTTGGAGATAAAGATATATACAAGCAAACAAGTATAGAAAATAATATACATGTACAAACACACACACACACACACACACAGAAATAATATATACAGATTATATTACATACAAAAAAAGAAATCACTTTGTCGCGTTTCTATCTTTTTCTAATAAAATGTTCACTAGTCCTTCAATATAATTTGGGTTCTTTAATAAGTTGTCATAGGTTTCATGAAATAAATGTTCACTTCTTTTGTTAGCAGAATGCGATTTCACATAATTTGAATACACATTGTCTCTCACATTTTTGCTTGCCATAATTTTCCATGCTTCTGCTTCGAGAGTTAATATATTCACAAGAAGGCACCTGTGCCCGAACTGGTTGAAATAATGTAGGTTGCAGCCAGGGCATAGTAAAACTGTATCTGGTTCCCACTTTAAAATACTATCTTTAACACAGGTTTCACTTACAAAGTCACTATTACACTCGCACTGGTACTGCACACGCAAATCCAATGGAACCTTTTGGGGTGAAGATGGATAGTCCAACGGTGAAACACTTGGTGATGGCGTGCTGGGTTTGCACTCTTCTATCTCGTTGAATAACTTACAAATTTCTTCCTCCTCTTCCTCATTAAATAAATCAGGAGATGTTGATCTTCCTTCTTCTGCAAGTGTCCACTTTATCGTTGGAACTTGAAACTTTTGCTCCGGTGTTCCTGGTACTGGTACTGGTGAAGTTGTTCTTGATCCAACTGGCGAAGTTGGAATTAATATTGGCTCTTCTCTTAAATCAATGATTTCTTCCTCTATAATAACATCTGGAGAAGCCGGTGAGCAAATTTCTTCCTCTATAATGACATCTGGAGAAGCCGGTGAGCAAGTTTCTTCCTCTATAATGACATCTGGAGAAGCCGGTGAAAAATAGCAAGTTTCTTCATCAATAAACAAGTCCGGAGATTCTCTATGCAATTTAAACTTTTTGTTGGGAGATTCAACATAGTCAAATGTAGAATCCCAATCTACTTCGTTGCAAAGTTGAATTTCTCGCTGTACTATAATGGCAGACGAATCCATGATGATACTATGTCAGTCTTCTCATCATACCCAGTATATAAGGAAAACTTATGTCGACGTCATATCACGTGGTACTTTAAAACACGCCCATTACATCATTTAAAATATTTTCAAATGTACTTCCCCAATTCTCTATACAACTTTCAATAGGTATAAGGGACGGAGAAAACATATACTTACATTGCATTTATGTTCTCATGTATCATTTATTGATCAAACATTCTTTTGAAACAACATTGTCAATATTATTTACATTGTGTTACGATCATTCACATCTTACAACGGTATTCCCTCAATAATGTTATTCATATCCTGTACTAATCACTTAAAATGTTATCTACGTACAAAGAAAAGTGTCAACACAATTCATACTGCAAAACTTCTTTTGTGTTTTCATTCGGTATCATATCAATGTAACAATCTTCTATTGCATTCAGTACCCCTTCATGTTTCAACAGGATCAACACTTCTTTTGTATTTCCGTTCGGTGTCGCGTCATGTACCACAATTCGTGGTGCCAAACTTCTTTTGTATTCTTCGTCAACAATGTTTTATTACTGTGTTATTATCTACCGTAACCTTAATCTTCTTTGTATTCACCATCAACATTGTTTTGTGTTCACCTAACGCATTACCAAACTTCTTTTTATTACTCTGTTGGCACTCTGTGATGTTTACCTGTCACGACCTCAATCCTCTTTGTATTCTTCGCCGACAATGTTTTTTATTGTCATTTCACATACCAATAAACTTGTTTTTATTACTCTGTCGGTATTCTGTGATGTTTATCTACCGCAACCTTATTCTCCTTTGTATTCACCATCGACATTGTTTTGTGTTCAACTACCCTGACGCCAAACTTCTTTTCTATTACTCTGTCGGCACTCTGTGATGTTTACCTGCCACGACCTTAATCTTCTTTGTATTCGCCGTCAACAATATCTTGTGTTCAACTACCATGACGCCAAACTTGTTTTTATTACCAATTAGCATAGGGGCATGATTCAACATGTTTACCTGCCACGATCTCAATCTTCTTTGTATTCGCCGTCAACAATATCTTGTGTTCAACTACCCTGACGCCAAACTTCTTTTTATTACTCTGCCGGCACTCTGTGATGTTTACCTGCCACGATCTCAATCTTCTTTGTATTCGCCGTCAACAATGTCTTGTATTCACCTACCCTGACGCCAAACTTGTTTTTATTACCAATTAGCATACAGGTATAATTCAACATGTTTACCTGCCACAACCTCAATCTTCTTTGTATTCTTCGCCGACATTGTCTTGTGTTCAGCTACCCTGACGCCAAACTTCTTTTATTACTCTGTCGGCACTCTGTGATGTGTACTAAACGTGTCGTCGGTTTTCCTTTGTATTTGTCTTCATGTTTTAACACGCACCTGTTACCCAACAACGCCATCTTTCCCTGTTGCACAACCAGTTTCCAAAAAGCGCACGAAAAGTTCAGTTCATGTCTTAAGTTCAGCAGCGAAAGACGTACGAGAACCACGCTCTGTATATGTACCAGCAATGCTTATCATACCGCACTATACATATTCTATACACGAAATTTCTAGTATGCTCACACAGTGTTCGAGAAAATAAAGATACGATCCGTCAAATTAAAAAAGTCCCGCATGAATAAAGTTTATTCCCTCCACCATTTTAATATGAATGCAAATGGTCAAATTAATTAATATAATCACAATCAGAGATTGTTCTATGGAGTATGCTTTAGCATACGATTTGGGAAAAATAATAAGGAGGTTGCTTAGCAAGCAATCCAATAGAAATTGTTCCAATTAATTTATTAAAAGAATTAATTAATATAATCACAATCAGAGATTGTTCTATGGAGTATGCTTTAGCATACGATTTGGGAAAAATAATAAGGAGCTTGTAGGGCAAGCAATCCAATAGAAATTGTTCCAATTAATTTATTAAGAGAATTAATTAATATAATCACAATCAGAGATTGTTCTATGGAGTATGCTTTAGCATACGATCCAATAAATAAGGAGTTTGCACAGCAAAACGATCCAATAAATAAGCAGAGTATGCTTTAGCATACAATCCAATAAATAAGGAGCCTGCTTAGCAAGCGAACCAGTACAATTGTTCCGACTAATTTATTAAGAAAATACAAATAAAAGAATAATTAATTTGATCATAGCATAGCTGTTAGAAACAACCCTATCAAATCACGTAATACATGTCCTTCAACCTCTTTTCTAGAAACTACTCCATCCCTCCTAACACTCAACCTTTTCCAGGAACCCGTCTAACCACCTAACAAACAGGGTAATAAAACAACCTCCCCCTAAAACCTCCCCAAGGCCGACACGGCCATATTGACATCGAAAGTCGTTAGGTAATAAAGCAATTAAGGGGGCAATAAAATCTATTGTCTACGACTTATAGCTTCAATACTACTCACACACACACACACACACACACACATGTAAAGATTAAGAAGCATTCTTACAGGAAGCATGAAATATCACATTTAGGTTCTAACTTATATGACACGTGACGTGCTACGGAACAAAGATAAGGAAACACAAAGAACATGTGGAACTAAAATATTTCGAAGAAAAAAAAAAGAGAGAGAATTCCAATGGTAGAAGAAAGATAAACAAGTTAAAAGAAGATTAGAAAAAGAACCAATATGACGCAAGTTATAATTGCATAATTTTTTTTAAAGAAAAAGAAAACAAACGAGACCCAAGAGAGAGAAACAAAATAAAGAAAACCAAAAAATTGAAAAGAAAAACAGGATGTGTTAGCGCCCTACTTGTAATACAGAATTGTTTTTCCCACCAAACTCAAGCTAAATGCTGCTGCCATACAGATACAATCTTCTCACTATTTTTCTTTCTGTTTTAAAAGAGAGAGAAAGAAAAGTTCTTTTTTCCTTTACATGAAATCGAACTCCTACATATGTGAAAGTAATTGCATAATTAGTTTTTTTTTTAAACAGAATTATCCTTTTATTTTATACCCTTATCTCACTTCACTCGCTCTTCCCGACAAATGCTTGGGAGACTTCCTCTGAAATAAAAGACATTTTGGACGTAATAATTTGGAAAGCGAAAGCAAATTAGTGATTGAAGAAAAAAAAAGGAAAACAAAGAAAGAAAAGAAAAGATTACACGCATACGCACAATTTATTGTCTTTAACTAAATTAAGTTCGAGTGAATTCAACAAAAAAGTTTCAGAAACATTTCTGACTTCACTATTTTCTGCTATATTATACTGAGTTGATGGAAAGCCTTTCACTGTCGTTTCTTTTGCTGCCTCTGAAACAACATATTAGAAGAAATAAAGATTTAATAAAATAATGTTACTCTAACACCTGGGGGGATGCATTACATAGCAATGATTTCCAAATTACAGGAATTAATTGATAAAAACTCTACTATCAATATAAATGTTATACCAAGTTTTATGGTAAAAGACTAGAGTTGGCTAATTCCAGAACTCGGAAAAAAATCCGGATTTCGGAAAAATTCCAATTTCGGAAAAATCCGGAATTTTTTCCGACATTGGAATTTTTCCGAGATACAGATTTTTTCCGAAATACAGAATTTTTTTCGAAATCCAGAAAGTGAAATTTCCGATTCCGGAAAATTTTGCCCATCCTAGTAAAAACATACCATATTCCCTTTGATACTCACGGTCTATAAAAGGGACACAGAATTTCCAAGAAATTCCAAATACAATTGAACGTATGGTTTGTGTGAACGTGGCTTGCAAATATATAAAGGATGGCTCGCTTAAACGTGAGACAATTGGGAACAAGCTCTATCTCTATTAAAATTAAGAGATATCAAACTCCGACCAGAACCTAACGTCTTTCGTAGTTTAGCTGAGAAACTACAGACAGGACGATGGACAACACTATTTAAGAGTACCATTTAAGGAGGAGCAGAAATGGATACAGTTAGTATGAATTAAGAACTTCGATTTAACGTGAGTCATAATCAGTTTTCATTGTATATCTCGGGAGTGTATACAGGGCGTTACAAAAATGTGTAAGAATGTTTCGGGAACAGATTCTTTACATCAAAATGAGGAGGAAAAAAGTTCATATGGACCTGTACTCAAAAGTGGATAGTTTCGGAGTTATAGAGTGCCAAAAACGTGAAACAAGTGAACTTTGAAAACTTCATAGCTCCACTAATATGGGACCTATCGTAGTTGGGTCAAGACATCACTGAGAAACTGGTATGTAAATTATCCAAATATTCATGTTTATGAATGCTCCAGTACTTGCACACCAAGTTTTAGAGAGATAGATGGAGAGTGATCAAGTACTCCCAAACAGCCTCTCTAAAAATGATTGTGCAAGTACCGGAGGTTCTGAAAAAAATGGATATTTGGATAGTTTACATACTATTTCCTCAATGATGTTTTCACCCGACTACGATCGATCCTATAGTAGTGGAACTATGGACCTTTAATTTTCTTTTCACGTTTTCGGCACCCTTTAACTACGAAACTACGCACTTCCGACCACAGGTTTAAATGAACTTTTTTCTCTTATTTTCATGTGACGAATCAATTCCCAAAATATTGTGACAGATTTTTATAACACCCTGTATAAATTGTATTATATAATTCATCGATTTCCTTATGGAGATTTTCATTATTAATATAATAAATTACAACTTTAATACGAGTATGCCCATAAAACTTCCAACGGTACAACTGCATTAACATATATGTCGTTTATATTGAACACTTGTGTATTGTTCCATTTTTATTTCAAAAATCTTTTATAGATGTGATATACAGGGTGGTAGGTAACTTTACCGACAAACTTTGGGAGGTGATTCCTTATATGAAATGAAAGAAAAAAGTTCTTATAAACATAGGTCGAAAAACATCTCATTTCAGAGTTATGAACCGCCGAGAATTCGAAAAATCATGTTTCAAAACGTCCTGCCTTAGAAAATATAGGCTCTATAACAAGCGGTTTAAGGAATTACACAGGAACTAGTATGCGAACTATCTAAATATCCATGTTTTACCATCCTCTGTTATCGGCGAAACGAACGCGTTATTAGTACTTAAAGGAGTATCCCTATACCTCAATTTCCTTTTTACAGTTCGTTTCGCCGATAACGGAGGATGGTAAAACATGGGTATTTAGATAGTTCGCATACTAGTTCCTTTGTAATTCCTTAAACCGCTTGGGATCGGTCGTGTAGTTTCTAAGGCAGAGCGTTTCGAAACGTTAATTTCGAATTTTCGGCTGTTCATAACTCTGAAAAGAGACGTTTTTCGTCCCATATTTATTAGACCTTTTTTCTTTCATTTCATATAAGGAATTACCTCCCAAAGTTTGTCGGTGGAGTTATCTACTACCCTGTATGTATATATATTACAAAAAAATATATAGCAATCTCTTTTTCATCAATTTCATTCATTTTAACCTCTTGTGAGGTATTTTGTACACAGATGACGACCATAAATGCATGTCATCTTTATCCTTTATTTTCTATTAAATTAGTTGATAATAATAAATTGTCCATAATGACGGAGGATTGAAATTTGTATTTCCATTATTGTCCGTCTAACCGTCCATGTCTCTTAAGTTTTATATGTAAGTTATATCACTGTGAATAACAAACTTATTCCATCGTCATAGGTAATTATGAAAATATATAAAGACAAATATAAATTATTACAGTGTTCTATTTGTATAGAATAAGTTTGTAATTAATGAATAATGTTTTAATGTATTAAAATTGCTTGCACTCAAATGTCTTGTATTTATATTGTATTGAAACAGTGTTTAGAATATTCTAGAAGTTTCAATGCATAGCATTTTTCATTATTATGTTATGTTTATTACATTTGCACGAACACGATCTTCTCTTGTTACATTTACATTGTACTATTTACATTCCTTCAAAAACGATTTCCTTACGTGTCATCAAGATTTTGTGAAATATAACTGTAAATAAATCGTCTTCTGAAAATTCCAATCAGTTGTACTTAAATGTGATGTATTTCACGTGCAATGATTGCGTGACAAGAACATTATTGTGTTCAACAACGTCAAAACAAATACTGCGAATGATATTCAATAGAAAAAAAAGTATATCTTCTGGAATTTCTTTCAGTAGTTATTTTGTTTATTTCTTTTGAAACATGATTTGAGCAATAAGGAATACGGGTTTCGTTCTTGAATCTAAATAATTTGTATTTAATTCTATCCTACACAGAATTATCTTGCATTAGTGATGACTCATACCAAAGAGTACTCTGAAGTTGTATTACGTCGAATTAGTAACTTGAAGCTAAACAACGAATACCAGAAATTTGTGTTGTACTGATATATTCATTTGCTGACAGTAAATCACGAGGGTGCTAAGTAATGCAGAAATATGACTATGAGAAATTCACGAGTCATGACACACTCAAAATGAATATTTGTTTTACTTTTTTTTTTCGCTTTCTTCTAGAAAATAAATGGATTGTTCGCAGAAAGATATAGTGCTCCAAGACACACCCATTGGAATTCTTTTTTTTTTTTTTTTTTTTAACACAATACAATTCTACGCTAGAAAATCGTGTTGATACAATTTGCTGCGGAATTGGATACGCCTATTCCATTATGCAACCTCTGTCAAGAATCTAGCCTTTTTAAGCCGTAAAAAATCATATACTAAACCTACTTATGTCAGAGGAATATGCGTATTAACTGGCGGGTTGAAGTGAATATCTGCTCACTGAAGTTATAATAACTCATTACTTCTATATGTGGTATCCGCCAAATACCAATTTTCTACTTTATATATATGGGCAAGGGCGCCCATCAAGGGGGCAAGGAGGGGCGCTTGCGCCCCCTAGAGGAAATTGTACTACAGAATATCGAAAACCCAATAGAATTTTTACATTACTTAGAGCAAAATTTGAAACTATATTTAAAACTCGCTCATAGTTGCCCCCACTTGGAAACCACAACATGGGCGCCCTTGTATTTGGGTATATATAGTGTTGCCTACGAAACGAGAAGTACGTTTATAAATTAGTTTCGAGATGAGAGATTTCTCCAATTTTGTGAGCAATTACTACTTCACCCAAGTCCTACATTAGATCTCAAACACTGTTTTATTGTTATACGATTCATAGTATAAAAACTATAAATTGATCCAGAGATTGTACGAACGCAATGAAGAGCATTTACCAACGTTTCAAGATAAGCAAGACATCACACAATATACTCTAATAATAAATATGGTATAAATGTTGTTATATCACACTCTTCATGGACCCCTTCAGAAATTACTATTGTAATGATGTCTAATTCCATATACCTATTCACTTCCCGATATTACCTCAAATTCATTTGGCACTTGTTTGTTTCTGTTAAAAATTTAAAAACTACTTGAAAATAGAATGAAAATTTTAATTTCAACTTTCTACGGACATTCTTTTATGCTAAAGAGGAGATAGGTGATTAATGAAAGAATTTGTGGTATGAGGATGTGAAAGTAAAAACACTGAAAAACACCGGATATGAAATTGTCCACTCAAACTCATATGCCTTGCGATCGAACCAGAAACCTCTCATCCCAAAAGTGAGTCCTCTACCATTTTATAGTTGTACACACTCAAATTGTAAAATACCACAAACATAAAAAAAACTACCAAATTATAAGAGGAAAACACAAACTTCAAATATGTGTAAAGGTAACCAAGAAAGTTCTATCACTCTTTGTGGAGTTCTGTGTTCAATTGACTCTCATACCGCGAGTTGAATGCAAATGGAGATAAGGGGAAGGTCAGTTGTTGGTGTGGGTATATCACATATACCTGGTTGTGGCACTTCAGTTACACCGTGAACTTGCATAAGGACGGAGTGAACATGGGAACCCCACAGAGAGTCATAAGTACGTGTATGCTGTACGAGTTCAAACTGGGGTCAAACGCCGCTTCAGCGGGGCGGCAGATATGCCAGGCCTTTGGTGAGGGTGTCGTGACTACGCGGACAGTGCAGCGGTGTTTAATAAGTTTAAGGACGGTGATGAAACACTCAAAGACACACCACGTGCCGGAAGTGCAACACATGTACAAAATGGAGATCTTCAGGCAGCAATTGAGGCAAACAGTGGCCAGAACATGTGAGTAACTGGGACTACAATTCAGTGTGAGTGGAGAAATCATTCGGCAGCACCTCCATCAACTTGGGAAGCACTACAAGTTGGGTCGATGGGTCCTACATGATTTGACTCCGGGCCAGAATGCAACGCGAGCACATACCTGTGTTTGTTTGCTGTCTTTCTGAGGAAGGAGCCATTTCTAGACAGGGTGTTGACATGTGATGAGAAGTGGGTCCTGTACGAAGCACCACGGCGCCGTCATCATTGGTTAGCATTCCATGAACCGGTTCCAAAACAACCGAAACCAGCATTGCACCAGAAAAAAATCCTCCTGTGTGTTTGGTGGACTGCTCGTGGCATCGTGCATCGGGAACTGCTACCAGCTGGTCAGAGCATAGTCAGCATTTGAGCCGTGTTCAAGAAAAACTCAAAACTCTGGAGCCAGCACTTCTGAATCTTCTGTTATGGGACAACGCTAAGCTACACGTGAATGGGATGACCCTTGGATAGGAAACACTATTGTATCCTTCATACTCTCCGAAGATTGTACCATCCGATTATCACCTGTTCCATTAGTTGAACGATCACTTTAGAGGACGCCAGTTCAAATCTCTAGTAGGTGCAAAGTGTACTTGGTATTTTCTTCGCTTCACGTCCTACCAAGTTTTACCCCAATGGAATCCATGGGCTTTTAGAAAGTTGGCAGAAGGTCGTCGATGCTGATGGGGATTATTTTTGATCTTTCAGGTACGTCTTAGGAGACCTATCGATGTTCGAAGGTGGTGGGTGAAAAAGCGACAGAACTTTCTGGGTTACCTTTATAATTAGCACAATAAGTAGAATAATAAGGATCATTCTAACATTTTATATGTTCACCATAAAGAACAATTTATATTGATATTCTGAGAGGTCTACGTTACGCTGTTTAAGTGCACAACCAGAGTACCGAATTATGTTTAGAGCTCGGCATGTACCAAATATTAGGGATTAGTAATAGTGTATCTGAGAACGCTAGAATTCTACCTCACTATCGTGCTCCCTGCTTAAAACTTACTTGTTTTTTACGTACAAATCAATAACCATAGTTGATGTTGGGAGTATAATAAATTTAGTTAATTCATTTACTTCAGACACACACACTCTTAAATTACTTTCTTTCTTCTTCTTCTTTTTTTAATGAGTTTCAATTTTCAGACGTTATTTTGTAAACATGTCCATGCATGTCATTCAGGTTGGATTCTTCCGCTTTGCTTCATTCAAAAGCATTAATGAGCCTCACCTTCTTAAAAACAATAATAATAATAAAAAAATTCGAAGGTCAACAAGAACGAGTGGATTCTCAAGTGACAACATCATTTTCCGTGTCACCATTTGATAATTATATCTTGCAAGGAGTGTAGCAGTAGTTGACCTACCTGTAGTTCGCAAAACGAAGGCAGAAACATCTTTATGAATACAGTTAATTAGATATCAATCCTATAAGTTTTCGTAATCTTGAAATGAACACATTTTCATTGTTTAATTTCATTTATCAACTTGAATTACTTTTTGAAAATCCGAATTTAATAATAATAATAATAATAAAAAGTCTAAAGTAAGAACCCAAATCTAAGTCAGGGGGAGAATATAGAGAATCATGCATCTTCTTGAAAATTCTTAAGTTTTCTGTACTCTGGACAAAATTGCTTTTCTTAGGCACCTCGAGTTTCTGTTTAGAAATTCTCGTTCTTCAACAACCTTCCTTTTTATAAATTTTTCTTTTGAATATGTGGATATTTCTGAACTATATCTATAGCCGATGTTACCAACCAATTATACTGTAAAAAGAAGCATTTTTAAACATTACACATGAATATGGGAGAAACCGTTTCCTCTGCTCTTTTGAAAATTACAATGTGTTTCACAATCGTTTGGAGCAGATAGCCAAGGTGAAAACCATAATTACAGTCATAGCGTTGTACATTCCCTTCGACTGCCACCGAAAATTAAAAACAAAACACTACGAAATAATTTATCAGTATACGATTACTTAGTGGTTAATATCGTTCATAGAAACATTTGAGAATTGATAGCGGTAGTTTAGAAGCAAAATATCCAAAAGTCCAACAACAAAGTATTGAGATGTAGTTAATATCGAATTGACTGTAGAAATATATTCATTCATAAGTCAACTACGTATTTATTAAATATCTTTTCTTCTCGATAAGTTCCGTCGAAGATATTAGTCTAGTATTGATAGGTTTTCTTTCAACAAGCGTCACAAGAACACCGAATAGAGATTAGACAGAATCAGAAAAGAGGGCAGAAATCGACTTATCTAAACATGACTTGTGCTCCACTTTTAAGCCAATGGTTTCCAAGTTGTGTGTCACGCAGTTCCGTACTCTATGTCGTGAAATTTTAGTAGAATTTAAAAATTGTGGAAGATTTAATAGTAATTAGTTAAAATCAAATTTGAGATTGATTGTATCAGTCAACGCCTCTAAATGGCAAGAACAATGCTCAAATACTGCACAGAGTCACTAGTTTACAGAGACTTATAGACTTACATCAGTGACGTACAATAGGCGTATTTGGAAAACTGTGATTTTGAGTTAACACCGGTAGCTTGGTTTTATGAGACCCACTAATCGCCTGCCTTCTCATCAAGTCGATATCCAAGAAATGACGCCTTCGTCACTCATGGTTCTTACAGATTCTTATGGTGATCGATAGATCTCGTAAAATCATTTAGTGTCGGTGTTAACGCTAAAACGCAAATTTTGTGTTTGTGTATTGAGTATTCCTATGTCGTCAGCTAAAAACAAGGTTGGGAACCATGCTTTAAGCATTAGATCTCGATCCATTAATTACAGTGTCCCAGTGATGGATTTAGAAGGTGAAAACTGGGGAGGCCAGCCGAAACCCAGACTATCATACATATATATTATATCATACTATAAACTTTCAAAAATATATAAATCATTCCTTAAATTATTTTTGTCACTCAAAAAACTGGGGAGACCTAGGCCCTCTCGTCCCCGGGCTAGATTCACCACTGTTATACCCTCGGTGAAGAAAAGAAACGTTAAACACCATTCACTTAATCAAGCTAAAATGATTTTTCCAAAACCGAATACTTTTACGTGAAAAAATTCGAGATATTGTAATTACTAAACTAAAAACGAATAATATTTATACTATTTCTTTTCAATTACGAAGTGAAAAACAGAAAGTACTACGAAAAAATTGAGTGTTACTGGGAAAAGTATTGTAGATTTTGTTGAAACAAATTTAATTTTGTTCAAAGACAAGACACACCTCTAAATTTATGTGAAAATTATGTACAACACTTATACCGATTCATTGGCTTTAATTGATACAAAACTTCAAAATAAGAAACACAGAAAAAGGTGTAATTTCATCACCATCCCGCCCAGTTGAAGTTGTTACACCTACAGGAGATTATGTAGCTTTTTTTTAAAAAAAATCTTCAATTTAATTTCTTTAACAGTTTAAAAACGCCCATAATCAATCCATCAAGAATTTAAGGCGTAGCTGTAAGATTAATAATTAACCTGTCAACCTAATAGTCATCAGATCATCATTAAGGCATAAAACAGGTGACCAATCCTCGTCAGCTTAAAGATTTACGACTTGTTTAGTGATCAAGCGTGTATACAAGAATAATGATGTGACTAGTTGAAACTGCATTGTTAAAATAACAAGTCATTTAATCTAATTGCAATGAATTAGGCTCGCGGATATCCCGTTGTTTCAACTATTTTTCCGTCAAATTGTTAAAGAAATTTGAAGAAAATTGTTTTTATCTGCCTTTGATAGTTTTACTTTCAGCTGTTCAGAACGTGGAATAATGTAAAAGGGATAAAGTATTTTTACTTCCCAAAGACACTAAGAGTGAACAAAATATTGTGATGGCAAGAGAGAGAGGGAGGGGGTGAATTTAAAATTTCAAGGGATTCAAAGTCTTTGTGGGACCTTGAATAAAGAGTTGATAAAAAAAAAAAATCATAAAATGCTTCGTGTGGAGTATTGTACTGTATGGATCAGAAACATGGACATTAGGTAAAAATGGTGGAAAAACGATTGAAAGTTTTCGAAATGTAGATGTGGAGAAGAATTGATATAATTAGCTGGATCGAGTGCAAAACGAATGAGAGAGTGTTAGGAATGATGGGGAGAAAAGAATAATTTTAGATATTATTAAGAGGAGGAAGAGAAACTGGTCAGGACATTTGCTGCAAAGGAACTGTATCATGAGGGACGTATTAGAGGGTATGGTGGCAGGAAACAGAGGGAGTGGGCGAAGGAGACTACAATTAATGGACAATATCAAAACAGAAAAATTGTAGGTGATGACAAAGAGGTTAGCAGAAGACCTTGGATCATGGAAGCTTATCAGCTGCGGCAAGTGACCTACCAATAATGGCAGAATATCTATGATGATGAAGGGTTCAAAGGTCCCTCTCCTCAACGTATAATTGAAAGAAGTTTTTGCACTTTCGGATGCTTGGGTACATATGCAGAAGACTTTTGGAGTGACACTGTTTAACCAATGGCAACCAAATGTTAATGTTTATAGGTGTTTCCTCAAGAGGGCTTTGTTATATTTTCACCTCACATCTCCAAATAAGGCTAGTTTCGACTGCTGACCAAAGATTATTACTATTATTTTAATTTCTCGAAAATGAAACGAAATCTTTAAGTTTTACGTCCCACGTTTATGCCGATTAGGCTGAAGAAGACGGTGATGATGAGAAATGAATGAAACAGTGGAAACCAATATTACGTCAGAGAAACGATTAAGTTTCAACAATAAATTGTATGCTTCAAGTAGTGATGAGCGCAAGAGTCTTGGTCTTGCAGTTTGTGCAAGAGTCTTTCATGCAAGACCAAGACCAAGACTCTTGAGCAAGAGTCTTCATCAAGTAACGGCTCAGTGCTAGAGCGGTCGCCTGTGGTGCATGGAGTCCCTGGTTCGATCCCATGTGAGTGGCTTGCGCCATGTGAGTTTTTTGGTGGACAAACACCGTGTGCGTGGGTTTTCTTGCGGTTTTCCTGTTTCCTCCTACTTTCTTCATTCCACTATTTAATTCATTTCTCATTATTACTGTCTCCCTTAACGTTTGCGCATAATCGTGGGACGTTAAACTAAATATTTCATTTCGTTTCAAAACCTATTAGTGCTTTCTTCCAAAACTAAAGAAAAATGTAATATTGAACATCGGTAGACCGTAGGTACCGACTTGGCCTTGGCTCCGAGGCTCAAGCATCCGTTAATGTGTGCTCATAAAATTAATATCGAAATAGCATTTTCATGACGTTGTCAAAAACTTAGTGCATGTGACCGCAAGCTTGATTTAATGGCCGGATACTTATTTTTTGAATAATTGTTTATCAATATTAATAACTTTTAGCCTCCTTAGGCATACAGCGCATCGAGGATGAGCGATATTACAATAAATAATCCATATTTACAAATGAGAGTGATTTTGTACAGTTATTTCAAATGACTTGGAGTTCGATGCAGTTATTTCGTATTCCTAATATAGTTCAAAAGTATTTATATAAACTGAGTTTACACAGTCGTTTCCACTTTTCACTCAAATTATTCTAAGATATTAAGAGCGTTGATTATAATCATTATTATTTTAATTTTTCTTTTTTTCGTCAATATTGCTAAACATATCATCATCGTAGATGTTCTGTCATTAATGACAGAAACTGCAAACGAGAAGCATTGATGTACGGAGGTCCTCGGCTAGTCTCTTTGTCTTGATGTAGCAATTGTCTGTTTTAATACTTTCCATCAACTACAGTCTTCTTCGTCCCTTTCCTCTCTTTCTTTCCATCTTACCCGCTAGCACTTCCCTCATAATACAGTTCATCCTTAATCAAGGACGCCCATGTTGTTTCCAAGGGGGGCAAGTGTAAGCGATGTTTCAAAAATAGTTTCAAATTTTGCTGTAACTAATGTAAAAATTCTATTGGATTTTCGATATTCTGAAGTACAATTTCCTCTAGGGGGGCGAGCGCCCCACCTTGCTCCCCCTGATGGGCGCCCTTGTCCGCAACCAATGTCCCAATCAGTTCCTCTTCCTCCTCTTAATTATAGCTAAAATTCTTTTTTTGTCCCTTACTGCTATTATTTCTAACACCTTCTTATTCGTTTTCCGTTCAACCCACCTAATTCTCCCCTTTTGGGCTCCAGGGCCGCGGTGGCTCAGTGGTAGAGCGTTCACCTCTGGTGCACGGGGTCCCGAGTTCAAACCCTGCTCTCGCCTAGTGAGCTTTGTGGTGGACAAACACCGTGTGCGTGGGTTTTCTCGGGGTTGTCCTGTTTCTTCCCACTTTCCTCATTTCATTCATTTCTCATCATCATCGTCTCCTTTAGCCTAGCCGGCATAACTGTAGGGACGTAAAACTCAAAAATTTCATTTCATTTTATTCCTCCATGCCCACGTTTCGAAAGCCTTTTATTTTTTCTTTGTTTATGTGTAATGTCAATGTCTCTGCCCCATAGAGTACATATTGAAATCCGTAAAATAACATCTCAATATTTAATTGTAAGTTTGTTCAATACGAAGATTAACTAATCGTGGTTGAAAAGAGAGAGTAAAAAGATTAAAAATAATTTTGCAATTCATGGTATGAGTTATCTGTGTCGTTTTTATTTTCTTTCATACATCTCAGGGGTAACCTCCGCAGTTTGAGAACCAGTGGAGTATTGGATCTAATAAAAAAAAAGATATAAAAAGATTACGAAACATTGTGATTTATCTCATAAATAGTGAAGCGTGGTCACCCATTGAAAAAAAAAAAAATAAATTAAAGTCATCGCCTATGTTGTACACTATTATCATACTTGTACAAAAGTAAACTATATTACATTATAAACATATATTGTATTTCCATTACTATTGGCGTATTGTAGGATTTATTACCCTTTATATCTAGAGTAAAATTTACCTACGAAAAGCATAATATTTCTTAAAAGCAAGACTTCCAAGACCAAAGGTTCCAGTGCAAGACCAAGACCAAGACTACCCGGGTCTTGGTCTTGGTCTTGCATTTGCTCATCACTAGCTTCAAGAGATAATGCTCTTCAGCTAAAGAAAATGTTATATTTTTATAGACCTAAAATGTCAATAAATAATTCTTGGACAATTCTCCCTTGAAACCAGAGCCGTAGCCAAACGGTTTCCGCTCGAACTGGAAATACATCTGAATCAAGGACATCTTATAACAATTTTATTATTGAGAGTGTTGACTTTTTTCCTGATAATTATTTTTCTTTAAAAAAAATATTTGCATCTTTCTTTATTTTGGAAACGGTTTCATCTTCGAAAAAAATAGGTCTAGAAAGTATTTAATAGAAAAATCAATAAGCCACTGTTTTATATTCTTGTAATTTAAGCAATTACGCTTGCTACTCTTGTAGTGTAATCTACACTACAAAAAAAATGTAAATAAATTCGTAAAAGAAGTCATAACGATAAAAATTAAAGCTTTTTCACTTCAAACTAAAAACGAACTATACAGCAATTAATTAACATAGATAATTTTTACCTTAATTTGAAGCAATAGAACTTTTAATTTTTATTGGCGAGACTTCCTTCACGACTCGCCTCTGATTGTATGAATCCTATACTTACAAGATAATTGTATAAATTAGAATTTGAATTAGAAATATAATGTTAAGTTAGAACTAAGCAATTATAAATATAATTAATTTCATAACTATTTTCAGATGTCAATTAATATTTTCCACTCTCTTGTTAACAGGCATGTAGTTCCTACACTGATAGAAATAATATTTTTCTCTGTAACAAGGTAGCTCCTTTTTTTCTTTCTTTCTTTTTTTCTTTTATTTGCCTTGGCCATCTACTTTTCTGTTAGTTTAACGATCCAGAAAGGCCTGGAAAATTCTTATCCCACTCATGTATAATGTAAATTGGTAGGTCCATACAGCAAATCACAACGGTTTGAAGTAGTTTTAAGTAGCCACCTACATCATACAACAACATACTAAAGTAATAGAATGCAATATTCTTACCTAATGCAATTAGAGGTCTCTATATATATACATTTACTTTTAGGTTAAAATAATTCGAGTAAAAATTGAGGCCACAAGTTATTCTCAAGTATAGTAGATATTTATTTGGGATACACTTTTCAAGAATTGAGGTAAGTAGACAATGTTTTACTTATTCTCGCCATGAACTTTAACAAAAGAAAATATAATAAGAACTTAAATATAGGTATCAGAAACTGAGTAATACTGAAATAAAAAAAAAAAAAACTCTTATCTGCGAATATGAATCATACACAAGAAGAGCTCTTATGGATTGTTTCGGTCCTCAAAGCGTGACATCATTCCATGACACTCCTGTTAATTACAAAGTTGCGTTGGCTGGAGGAAGTACGCTTGTAGACCACCATAATCTCTTTGCATGATACACACCTGTTTAGTGGTATATTGAGTCATGAATTGCAGAAGAGGAACACAACACAGGTATGACACGGAGTCTTTTAATTTTGTGTTCCTCTTCGTGATTAGTATGATTACTGTAAAATCGTTTGTATAGGGGTGTACATTGAAGATCGCAGACGTTACGATTTTGGCGAGACAATATCGAGATTGAGTATATGTCTCAAGGAACAACATTCACAGATTTTTTTCTTTCTTTCTTTTCTTTATCTTTCTTATTTTTGTTTTAAAATACAGTTTATTGCAGTGGTACTCAACCTGAAGTACACGTAATTCGAGGGGTACTCGGTAGCTTTTTATGAGGTACGTAAATTTTTTTTTAATAAAAAAAGAGAAAAAAATATACTATACTATATCTAGTATAATTTTTATTCCATGTCAATTGTATCATAATTTTATTTTTTAAAAAAACTAACATTAATGTCACTGGTAAAAAGTGTCCACGCTTGAATACATTGCACCTTTTTTATAATAATTTTAAGACACTGAATCCAAAATGGAACTATCATCAAAGATATCATTCCATGGGGTTACGAGAAAAATTATCATAAAATGGCATAAACTAGGTGTGCATTCAAGGACCCATCGGGTCCGGCCTCCCCCAAATCTTCATAATTTCTTTTAATGCTTGTATTTTGTCTGCACCAGGGGCATGCTGACGGAGAGCCCACTCGGCTTTGTCCCCGTCTAATCTTAGAAATTCTACAGGCATTTGTACATTTTCTTAATAAAACTATACTTTCTTTGGCAGAGAAGTGATCGATGTAGCCTAAATTGTTTATACTATTTCTTCTAAGAATATAGATGGAAGTAGTTTAAAAATAACATCACTTTCTCGGTTGTAGAATAATACGAGTTCAATACTACCTATGTACCTAGATGCAGTGTCTCACACTATTGGACCCCTCCAACAAAAAATTCTACGTGCGCCTCTGACAGTACATTCATTATTTTTATTTTTTGCAGAGTAATGTATCATTGAATTTTTTTTTAAAAAAAACGTGTAATTATCACCTACTACACTATCGTCTTAATTGATAGTTGACACTCGTGCGAAAATATCTGCGAACACACCAGCAAAGTTTCAAATAATACTAAATTTACATACACACACACACACACACACACACCTTCATCAGTAATTGGTTTAAATCTGCGATAGAACTAGTATCATTTAGAAAAATATTAGATAACACCAAATGAAAGATTTGTTTAATTAACTAATTAATGAAGTTTGTTAGTGACTTACTGAAATGACAGTTACTGTTTACTTAATTAACAATGTTTAAGATACAACCTCTAGAACCATTTTATGCTAGAAATGTTAGTAATGAGAAATAGAGAACATTATTGGAAGAGAATCGACTAGGGTCTACATGTATTTAAAGAAAGCATCCTAATATTTTCCTCATGTAGGGTCTAACTCACGAAAAATAATGGGAAAACTTATCAAGATGCACTGAGAAAAAAAATTGTAGGTGGCGTACTTAAAAAGATAAGTTACATGCGTAATTCCTGTAGTTTTTGGACTTAACGTACAACAGACGTATAACTGAAAACGCATGTTTTATAATACTTTCTGTATAAGTGTTCCATCTATACGTACTTTCCGTATGAAACAATGTAGGCGGTAAGGATCTCACATACAAATGGACGTATATAACATATAGCTGACGAAGGTAACATAAGTATATGCATGTGATATATGGAAAACTGTTAGATGTCAGACATCTGCAACGGCATGATGTAACACCTAAGGGCAGTGCCTATGTAGCATACGGATAACGTATGCTCCGTACTGATTTCTATAGTAAGCAAGAGGATACCGTATATTTGTATAATATACCGCTGTCCGGAGAACGGATTTTTCTCTGTGTGAAAGGTCGCAAGGTTCGAACCCAAATATTTAGATTAGAAACAGCCAAACATTTGCCTAGGACGCTCGGTTGAGTCAAATATTTAGGTACCTACTTTCCAATTCCACTAATATATACTTTTTTTTTTTAAGATCCTATTGTAAAGTACGATATAGGGTTATATGTTCTCAGTTTATTTGTCACTGAAAAAGGTAGAGTAGTCGTTTCCAACTGGATGATCTGTGATGTCACAGTTTGCTGCTCAGATTCTGAGTAAATCACACGGAGAGAATGAAGAGACGAAACCAAACCTAGCGTTGATAGAAGACAATGGTGCCAGATAAACAAGACGCAGTCGATTGATATGCAGATACACTACTCCTGGATTCTTGACTAATCAAACACTGTCAACCCTTGTTTTATGCCATTCCTTCTAGTTCGTTCCCACTTATTTTATGCCCAATCTGTTTTCTTTCTTTCTTACCTGGTCGTAGAAGCCAGTTCCTATGTCATACGGCGTAGCGACAATTGCTACCAGCGATCAAGAGCGACAGTGACAATTGCGATCAACTGAAAATGTCAAAATATTAGTTAATTCAGATCCCATAATTTATGCAAAATAATATTGCTGTTATTATACGAGCTTGTATGATCACAGCAACATTAATGATGAAGTACTGATTTTGCTCACACTGTAGCTATATGAAAACAATATCGTATTTTGAAGAAAATGAAAACAAAATGAAACCTTTCAGCTTAGCATTCCACAATTAACCGTGTTAGGCTCAGGGAGACGGATGATTAAAGTAATCATGATGGAAGAAATAATGGAATAAGAATGTAGGAGAAAACGGGAGTACCATGAAAAAAAACCACGAATACTATATTGTCCACAACTTGGTCGGAGATCGAATCACGGGCCCTACGCACTAGACGTAAGTGCCCTACCACTGAGCCACCATTCCCCCATGTTTTGATTTGAAGAAACACAGTGACATTTGTAGTTCTTAACTGTATTTTTGAGGGACAAATTATGTAAATCCGGTACTGTCGCTCAGGGGCGGATCCAGGGGGGGGGGCGATCGCCCCCCAGAAGAGGAAACTTTCTTATTTTATATATATAAATAAAACCCATATCAGAGTTTGAAGCTCTTAAAAGTAGCTCTAAGTAACAATATGACTACCCACCGCCCCTCTTTAGAAGTCGGTCCTGAATCCGCCCCTGCTGTCGCTGATAAACCGGAATATCTCGGAGTCCTAGACAAATATCAATCGATATATCTAATCAAATTGAACAAAATGATATGAGTAAGCTCAGTGGCGTATTTACGATTTTGTTTCGGGGTAGCTTTGCAAACTTTATTCCTGGAAATGTGAAAATTCTGCAAGATATTTCATTTACTTTAACATAACAAATACAATTTCGGGAGGGGGGCTTATGCCCGGAAGCCCCCCTTAAATACGCCACTGAAGTAATCTTAAATCCTGATTATAGTTCTCGTGAAAATCGAATTCTTTCTAAATTAATCTACGTAATAACTGATGCTGTACAAAAAAACAGGAAAAAGCGGAAAAACACAACACACACACACACACACACACACACCAAAGGCCAATCGAGAGAGAAAAATAGTGCTGGGTCCAGAATCATTGCGGTTTCTAGTCAAGGTTAACAAATACTGTAATTGAGTCGGGCACTTATTGACAGCTTCACCAGATTCACGTATTCACTTTTGTAAGAAAACACATAATAAACATTGTGCTACTGTAATTGTCTCAACTATTTGTCATAATAAAACTTTTATGTGAGTAATTTTCTCATTTAACTCTCTTCAACTAGTTTTATCCTTGTTATAAGGGATTAGTCCTAAATTTAGTACCAATTATAAAATGATTTTGAAAGTGGTCATAATTATGGCAACATTTTTGAAATTCGTCTCGGTTTTTCACATAATCGCGATTGTCATATATTCTGTCATACATTGACGAGTTGGAAATAATTGAAGAATAGGGTGAGAATTAATTTGTTTGCGGTGTCTAAATTTCAGTTCTTAAAAATATAATTTAGAAATTTCTTTCATTTGAAAGAGAAATAAACCCATAACAAGGGTGTAGAGGACCCCGCCACAACATTGAGAATGAAATATCTGGTTCCTCCAAGTTTTTCCTAACAAGCTGTAAATATATATGGTTTTAGATCGTAAGCCTGAAAATAACACTCTTAAACGAAAAGATCTTTCTTTCTATTACGAAGTAAGAAAAGAAAAATAAAGGAATAAATTTAGTCACAAGATCACGAATCATTATATGGAACTAGCGAATGCACACGATAATGAGAAAAACATGAGAATGCCTTTTAAAAAATAAAAAGAGAGACAGAAAATTAACAAAAAACTGACATTCAAGAAGGACGCGTAACCATTAATCACTTTAATTATAGGATTTCATTTAAACTCATTCCGTGTCGTTCTCAAACTTTCTGTGATGAGTCCCCTAGAAGACATGCGTGTGTCTTCAGATCATTGTCTTTTAATTTAATTAATTCTTCTATATTGAATCAACTATCTAAAAATACTAGGGAGATTTGAGGAAAGCCTTCGTGTCTCAACCTAAACGGAGGAAAATCGCAAGCTACACCTCGCGGGAGAAAGAAGATAATGTCTTAGGCGGCCAATGTAGGTGAGAAACCAAGGGACTCCCTTGATAAATAGTCAACCTCTACCAGGTGTCAGTATCCTGTTCGATTATGAGCGAGTGCAGTTCAGGACCCTTTATTATCCTTAGGAGAGAAAACTGTCCTAAAAGGCGAGGAACCACAAGATGGTCAACGGCATGGAGATGTGGAAAGGAAATGGAATACTATCACTATTTTTTTCCCCAGGAGAGACGAAGGAAAAGAATAAATACAATGATTCTTTCCGAGGTAAAACATTCCGAAGATAAAACAGTCCGTTGCCGTTCGGATCTTCAG
Source organism: Thermobia domestica (assembly GCF_964235325.1). Lineage (NCBI taxonomy): Eukaryota > Metazoa > Arthropoda > Insecta > Zygentoma > Lepismatidae > Thermobia > Thermobia domestica. Next base: position 86,425,251 of record NC_137461.1, read on the forward strand.
ACGGAAACTACTCCAGAAAGAATCATCAAAGAAGAAAATAATAATTTTCAACATAGAAACCCAGAACGTATGAACTTCACGATGTGCAGGTAAACTTGAAGGTAGAAGTGGATAAATGTAAAGTGAACATAGTGGGTTTGAGTCAAGTGCGAAAAAGATGAATAGTATCGGAAATTAGCACATTATTCTATTCGGGTGGGGTTAAGACCAAGAATGGTGTCACAATAGCAATGAGGAATGAAATAGCAAAAAGCGAACCCAAAGTGGAATGTTGCAGTGGCCGTTTGCAGTTTGTAAAGCTAAGTTCAAGAACAGTGGATATTATGATAGCACAAGTGTATATGCCAATCTCCGATCATGCTGACAAACAAGTAGCAGTAATGTATGACGAAATTAGTGATATGTTGCACCAGAAGGAGAGAGGTGAGGGCAACGCCATAGTAATGAGAGACTTCAACAGAGTAGTGGGAGAAGGAGCTGCGAATAAGATGGTGGGATCATTTGGACTGGTAGAAGAAACGCATGGGGTCAGATGCTTGTCAACTTCCGTAGGCGATATGATATCGTGGTGACGAATATGTGGTTTAAGAAAAGAAAAAAACAAGTTGTAATGGCGGAGGTACAAACCTGGTTAAACTCAATAAACAAAATGTTTGGGGAAATCGAAAATGGAACATAGAGAGACTAAAAAGTATGGACCGTGATATGAAAGAAGAGATTAAAGAAAAATTCTGTGCAATGGACGATACGGGAGGCAGTGTAGAAAATAGCTGGGGAAAAGTTAAACAGATTGTACTACACACACTTCGCAACAACATCGCCAAAAGAGAAAGAGCACTGAGTTAAATATGGGTAACTGAAGCGATGCTTAAAAAGATGGAGAAACTACGCACATCAAAAATGGAGGAAGGCGAAAACCACGCACATCAAAGAATATAGAAGGCTGAATAATGAATTGAGAAAAAAGACTGAAAAATCCAAAGAGAAATACACGGAACAGACATGCGAAGAAATAATGGAACTTCAACGACGCGGCTGGTATGATCTGATGTATCAGAAAACGTAAGAATTAGGATGAGAAGCTAACAACAGTATACACACGTTTGAAATCGAAGATCATCAAGGTCATGTAGTCACTGACCATCAGAGAATCCTTAGAAGCTGAGAGAAATACATAAAGAATCTATATGATCAGATAGTGTTTTCAGTAGGTCCCAGAAACGCTAATTTGGAATGGGCTACAAGAAAAATTTTAAGTTAGCGAGATTGTAATCTCAGCAGTTAATTTTTTTTTTTCTGCTCACTTGACTTGGTGAAACTTTCTGTATTCTATTCCAAATATTGAATACTATTCGAAAATATGTTAAATACTATTTTCAATCCAACACAAAACATAACATCTAAAACAGTGTATCAGGAAAATCTGAGAAGAAAATGAGATGAAAATAAACGTCGGAAAGACAAAAGTAGAGATGATTAGGAATAATAAACAGTCGGTATCAAATATGGAAGTAGGAGAGGAGGAACTTATTTTTCTGTACCTGGATAATACAAGAGCATGAAGTGTGAACGTGATATGAAAAACTAGAACAGGAATAGCGAAAGGAGCATTTAGGGAAAAGAAAAGTTTATTTTTTCTGGATGATTGAATAAAGAGTAAGGAAAAAGATTCATAAAATATTTTGTGTGGAATCTAGTGCACGAGCACGGACACTACTCAGAAGTGATAAAAGATTTTTAAAAAAGACTGGAAGCTTCTAAATGTATGTGGAGAGAAGAATGGGAAAAATTAACTAGATTGAATAGAAAACGAATGAGAAAGTGCGTAGAATAGTAAGGGGAAAAGAACAATTAAAAAAAAAGAACTACTAGGGACTAAAAAAAGAACAGAAACTGTTAGTGCATTAAATGATAAGAAATTGAATTATGAAGGATGCGATTGAAGGTACGGTAGAAGGGGAAAATGGTGTGGACGAAAGAGGCTATGGTTGAGGCATGGTATTAAAACAGGAAATTGCAATATCAAGATAAAGAAGTTAGCTGAGGACTGTGGTGCATGGAAGCTTCTCACCTTTTGGCAAGTGACTACCTAATAACATGTCATGAAACAGGCATCAAATATCGTACAGCGTTGGTGATTAGTATTTCATTTCCTGTGACAGTCTCTTAAACTTTTCTTCTACTTAACTCCAGAAGAAACCTTTCTTGATGCCATCAAATAGTAATCACAAGTTAGTATTGATAAACAAAAATTGCTAAAATGATATCTTTCCATTTAATGACCCATGACTATGCCATTTAGGTTAAGAGAAACTGATGATTAAGGCAAGTAAATGATGATGGAATAATTGGTGGAATGAGAATGGGAGGAAACGGGAGTATTCTGAGAAAACCCACATACAGGATATTGTTCACCAAACTTACTTGGCCAGGGATCGAACCCAAAAATTGCAATTACACCTATATTCATAGTTATTAAAATAACCAAAATAATAAATTTAAAAGCAATAAAATATAACCTATATTAAGCAAATCACATCGTACTTCTTCATATTTCCGAATACTCTGAAGGATCTTCGGTGCGTAAATGTGTAGCATTATGATTTACGATGCGCGAGACGCAGGTTCCATTCCCCTTGACAGCACAAGTGATTTAACTCCTACATCATTCTGTATATCTAGATCTGACTGGACATTGAAACTATCCTTAATGTTGAAACAAATATGATCCTAGTGGCTTACTATCTTAAGAATCACTAAACTAATGAATTGCTGCTTACTTTAATCAAAGCATTTTTTTAAGTCACAATTTGAACATTGTAATTTCTTCACCAATAGATACAGTGCGGTCACTTAACGGGACTTAGTCAATTAGTTATTTTTAATAGAGTTTTCTAAAGAAAAATTCATTTATATTATAACAGGAAGAACGTATAGCAAAAAGAAAAACAGATTTGTTAATTATGAAGCTTTCTTTTTCTTCGCAACTAACGGTCAGTTATTTTAAAGTAGCCAAAGATATTATACTATACATATATATATATAGTAGAACAAATCAGAAATTCTTTTCCAAAAACTCATAACGTGTAATTTTGAGAGAAGAAAACTAGGTCTGTGTTGAAATGTGTTCACACTCTATAATATTTACTGTATTCTATCTATTACACTACAGCAACATTTCGTGATAGCTTGTTTGGTCAGTCTATCCTCAGGGGAAAAAAATTCCTCTTTGCATGAGAGGAAATGGCTATCATGCATTTAAACACATATGTATGTATGTGTGTGTGTACGTATGTGTTTGTTTGTCCTCGAGAGAACTTTCAGTTTCCTTCCATTTCTCATTTATATATATATATATATATATATATATATATATATATATATATATACATAAAATCTTTTTTTAAAACCGTGTGATAGTTTTTTCTTCTCCCTCTCTTCCTTCCTTCAAGCGTGATTTTCTGGAGGTCGTATATACTCACATATTTGTATATATGTATATATGAGACTTGAATGTACTACGTTTATTTGTGACAAACGCAAGTATATCAAATACCACATATATGTGAACCATGGCATTTTTATTTCATGTCTACTTGATCTTGTACATGTTATTATGTCACTTCGGTAGAGAGATAAACATCACGATTTTGTATTATATATATGCATCATGTGACAATTTGTATAGATGTGTCCTTTAGATTTAATGCACTTAGACCAACAGGCAATGGGCATAATTACTTTAGATAGGCGTTTTCGTCTCGAGAGCTCAGAAATTACTCCACTCCTCACATTTTTTCTATTTTCGTGAATGGTCGGGCGCGAATTCACTGGTGGTATAAAGGTAAAACAACCCCTTTCCCCTCCAAAAAAAAAATATCTTGACGGTAAACCATAAATGATAGTTGAAGAGTTATATGATGCAAATAAAGTGTCAAAATTTTCGAAATTGAGATCATTCTACCAGAGCCGTAGCTAGAAATTTCGGCGCCCGGGGCGAAGTAGAATTCGGCGCTCTCTACACGCAAATTACCAATCATATATATATATATATATATATATATATATATATATATATATATATATATATGAAAATTAGCTTTTGTTGTTATGCTAAACTGAAGTTTTATTAATCTTCTTGGAAGATCATTGCAACAACCAAAAACGATCATTATGTATCCTTTTTCAAATAAGAGCTGTTTTCAAGAGTCTCATTTTGGACTTTTTGTTAAACTTGACAAAACTACCTTTGGTTGTATACAGATTCACCAGGAGAACAGTTCTCGAAAATTACTACTAGATACAACGTTTCATACTATCGATAAGAAATGAAATTTCAATACATTAAAAACTATGTGCTTTTAAATTGTTCGAAATGGGTGACAGTATTAATTTCCAGTAATAATTGTAAAATTTTAAATTTTATTCTGTATGTGACCACATCAATAGCATTTTAATTTCGATCTTTTTACGGTAAGAAATATTTTGTGAAATGTAATGGCAATTCAGAAGAATCCTTCTTTGTGAATTTCTAAATATTGATCGATGAGGGTGAAGAATATGTTCAATGTTTGTACTTAAAATCCAAAATATACTTTGGCTACTACATATGTCTGAAATTATAGTAATTACATAATTTCTTAATGAATGAAAGTTCCAAATTTAAGGTACTTATTATTAATTAAGACATTAAAATACACTAACACGTACATATATAAAGAGTGTGTGTACTTATGTTTTTTTATGTATGTAGATAAATAAAAACATCACACAACTAGACACGTATGCACAAAATAATATGATGGCGATACAAAAACTTCATGGAAAAATGACCCCAATAAATTCCTCCAAATGTCAATGGAATTTAATATGTCAATGGAATTTAAAAGTAAATCATTGGTAGTGATTAGTGTCTGAAAATTTCGAACTTCATTGGGCTAAGTTCTGATCCCTTAAATCCCTATTCTACAACTGCTTGAAGTTCGAAAATGTTATTGTTCCCCTCGTTTATCTTTATTTTTAATATTCCCGTGCAAACAGCAGCTTGAATGTGTCTCTTCACTCTTTTCACTTTCATACCTTCATTCTCACCGTCGCACACTGGGGCCAAACCAGGCAATTCTTAACAAAAACTCGAAAAATGAAGTAAAAGATTGACTCGATATAATTTGTTATAATGAAACCTTAATAGTGTACACATAAGATAGTGTGCAGGAAAAGAAGTGATAGCAGTTTACAATGAACTCATGGGACGTGTAAATTTGGTTATCCGCCGAAGCCGGAGAGGCGCTGCTTAGTGACAGAAGATAGGAAATTGACTTTGAATACGACTATTCCTACATTGCGTGTAGATATTCAGTGGCTGGTCAACATGGTGACACGACCGACATGTGTGTATCGTTTTGTATATTTAGAATGTTGATGTAATGTGTAGTCAATAATCATATTTGGAATGATGCTAACATCATTATCATATTCCTATGATAATCCCCTACTTAATATCATATTTGGGAAATGCTGTGGTACTTAAAGCATATAAACTATGGTCAAAAAATAGAATGGCATTTTAGTAGAAAATATGGCATAATATGTCTGTCATTTTTAATATGTTGTAGGGGAAACATTGCTCTTACTGTATGCAAAGAGAAGACCTGCACATATTTGCACTTTTGGGAAATATAGAGCATGAAAATGTTTGCGGAAAACGGCATTCAGGATGCAATGCTGCTTTTGAATTGAGTTGGGACGAATGTGAGAAAAAGTGTTAGGTTATTAGACGTTTGTTCCCCATGCACGCAGTGACAAAGTTGAGTATAAGTCGATTCTGGGAATTTTGCCCCCAGGCCTCGTTCGGTGTTTAGCCCCCAGGACCCGACATCTAGTCATACTTCTCTGGCGTTCACCAACAGAACTAAACTCTAGTCAAACATATTTGATTAATGGTAGCGACATTTTGAAACGCCAATGTTTGCTAAACAGTCTATGGACCATAAGGTAGAATCATATTAAAATGGTATTGATCAATTCAGTATTGTGTTTTTTGTGATACGTGCACAGAAGTGACATTGGAATCAACTGTAATGAGCCTCCGCTCGCTCCAGCTCTGAGTGTTCCAATCAAGCCCTGAAATGAGCTCACGTAATGGACGATGCAATATATAAAACAACCTGAACAGGTTACTGATGCTTGTAAATCATAATCCGCCTTATGCAGAGTCGTTTCGACGTATTATTAGCATCATACTAAAACACTGACTCCTGCAGGAGACTTATGTTAGTCGAACTCTTTAGAATGGCACTAATCGCGTTTCAAAACGACTCTGCACAAGGCCCAATATGTTTCATATATCGGATACCAAGAACTTGGGATGAGATAATTTTTATATTGAAGCATCCTTGCATCTTCATTGTCGTAACGAATCCTACACAACTTTGAAATAATTTTGAGAAGCAAGAACTTTTCTTCAATTTTATTACTCTTCAGTTGTAAAATAAATAAGTAAACTTTTTCCCTTAATGCGTAAGAATGTAAGCCAATCGTAAATTGATAAATCAAAGCATATTGCCCACGCGTTTGTTTATGCCAATCATATAATCTGTTATATAAATTAGGCGCGAATATAAGGAATATTTCCTTTTATGATGTAAAACTCTATGTTTTTGATGAAATAATGTCGAAATAACATTATTGTAGCCACTGCACACACAGAATTAATTGGTTTTCTTTCAATTTTCTGCTTCATGTTGCTAATTCTTATTTTTGCCAAGAATTCAGTGCTTTGGCCCCACTGTGCGTCTTGATTAATCCGAATGGGTAGAAAAAACGTTTTGAACTGAACAAACTCATTACTGTCAAAACGCCGAGCACGAGTTTGTTCGTTTCTGATTTTGAAAATGCTCCTGCGTACAGTATAACTCAGTACTCGGCACCTTGTATACCACATATCATTAAGAAATCATCTATAATAACTCTTTAAGTAATAAGTAAAAACTTGTGACTTATTTAAACTCTTGGATTGCGAGCGAAGCGAGCAAGAAATTTTTTAAGAAATCTACGTATTTCGTTGATAACCGATAGCAATATTTATCTAATAGGGCGCCAATACTTTCTGGGGGCGACTAATCTTTTATTCATGTCCAACACCACTTTTTCTTTCTCCTTTCTTGTTCGGCGCCCCCTTGCTATCAGCGCCCGGGGCGGGCGCCCCGCTGGCCCCCCCTTAGCTACGGCTCTGTATACTACACAAACAACCTAAAAATACAATATTGCTGCTCAATTATCTTCCAACTTCATTACAATTATTAATGAAAACAGGTGTGGTACAATGGGGAGAAAATTAAAAAAAAAAAAAAAAACTTTCTTCTTTCAGAACCACTGTAGGTACTAAATAATTCCGAGCTTGAAATGTTAAACACACTTACCCATACACATACACTGTACATATGTATGTATGTATGTATGTATGTATGTATGTATTCCCCCTCCCTATATACACAATTCCTCCACAAAATTTCTCTCTAGATCAATTAAAACAATATGCTATTCCTCAATTCTCCCTTGGCTTCATATTTTATAGATTTTCCCTAAACTTCATATTTTGTAGATTTCTCTCTTGCTTCATATTTTTATAAAATTCTGCCTTGGCTTTATATTTTTTATAAACCTCTATTAGTTTCAAATTTTGTAGAATTCTGCTTTTGTTTTTGTTTTCTAAATAATCCTCTATTAGCTCTACCTTTTATGGAATGCTCCTGTGGTTTTATATTTTATAGAATTTTCCCTTGACTTCATACAACTCTCTCTTAAATCTCTTTTGGCTTCATTTTTTATAAAATTCTCCCTAGGCTTCATATTTTATACAATTCTCCCTTGGCTTCATATTTTGTAGAATTCTCTCTTGACTTCATATTTTATAGAATTCTCCCTAGACTTCATACAACTCTTTCTTACAATCTCTCTTGGCTTCATATTTTGTAAAATTCTCCCTAGGCTTCATATTTTATAGAATTCTCCCTTTGTTTCATATTTTATAGAATTCTCTCTTGGTTTCACATTTTATAGAACTCTCCCTTGGTTTCATATTCTATAGAATTTTTCTTTGATTTCATATTTTATAGAATTCTACCTCGGCTTCATATTTTATAGAATTCTCCCTTGACTTCATATTTTATAGAATTCTCCCTTGACTTTTTATTTTATAAAATTCTCCCTTGACTTCTTATTTTATAGAGTTCTCCCATAGCTTGAAATAAAATTGCTCTATGCCTTGATATAGAATTCTCCCTTGGCTTCATATTTTATGATCATCTTGTAGAATGCATTTTAATTTAATACTATGTAAATCTTTTAATATCATAAAACTAAGGAAAGTACGAATGAAAACAAGAGTATTATACAAAGAATTCTACGATAGTTACAATATCAAAGTGCATATAAAAGTAAGCATAAAGCTTACACACACACACACACACACACACACACATACACACATGCACACATTGTTTAGTGCATAAAGATGATGAGAATGTGTATGCAGAGTTACATAACCATAATTTATTGTTACTGTATATACGTATATAGGTAGAACATTATCATGTAAGAATTACATAGAAGTATTGTACTCATGCACTCTATATTCATTTTTAAATCATTATTTTTTACACATGGCACATCAGATCTTGGAAGTGTCGACACATAGCTAACTTCAGTATCAAATTAGTATTTTTTAATAGATTTTCTTTCCTTCTGCTCCTTGGTACTAAAATCTTTATATTTTCTCACTGTGACGCTGAGCTTTTGTTTTAGCAAAGAAGCTTGACGTTATCCAATTAAAATTTGAGGAATTTATGTGAGACATCATCGAAGAAACAAGATCATGATCTTCCCGAGATATCTCCTCAAAAAATATTCTTAAGAGAAAAATCACATAAAGAACATTATGCTTTCTTTTTTTTTTTCCTTATTTCATAATTCACCAATCGTTATTATCCTCGATATAATGATACCGTACAGGTGTTACTGCTATTGCGTATATAACGTTATATGGAATTTTAATCAACACATTCTTTAGCAAAAGAAAATCACAGAATCATTTTATCTGTTTTCTCAAGACTTGCGAGACGCTGTTATCTAATTCTTTTTTTATTTCAATGAAGCACCACTTTTATGGTAGTAAATAACCAGTTCCTTGTCTCAAGATAGGAAGAAAACTTTATGCCATGTTTATTTCTCGATGATGATTATTATTATGATCTTTTAGTTTAGAGGTCTTTACGTGTCCATCCTCAGAGTTCCCTCGTGGCTAAGCGGTCAGCGTACAGGGCTTTGATGTGGGGGGCCCTGGTTTGATTCCCGGCGGGAGCTCATATGGTTCGGACCTCGACGTTAGGTCCATGTTTCATATAGCCTCGCTGCTGAACGGGATGTTAAACTAAAAAAAAATAATAAAATAAATCATGCCCATCCTAAGCCCACAGACCTTTGCTCGATTTGGTTACTAGTCGATGAATAAAATTAGTTGGATCTTGGATCTATCTTTAGTTTCCTTTTAGATATTTACATCTGCTTCGTTTCTTGTCAAGTGTCAGCACTCAGTCATGGAACTAGGGCCGGATCCAGGATTGTCTGAGGGGGTGCACCAATGTACCAGTAGCTACCAAAATAACCAATCATACGGAAACTCTTCAAAGTGTTTTAAAGGGTCGCAAGTGTTATGCAAGAAAAAAAAGTTCTCTCCTCTTGACTTTCGTTTTCTTCACTACTTGACAAATGTTATATATTGTTTCGCTTGGTATGTATGAATCACTTTCCTTCAATCTTTTGAAAATCGACTTAAACTATTGCTTTTGCAAAACCCCTCTTTCTTTTAAGCCCCAAAAAGGAAACATGATGGCAGAAAGTTTCGAAAAGTGTTGCTATTTTTACTGCTAGCATCTAATTTTAGATAGTGTATATTTACAACGAAGGGGAAGGGTGCACGTGCACCTTTTCACCCCCCCCTAAATCCGGTCCTGCATGAAACCTATCCTGCACAATGCATAATTCTTCGACTGAAATGTGAAATACTCTTTCAGTTGAAATCCTCAGAGCTTCTGCAAATTCACTGACTTTTAATTAACGATCCTAGAGTACCATATATTACGCTTCCTTTTAAAGATCTTGGTTTACCAAAAAAAAAAAAAAAAAAACTCCCTTGTCCATATGTTCGAGAGAGACAACATCTTGGGAACTATTTGAAGGATAACCATCGATTTCGCTAGAATGCAGAGCACCAAAATTTAGGAATCGAGTTCGTTTATGGAGATGATCCATCCAGTTGATCCCAAGATATGGACAACCAAAAATCAGTTCCCCGTGTATTTCTATGGGAATAATTATAAATATCATCCTTGCGTAATAGACTACCCGCAGTGCTGTTGAGATTAGCGGGTTAGATAACATTGCCATCATTCCAAAGCAAAATGTCGATACGCTTCATGCAGCTATTCGGCGGTTAAGGGGAGGAGAAGGGGGAATATACTGATTTTTATTTTGCCAAAATAATATAAGTAGGCTACTTCTATGGGGAAGAGCGAACCACACATATCTACTTGATAAAAGAAACGGAAGACAACCCATATAGATTAGATGAGGTATATAATAAAAACTGTCCAATTTGAACAGTGTATAGTCTATGTATAGGCCTATGTGTTACATATCTAAATACATCCAAATTTTAAAAAATAGAAATACTTAACTATCCGAATTATTTACTGAAATTTTTGTGTAATATACCATTACAGTTGAAAGTAATGGCAATTTTTTTTTACGCACCCTGTACCTAGTAATTTTTTTTTTAATTCAATTTCGGTTTAGTTACACAATTTATTTACTCTCTCTACTTCGAATTAAATATAATGAACCCAAAGGTTTCGTTAGTAACCATATTCCCACTGTATAATATATTTATTTATATTTTGATTAAGTGTAAATCCCATTTCCGGATATATAACTTGAATAGTTACAAGGTTTACCATTCTGACGTCATACCGAAACATAGTTCCGTTATTGGATATAAATTTCCTTAATTTCAGACCAATGTAGATTTTGGCCAGGTACCTAATCTTTCCCTCACCCCCTCTCACTAGTCCATAGTCGCTTTCAGATCCAGTTATATCTGGATTTGCCAAATTTCTATTTGCTTTGTAATTTCCGCGGCTAACGTTTTCGTTCTGATTGGAGGAATTCTCCTACCTCTGGCTTTTTCGGCGCAATATTATCAGAATAATTGAAGACACACTAGTAGGAGCAGCTTGTGATTTTCTTGCCACATATTTTTCGGGAAGGTCTCAAATTTTCAAGGACAACTAAGGTAACATATAATGTAATTCAATAGTTAAAGATTTACAACGGAATAGGAGCCCGGAAAATCCACAAATTTTGGTAAAGAAGCTGCAATTCAGTGAAATAACAAATTCCAGTTCTGTTTACTAGGAAGCCATGTTTGCTGCCTATCGAGAATAGACAACAGTGAAAGAGTGACTTTATTTTTTTTTATTTCAAACTCAAGTAGGGATTAGGGAAATTACGACCTGATTAGTGCATGTTGGTCGTGTATACAGTAAATGTGATTTATCATTATTTATTTCGTAATTGCATGTATGTAGTAGGTTTGATAGTACTGTAAATAATCATAATGGCAGCTTAAGTTAGCTTAAAAGGGCTCCTATCCCCTTTTCCAAATTGAACCAGTTCTAGCGGGGGAATGGGTTAGTTATTGTTCGTTTTAGGGCCTTTTTTCCCTTTCAGGGGAAGGGTCCCTCCATAAACCTCGTTAAGGTGCCCCCAGGGCATCAATTTTTGGCAATCATTATGTAAACAATTGGTCAGGTCAATTAGACCTAGTGTTACTTTTCTCATTTTTGACCCCCTTTAAATTAAATAGAGCCGACTGTATATATCGACGAGGGAGTAATGTATTTTAAATCTAATGTGTTAAGTTATTTTCGTCAACATGCATGTAACTAAATGGTGCATGTTTAGTTTAGTTAGTTGTCTTTATGTATAGTACTAACAGTGGTGTATGTAGTTAGTAGTTTTTTGTGAGTGTGTGAATTTTCGATTTGGACAGTGTATAAATATGCTTTAATTTAGTACCATTTTGCTAACATAAATAAACCAGAGTAAATATTAAATTTCTGATTAATGAGTACAAGTATACATTTCAGTACACGGTAAATTATGCCTCCACTACAGCGCCATAGCGTCAGTTTTCGGTAGTCAATTGTTTGTTGACAGTACGACATCGCATGACTTAGTGATTTAGATTGTTTGATTTTGGACATTTATTCTCAAATTACTTCCCGTGGACATGGTTTTCGGTTCGGATGAGTATACCTTCGTATAAAATAGCATGAGATCTTACTGTACTGAAAATTTCAGCTTGCTAGGTCCAGTAGTTAATGAATAATCCGTTGAAATAAAGAACACCTATTTTCTTAATAGAAGTAAAACCCATATGCTGTTACTGTTTGTTTAAAAATGTAATATTAAATTCTCTTTTCCCGTGGCTGTAGAAAATTCCATTGTTGCTTCAGTTTTATTAACAAATCAGAAATAGATTAATCGTTGACAATTTAACTTTCAGTAAATACATGTATGATTTTTTTTTAAACCTGCAAGGTAAATACAATTTGGGTGCTTCGAAATAAAGAGTACGTGGTTCGATGAATGTGATCGTGTGGTGGTTTGAGCGTGATAGATTGTGATAGTTATATATATATATATATATATTACTGCGTAACGTAAATATGTGTATGGCCTGCGTGTAAAATGTACGAAATAGGGTGTTTATAAAATATTACTTCGTGCGAAAATTAGTAGATAATGAATGAATGTAATGATATGTTAATAATATGATATATAATATGAATGAAATGATGACCCCTATATTTAAATGGATAGGCCTAGTGAATTTTATATAGTGAAAATATGAATACGTTTACTAAAAAGAAATCTCTCGCGTTCTGACTTCTACACCAGTACATTCATCCAACCGAGTTTGCTACTTGGATAGTAAATTATAGTTGGGAATTGTGTGTTACTTTGCATTTATGTACCTCCTAACAACAGCCCCAGATCTTAAAACTTTCAATAGATAGGGTAGCATCATGTGGGAATTACTTCTAAAGGATGACAGAAATGATAATTAAGAAAACCAACTGCTATATCCTGTGATCATCGAAAAGTACAGGTTTCGGTCATTTGTACCTTTAGCATTCATTGCCTCTCCGAGATTTTTTTTTTGTTGCTTACCTTATTTATTTATTGTGCAGTGTTCATATAACTCAGTTCGGACTATCCGATTAAATTAACTGCTACTAAATTAATATTCATGGTTAGCGTACCCGGACGTCGACCCCTAGTCCCCTTAAGTATTTTTCATGTCTTTTCTTAGTTTAATTAGATGAGGGAAATTAACGACGTCCCAGACGGTGGCATGTCTGCGCTGGGTAGCCATCGGTGATGTTTCGGTAATTGAAATCACCGATCCAAAATTCAGTTTATTTATTTAATTTTTTTTTTATTTTTGGCGAATTACTAATTAGGGATACCTTAGCTATTACTCTAATTTCATCCCTATTCTGGAATCTTCTAGTTTCCAAGAGGTCGGATGATTTTTTTTTTCTTTTCTTGAAATTCTAAATTAGCGCCTTCTCTAACCTTCCGGACGATTTCCGGGAACCTGCTGGTTTGGGCCGGATACGGGAATCGGATTTCAATCTTACAACCAAATTCTTGTGGGATTGGGATCTGATGGACACAGAACTTGCATCCTTGGCAGCAGGGCGTTCCTTGAGTCTACGTATTTGAGTAGACCACCCTTTTGGCATGTTAAGAATATTTTGGCTATGGATTTGTTGAGATAGAAATTCGACTTTTGTCTTTGTAGCGTTAGTTATTTCCCACTTAAGTCTTTGGCGCCACTATTTCTTCGTCTTCCTTCTTCTCTATCTCTCTCTGTCTTCATTACTTCGAGATTTTTTTTTTTTTAAATTTCAACCTCCCCCCCCCCCCTGGTTTCTGAAACTCATGAAAATGTACAATATTCCATATCACTTATTTCGATCGTATGTACTAACTGAGACATCGAGGGATGCAATTCGTGGAGGTATTGCAGCACAACTCAGGACCATTTTCGCGATATTCAATCCACCACGGGAGAAATTGACGGGAAGGTACACTATGCTTTCAGATTCCTAGAAACTTACTTGTTATTCATTGATCGCACAACTTATACCCATTGACGACTGACTACTGGTTTTTATTTCTATTGATTGGTCATATAGTGTGTATGTATTAGTAGTCTGGGCCCACTAGTTTCGAATAACATTGATTTTTTTTCTGTATATACATCTATATATGTACTTACATAGTGTTAAAAGTTACGTGCCTGCTCTATTTGTTGCATTTTCCACCTCTTATGTCAACTCATTAAATAACACCAGCTATTTCGTTTTTTTGTATATCTACGCGGATCTTTAGTAAACTGAAAATGATTATTGATTATCGGGTTTATTCATATGAAATACAATGTTGCAACCTTATGAAGGAAAAAGGTGAATGTTGATAGTCAGGGTTTTTGTTTTGTCTTTGAGCCAAATAAATATAAATATTTATAAAATATGAATACTTGTCGAATATGAACGGTGATGTAGAATTTAAACGTCGATGAAATATTACGATAGATATTAAAGTGAAATTTATTGTATTGATTAATATGAATACATATATATATATATACGAGTATGTATGTAATGGGCTCGATATTTACCCTGGTCTTGTTAGGTTGCCATAGATTTTTGACACCCGGTATTAACTAACTATTTGTGATATATAGTATTCCCGCGTAAATTGTCATAAATTACTTTTTGTTGAGTTGTTATTAATTTTTGTAACTATTAAAGTGGAATATAATGTTAACTACTGCATGTGAATAAAACAAGTAGCGGGTCGTAAGATAAATAAGAATAACCCTAATCCTTACCCAAATTTACTTTGCGAGTGAAATTAGCAACCTACGAAACAGTGCGCCCCTCCAACGAATCTTTCCATTAGTGAACCATGAAACAAATCCTTCCCCTACGATCGGAAACCAAACTATTCAATATTTAGAATCTTTTGACTATAAGATCTATATTAGGAAAAAAATTAGTGATCTTAAATTCAACGAACTGAAATCTGTTTAATAAGTTAATATGAATACCGGAATATGGAAATATGTTCCCAATATCTGTGACTGGATTTGATAATTTTTTCTCTAATATTAATAAACTTTGAAATTTTATATTGAGTGCGTCGAGTGACGAAATGAGAAATATAAATATATATGTGATATGAAGCGACTATTTGTCTATAGCTAAAACAAAAACAATTAAACACTCTCATGGACACAAACCACAGTGCAAAAGAGAGTTGGAAAAAGGAGCTATTATCGATGTGAGAACAGAGACTCATAAAATCGTCGAAATGTCTCCTCTTGGGACAGAGACCTAATAAAATGCTATTAAAGTATTTTTTTTTTTAAGAATGATTAACCAATTATATATATATATATATATTTTTTTTTTAATTTATTTTTTCTTTCGTTTTCCGCAATGATATATATATATTCATTACACTGAATCCTAAATGTATTGATCTGTGAATTTCCTTATTTTTGTCTTTCATTTTTTTTTCCTTTTCCTTTTGTCAAATTCTCTTTTATGTAATGCAACTTTTAATATATATATAGGAAGAGAAATGTGTTACTTGGTCTTGATAAAATTAGCGAATTTCTGTGCATGTTTATGAAACATTCTTTTCATGTATTAAATTTTTTGTTATGTTAAACTAAATCTTCTTCTATTGAAATGTAATAAATGTCTATAGCAATGTAGTTAGGTTAGTTTAATTCAACCAAATACAACCCGAAGTATACATTGTCCTGTATGAATGTGTGTGTGAGTGAAATGTAGGTTTAGTATTAAGTGCACCAATTATTTTGTCATACATGTGTAATTTATTATAATTATTGGTAGTTATCAATTGAACTCATTGAATGTTAATACTAACTTAAGTTGGCTCTATGAAGGAAGTAAAAAGGACTGAAGTAGCCTGAACGAATGATCATCATGAGAGAACTGTGAGAGTCAAAATCTTCTACGAATATGTAATACTCTGATTTTTTTTTCTTTCTCTGTGGTCGTTTCTAACATGCCATCAACTGCGTCGTTCATTTTTCAAATATTGAATATTAGTCTAAAACTTCTGGAAATATTAAATAAACGGTAAAACTAAACTTTCTCATCTATCTCCGAGCTAGATTGGGATAATTCGGTAGTTGGGGTCAAATGGATCTAGATCGGGGATGTATGGGTTAACATGTGTCTACCTTTGATCACCCTGATACCAGACATTTACCCAATAGCTATTGGAAATGATCACCATTAGATAATTATTCACTTTCCTTTACCATATTCCTCAAAATATCCAGTAACAGTTTCCTCTTTATCACCTTCTTACTTTACCTCTTTCCTCTTCTATCTTCCTCTTCCTTTCTTCATCTTCTTCTTCTATTTTTAATAAAACTGAAAGGGGGGTCGTGACTGGGAATTCTATATGTAATAAACACGGTCATGTATTTATTTGATTTTATTTTCTTTAGAAGTCCGATAAAAAGTTTTCTCGTTTCGATCGAATCTAGTATGTTCAAAATTAAGAAACGGCTAATATATTCCAACGTAATTAGACATAAGCTGATAGCTTCATGAACATCCCCACCAGGGGTGAAGGGTTCCCACTCACGACTTATTTCTGTGCATCACTTTTGTTGCAGATTTTTTTTTTTCAATCAGTTTTAGATTGACGCGCAGCGACAGGATTCGTTGTTATGGCAACGGTGGTTGGCTGTGGCAACGGCCCCTCTCCCTTTTCCAGTTTTATTTGTTATAGGGACAGTGCTGTTATGTTTTGTTATTGCTTTCGCTGCAACTCCCAGGTCTACTCTACTGCTGTTTTTGCTTACATTTAAATGTTTATTCCTGGTTATCTTTTATTGCCTTGAGAAGTCTATCTTCACTATTAGACTTTCTGTTAAACCAGATACATTGCTACCTGCCTACCGCAGTTGTGAGATTTCCTCTTATTTTGAAGGCTTTGAATAATAATGTAAAAACTAAGTTCCAATAATAATAATAATAATAATATAATAATAATAATAATAATAATAATAATAATAATAATAATAATAATAATAATAATAATAATAATAATAATAATAATAATAATAATAATAGCTACAAACTTTGTTAATAAATACGAGAGCAGGAACATTTTAAAGTTTTGACAGAGTCACGTTGGGACACGATACATTTTATGTAAACTCGGAACTGTCCCAACAAAATCGGGACGGGTGACAATTCTTGATTAATATAATGCTCAGAATGCAAATATCAATCTGTCCTTGGAAAATATAACTCTAAACTGAAACTAAATTACTTCCTACTCTACAAAATCTAAAAACTTAAAAACTTAGATTATTCAAATATTTATTCATCTTAAAATACCTAATTCAAGTTGAGGTAAAATGTTGTATTTAAGCTTAAGCTTGTAAAATTTAGCGTGTTAAGAAATTTGGTTTACCAAAAACCAAACCAAATTCCTTCCCGTGGTGTATACCTACTGCTTTATGAGACTTTAAATCATTTATCAGGCTCACACGACCGCATTTAAATTCAGGTATCCTCTTGGTGAGTCAGAAAAGATGGAGCCGAGTCTGTGGAGTACTTTTCATATTATTATATGTTTCTGTTGATTTCGTATTTTTCTTCCCCAAATAACTCATGCTTATTTAGTCTTCAAAACTTGCTATTAAAAATACAAAATAAAATAAAAATAATAAAAGACTCGCGCAATTGCAAAATAATAACAGACTGACATTGCATATTAAACTAACTTCAACTGTTGTTTACTGATCAAGGGAATAATGCAAAATTATCATAGTGGAAGATGGCCCATGCACCATTCTGAGAAACTTATCAAGTATTCCTTATACAGTATTATGAGAAGTTGAATGTATCTTAAATGTTTACTATAGCACACTGGTAGATTTCAGTAAAATCTGCAACGGATCACGACAAACAAAGTTGTTATTCTATCACTGTTAAATTAGAGAGATACCTATCAACCCAATGAAGGCCGTTCTTATTAAAATTAAATTAAACGATCGTATTACTATTGATAATTATTTTAAATATCAACAATACTTCTTGTTTTACTGTATTTTAACAACATTGAAATGGCAGTACAATTGTCAGTGATTCCTAATAATTTTTAAAATGAAATCTTTGAGTTTTACGTTCCGCGCATATGCCGGTTAGCCTAAAAGAGACGGTGATGATGGGTAATTAATGAAATGGTGGAATGAAGAAAGTGGGAGGAAACGGGAGAACCCGAGAAAACAAACGCACACGTTGTTTGTTCACCACAAAGTTCACTTAGCGGGGACTGGGATCGAACCCGGGACCCCATGCACCAGAAGTGAACGCTCTATTCTAAGTTTGGTTGCAACTTTCAACAGTCGATGAGAAGCGGATTTCTTGCTAGCCGTAACCTTTAACTAACGCTGTTCACAGTGTACACTACGTGAAGAAATTTGGTTTGTCACAGTGTACACAACGTAAAAAGTAATATTAAAACCGGAAGCATTAGTAGATTTATACCATTTCCGATTTTAGTAGAGAGATTGAACTCAAAATGGAATAAATTTCCGGAAAGCTGTATTGATTTGCAGAAAAAAAAACACCTCTCGCTATCTATTACCTTTTTAACTCTATAGTGATCAACGTTAAAACCGGAACTTTGATTTTTCACCACTTCCGGTTTAAATGTCACCTTCATCAATGAACTCGATTCCGAACTTTTAACACTATACATCCTGGCCAAAATTGATGGTGATCCACCAAGTAATTTTTGAGATTTTGTCTCTCCTGTGTTATAAACTTCAAATATTATTCACACATTTCAATTTACGACATACACAGATCAAATAAAATATCGAACTACCTTTATTTTAAAGGTTAAACCTATAACTATATTACTCAAGAGAGAAAATTCATTTTATAACTAATAAACAATAATATAATACAATTACACCACACATTGCAACTGCATAGCAACGACAAATTTCATTATCATATGGTACAAACTCATTGCCCAATTATCCATATTCTAAAGTTAACTTTTCCTCATCCTGGACGGATACACGAACGGAGTATCATTAAAAATTGGATGTCTTTCTGAAATGTTGGACATTTCAGGAATATCCCAAATATAATTGTTATTCTTATACAATTATCGACTGTCTCTTTAGTACATTTGACATTAATTTGACAGATACATTCTTTAGAATTGATACCAACAGACTTTCTCACAACTGTTGTTCTAAAATATAGCATGCTTCTTTTTCTTTACTAATCTTAAAATACAAAGCCACACGAGACTTTAAAATTCCATTTTTAGGATACTTTGTTACACGACAGGTTGTTTTAAAACGAGAATAATCAAGTCATAAAATAGATTAAGTAAATAAATAACTAAAAATTCTTTGAAATAATGACCTTAAATATTTTGTCAATGGAGGAGGTAAAATAGAAATTTATTTGTAATTTGATTCACTCTAGTAAATTTTACATATGCTTACCATAATCTTGGTAAAAGTGTGTAAACGGAAACAAATTCAATTTCTCCTGGTAATTCAAATCTGCAAAGATAAGCACTCTCTCACATACTCACTTTTAATCTTGAATTGCAATTATATGTCCTTTGTGTTTTCTCTTTTCTGTAACAACATACAGTATTTAATGGCGTTTTAAGTGGGTTTTCACGTACAACAATAATGTTAATGGGTTTCTTCTTTATCTTCTTTACTAAAAAAAAAAAAAAATCTTTACTGTAGAGGATTGTCCTTATAAGTAAACATACGAAGAAGTGAGTAAACATGCCGGAAATGGTAACAGCAAATAGTTCACAGTACAGTTAGTTCAGTAGTGATATCCAGTTTACATTTACTACACATACATACTACTGCAATGAAAATCAAATTAGAATACCATTTGATGCAAAATGAACTTAAGTAAGTAAATACGAGCTACAACTTGAAGACGAACCAAGAAGTAGCAATCGCCTTTACTAAATAATAAATGTACTAAGTGCATTTAAAATAGAGAAGCTATATAGTTGCTGAGTCACAGAGTACACGTCACTAAAATTAAAGAGCAATTGGCTACTAAATGTTTAACACCATTATCGGCCCACAATTGGCCCGTAACTATAAATTCGGCTTATTATCGAACCAAAGATGGCATGACTTCTGGGGCAGATTTGCGTGTTCGACATTTGGGGACTATTCCTCAAAATTTACAAGTTCTACAATTTTCTTTTCTTTTTCTTTTTCTGTTAACAAATAGTAAAATGTTATGAAGCGCAAACAATAGAATAAAATAACAATTATTTACAAATCTTACTGCTGTTATTTCTCATTTGTTATTATTTTATAATATACTGTGCATATGCAACTTTGTAAAATGAAGAAGAAGACGAAGATGAAACAAGATTTGAAGTTTTGTATTTTAAATCCTTGTGCAAAACATAGGTTATGAAGGATGAGACCTACTATTAAGGTGGGCCTGAACCACTACCGGAGCTTCAGTCAAGGAGCAGTTGACAGTGCATAGATCATCATGTAAGATCACCTCTTATCAGGGGTAAAAGTGGATATGAAAAGGTAGGGGACGCATGACGTCACGCCGTCTCCTGTGCTTATCTTTGTCCATCGTA
Organism: Thermobia domestica; assembly: GCF_964235325.1. Lineage (NCBI taxonomy): Eukaryota > Metazoa > Arthropoda > Insecta > Zygentoma > Lepismatidae > Thermobia > Thermobia domestica. Next base: position 86,446,107 of record NC_137461.1, read on the forward strand.
ATATCTTAGGAAGTGGGGGCGCCATAGATATTTTTGGAAATGGGGGAACAGCATCCGCCCTCGTTCCCCTCACTTTTACTCCTATCTCTTATAGTAAAGGTTATTTCCCACCACATTACCTTGCCTCCAAGAGAGCTGGATTACAGGACTATGCCATCTTTCCCGCAAGAACAGAAAAGGATTTTGACCAGTTTACACTAGTATTACAAGACTAGTACGCTTTGCGAAATGGGCTGGTCGCAAACAAATAGTAAATTTAGCAGAAGGACACAGTGTGCGAAAGACTTTTTCCAAGTTTGCTTCTATTTAATTTTGTTATTCTCTAAAGAAAATCTACAGAAAAGAGGGTTTCATCTAATTTCAATTTGGGAACAGAACTTACTGTACTGTACTGTACTAAAGATGTTTTTCTGTGACCATCTATGCATTTTTATATATAAAAGGTATTAGAGATCGTCCGATATCAGTATTAAACTAACAATCAATTAATCAAGTGAAGGCAAAGCTTTGCCATATTTTCACGGCTTTGCCATCTCCGTAGGAGGCAATGTACTTAGGACCAGACTCCGGCTACAGAATAGCTTTGAAACGAGAGTACAAGCAAAATAAATTTTACTCCCGCCGGGAATCGAAGCTGAATCGTCCGGTCCATACTTAGACACCTGACCAACTGCACCACTGTGGATCTATACACTCAAGTTGAGGATCCAGGATTAAACACATCCATGAGTCATTTTCTCCAGTGTAAATGTGGAACACAAGGTATAAAGAGTAGAAATGACTTGCTTATCATTGTCTAGGCCATCGTGAAATATGGATAGAATGCTTCTCTTGTCATAGAAGCAAGAAATAAGATAGGATTTTTTAAAAGACATGGATGGAGGCTAAGAGGAGATTAAAATTTTCTGCTAAGAATTGAGTATCTTACGAATCTCTGATGTTAGATAGATGAAACTCGGCATATAAACCCCTCATTAAAAATAAGGAAACACGTGTTTATTAAATTCGACTTTCTCTGTTCAGAAAGTGCCAAATGTAAGGATTTGCTTAAGTTGGAGTTCTAAAATTCAGTATATAAATTATTAATTAAAACATACAGAATATGTGCTTTTAGCGTTTTCCAAAATTCCCTTGGAAAGAACTAATTCAGTTCCGTTTCGACAATACTGACTGAAGTTTTCGTTTCTTTATTCAGAAAGTGGTAGAAAGTGCCTCGAGTGGAGTTGACTTAAATTAGAGGTGTGAAATTCGGAATATAAACTCTTAAATAAAAGTAAGCCTTTTCGAAATTTCCACTCCTTAGGAGGAAAAGGACTATCTTCATAATACTGAAAATTTTCCTTTTTTAATTCAGAAAGTGCTGAATGTGAGGATTCACTTAGCTTGGAGGTTTAAAGTTTGGTATATAAACTCTTTATTAAAAAATAAATGAAATGATTCAGTTTTTTTTATATTCCACGGATATACTGTGTAGGCTAAAGGAGACGATAAAGATAAGAATGAATGAAATAGTGTAAAGAAGAAAGTGGGAAAACCTTGAGAAAACCCACACAGACGGTGTTTGTCCAGCACAGAAAATAATTAAAAATTAGAGAATACGTGTTTCAGCTTTATTGAAAATTCCGCTTCTGAAGAGAAAAAAGGTGTCAATTTCTACAATATTTGAATTTTTTGTTTTATATTTATCATATCTTATTCTTCCTATGCGAAGAATGAACACTTTGTCTATATATTACATATATATGAGATTTATGATTCATTGATTCTTATTCTTTATATGTTTAGTTATAAAATTACAGCTAACAACTTTAAATATATATATACGTATACTTTTTCCACCCATACTATGTATCCTTTTAAATATGTGAACGCACTCCCACAAAATTCAGTTGTTTTCTACATGTAATCACAGGAAGAATTCCAAGATAACAACCTAAAATTCAACCAAATATTTTAGAGAATGGTCAATTATAATCATCTTCAAATAAGCTTCGGCTACTCATTTATAAATACGTAAGGGAAGTTTTATACAATTCCATCCCTTCAAAAGAAAACTCTACAAGAAATCGAACATGGAAATGAAAGCAGTCGCATCTTAGAAATTTAAATTTATAAATGAACTTGTAACGGTTTACGGAAAAAAAAAAAAAAAAAAAATCAATCATTAGATTTTTTAATACTTTAACTTTCTCTTAGGAATAAATGAGAAATATTTAAAATGAAAAGAGGAAATATAACGGATAAGGCCTCGGCCTATTTACTATATATAGAGGAACATAACAATCTGGCGCTCACTTGTTGGAGAATTTAGAAAGAGAAAGCAATATATAAATTATTGGATATGAAATATTACTTCCTTTCTTGTTCATCGTTAAAAATTCAGTAAATATCTGTTCATTTACCAGCAGTTTCCATCCTCACCCTAAGCTGTTTGACACATTTACCTAAAATCTCTTGATATGTGTCTCCACAAAAGCAATATTTATTTTACCTCTTCTCCTTCCTTGATTAAAAATGTTGCTCTTGAATAAATTACGCGACAATTTTAATACAAATTTTAGTCGCTAAGTGGTTTATATGTCTCTTGTTTCGTCCCTCTAAAATTTCATTTTGTATCAGAACTCCACCCCCCTCTCTCTCTCTTGTTGCCCTCCTCTCATTTTCATATGAAGCTTTAACGAAACGTTTGGATGACAACTCTACTTGTTAGTAAAGGATAAAAGAAAAAAAAAGTCACGTTTGTTTAGTGTACTACCTTAATATTTATCTGAAGTGACTAAAATAATCTTTTCCAAGTCTCAATCAGAACAGTTAGCTTCTTCAGTTATTTTCTCTGGAGGTCACTAGTAGGGATATATCGAAGGGTGAGGGTTGAGCATGATCATAATCAGGGGTAAAAGTGGATCTGAAAAGGTGGCGGTACGGTAGGTAGCGACATGACGTCACGCCGTTCCCCTGCTTATCTTTGCCCAATGCAATTTTTTAGAAACTTGGGGAACTCCGTATATATTTTTTCGAAGTGGGGAACGGCGTTCCCCCGCGTTCCCCCTCACTTTTACCCCTGATCATAATGAAGATTGAAATGCTGTGTCGTACATCGTAAAGATGGTGCGGAGAAACGGGAGATTTTGATTTGTCTACTTAAATCATATTTCTTGTTTTTACTTTGCCAAGATTTTAAGGATTTCTGGAATTAGACTTCTGGGCAATTGGCATCTAAGGCCATTTAGCCCGTCATGTATATAAGGAATTACATCCCTTGGCGAGCACACTATCCGATAAAAGGGAAGAAAGGGCGGTCTAGGACCATTATGTTGGGTGAATTGGTGTTATTGGTGTGAATGAAGGAAATCCAGGAAAAAACACCACTCAAGATGACTGGCCTGAAAAAGCTGTTACACTTTTTCGACAGAGTTTCCCCACCGGCAAGATTGTGAGGATGGTATTTTGTTCCCACAATAATGTCATTTAGTAGACATGAATGAATCGTCAGGTGAACAAAATGCATTTGCAGTAAAATCATTTTACAGAAGCAATGAACACTTAGATCATGGAAGTTGCAAGCTGCATGGAAAGCATTCCAACATCATTTTCAACTCTGACTTCGTGATAAACTTCTGTCAGCTCATGCATTAAAGAACAGGGTTGAGAATTTTTATAAGGATGGAAATGTAGATCTTGAAGCAATAGTCTTCCCAAAGTGTGATGTAACAAACTCCATGAAACAGTATATAGCAGTATAAAATGCTGTGATCTTTGATAGTCTCTTGTGTTCGGACAGTTTCTCTGTTCTGGATACTTCTTGCTTAGTGCTAAACGTGTTATTTCAAAATTCTTAACCGAGGTCCGTACTACGTGAACTGGATACGGAAATAGGTAAAGTTGCGGAACACCCAGGTTTGATCCCAGAAAAGAGCTAACTGTAAGTAGTTCGGATCGAACATTGAGCTGTATATCAACATCTCATATAGTCTCGATGGTGAAAGGGACGTTAAACTTCAAACCGAACTCAAGGCCACTCGCACAGAGAGCACCCACGCGTTAATCACTCAAATATGAAGACCTACTGCACTGCATCGCTGCTAACCCATGCAGTTGTTTATTCCCAGAACTGAGGATGAGTAGCTGATGAAAATAGCTTCTGCTAATTAGCCTGTTAACATGGAATTATCAACTGGCTACTTGACTCTTAAGTGTAAAGTCATGTCGTTGTATGAGTTTTTCAAAATAAACAGTAAAAGAATACAAGTCTCCCCACTAAAACAAGTGCTTCCATTTCTTTTATTAGCTTTGTCATCAAGATGAGAATTTCAGTTAAAACCAGAGGCGGCTCTTGGGAGATGTCAGACTAGTAATAAATAAATAAATAAATAAATAAATTTTATCGATACAAACTAGTATAAGACTTTAAGAAAGGTATTTATTTATTTATTCAACACAACAGGCTTTAGACCCAGTTCTAGTTTTGTTCTTTTATAAATATATTTATCCAGGCTTTTATCTTTTAACAAGATTATATATTTAAACATCTTCCTTATTACATATATTAAAATGTACTGTTATTTCCTACGGGAGTTTTACCTGACGGAATACACAATTGAACTTTCGAAGTAAGATCGAGAAAGTCAACTTTATCGTGTAGTAATTTCTGTAAAAAATAAAAGATCCGTATATTACCTCTGTTGTTTGAAAGTGTGTATATTGAAGATTTGTACTCTATTCTGAATATAACTCGTTCTATAAGTATTTTCAAGATTTTTGATTGTATAATTTCAATGATATCAATGTGCTTCAGTGCTTTTGATGACGAAGGCATAGTTGCATATTCTAATCGCGATCTCACAAAACAAAAGCCACTCATTAATGTCACATCGTTTTGAAAATCTTTGCCTATTATCATAATAAAGCCAAGATTTCTGTATGAATTATTAATAACTGTTTCAATATGATAAGTCAAACTTAATTTAGGATCAAATAGCACTCCTAGGTCTTTAATTAAGTTAGGTGTCCCTAAAATAGTTCCTTTAATAGAGTACTCATGTTTAATACTGTTTTCTTCGCGGGTAAATCTAAAAATCGATGTTGTACGAACTATGTCACTTATTGAAGTGAAACAGATATTGAAATATATCCAGGCTGAAAAGGTAAGGAGACGCATGACAACACGCCGTTCCCCATGCCTATATTTGCCTATTGTGAATTTTTAGGAAGTGAAGAGACGCCATAGATATTTTCTGGAAATGAGCGAACGGCGTTCCCCCGCGTTCTCCTTCACCTTTACCCCCTGAATATACTCTCATCAAGTTCTTCATTATGGTACTACCACGATGGCAATATACATAGTACGATTAATGAGATAGAGCCTAAAATTGCAATTAATTCTTAACTTTTAATTTCCTGTTTAACTAAAATATTCTCCAAATATAAGACATGCATTAGTCGATAGCGGAACAAAATAACATCCGTTAAGACCAATTCTCTTGAGTAGTTCTTTCTTTCTTCTCTTTTCTCTTTTCTTTCTTTTTTTCTTTCTTTCTTTCTTTTCTTTTTTTTCTTTTTCTTTTTTTTTTTGAGAAAATCGGAGTACAAAACTTTCGTGGCGTTAAAAGATATATCATTCGTTGCCAATAAAAATTTACAGATTTTTTTTTTAATTTTCGCGGAAGAAATTGTTATTTTTTATGTACTCAATATATCTGTAGCAAAACGTACTGTTAACTAGCAGATTGTGACTCTTTGTTGTATGTCTTTTCTTAACGGCGATACAACACTCTTTATGCACATACTACTTATAAATAAACAATTTAGTTAACGTTGTTTGCGAATACTTAAAAGCTAAAACGCAAGCTAAATAGATACAATTTCAATGAGAAATCCTTTATTGTATTTGCACTATACAATATATATATATATATATATATATATATATATATATATATATATATATATATATATATATATATATATATGTTTGTTTTCTTTTCTCAACACTGCGAATTGTTTATGTGATACGTGCGAGTAATCAGTGAATCATGCTGCTTAATCCCTAAAACAATGCAACTGTTTAGGTATTCTCAGGTATGCATATGTATGTTTTCTGTATCATGTATATACATAACAATTTTGATTTTACAAGTGCTAAAATGTTTTCTGATATAAATATCAAATTCTCGGAACTTCCCCACTAATGTAGTGACTAGCATGTGCGCCTTTCCTGTATGTGGCCCGGGTTCGATTCCTAATAGAAGATAATTTGTTTATATAGAGAATTAAACTCATTATCATCGGATTCCACCTTAAACTGTAGATACATGTCTCATATAGCCTCGATGCTGGAAGGGGGTATGCTAAATTTCAACAAACAAACAAGTTCTCGACTTTCTAAAAGGTTCTATACGTCAGAAAATTAAATTCTTATCTTTATTTCATTGTACATACCTTAAGTTGTCAGTAAAAAATTCCATATATATTTAATGGCTGTTTAAATGTTAACAACATTGAAGTTCTGGGAGAAAGAAAAAAAACTGTTTCTTCATAGTGTATGCTTCAATGCAATATTGCAAAAAATGAAATGAAATTTTTAATAATGTCCTACATTTATGCTCTGTAGATTATAGGGGAAAGATGATTCATGAAAGTGAATCACTATAGAAGAATCAGTGAAATGACAATATTTTAGGAAACGACAGAGCTCCGAGAAACCCCCAGACACAATGTTACTCACCATAAACTTACATGGCGGCCTGGAATCGAACCAGCCAACCCCTCTCCAGATGTGTGCGCTCTACCATTAATCCAACGTGTCCGCTTCTAATATGAAGATTTGTAACTCCGAAAAAAGAATGTTACTTTTCGTGAGTGAAAATTCGCTTTTGTTGTTGATTTGTATTAATGTTCGATTATTCTTAATAATAAATATTTCAGTGTTCTTGTTAGTTGATCCTGAGGTGGGCGAACCCTCACACAGTACAGACGAAATGAAGACCCAGAAACAGAAAAGAAAGGATGGACAATGCCCTGCAAAGTACTCTCAATATCCGGTTGGTGACACCTACAATCAAATCATGTCCATCCCACATCAACGTAATTCAGAGAGTTCATGCATGAGTATTGAACTTGACAACAATAACTTTCAAGTACTGTATCTGCAAAAGATATTATTTACAAAGTTTGAGTTAAAAGAGAATGAAGAACTGACTAGTGTTGTTGAATAAAACTGATAACTGTATAAATCTGTAAGAATATGGTATTGTTCGTCGATGCGGAAGTTGGTCATTAACACAACGAGATGAACACAAGCTAAGGATATCCGAAAACAAATACAACAGGATTAACACAAGCTAAAGGTACACGAAAACAAACACAATGGGATGAACACAAGCTAAAAGTATCCGAAAACAAACAGAACGGGATAAATACAAGCTAAGGGGATCCGGAAACAGTCTAGAACAGGTGCACATTCATGTGGGATATATGCTAGGTCCGGACCCCCTCCCCAAACTTCGTTACTCGACATACATTTGTACACTTTCTTAAAAAAAACTATTTTTTTTTTTAATGAGGAGAAATGATTGATATAAGCTAATATTTGATCTTACACTTCAACTGTACATTTTCTTTCCTTATAAAAGAATTTAGTTGTGTGATTTTTTGTGAGAAAATCGACGCCACTGCTTAATTACTTATCGTCTTTAAGGTGCAGAATAATATTGGTTCAATACTACATATCTTGTAAAATGAAATGAAATCTTTGAGTTTTACGTCCCACGGTTATGCCGGTTGGGCTAAAGGAGACGGTGATTATGAGAGATGAGTGAAATGGTGGAATGAAGAAAGTGGGAGGAAACGGGAGAACCCCGAGAAAACCCACGAGCACGGTGTTTGTCCACCACAAAGTTCACTTGGCGGGGGCTGGGATCGAACTCGGCACCCCAAGCACCAGAGGTGAACGCTCTACCACTGAGCCACCGCGCCCCCTACATATCTTGTAATATTGGATCTTACAAAACTTGGGACTCCTCCTAACAAAAATTTTTCGGTGCGCGCCTGGTCTCGAGGAAATTTTTTGTGCCGAAAGGGACAAACAAATGGATGAATGGAAACAGTACCGTAACGGGAAACTCATTAATATATATGCGTATCTTAGCAGATATAGAAGTCAAGGCATCTAAAACGAAAGCGACACGTCGCTGAATCAGTTGGGAAACTCGTGTGGGGTGTATAGAGTTCTAGTTGGAAAACCTTTAGGTAAGAGATCTCTGAGTAGGACTAGAAGAACATAAAACAAGAAAATAGAACAGATTTGGTGTCCGACAAATTTTGTTCCGTCTAGATAGATTTGGTATAGGACAAGGGTGTCATTTCACGTTTTGCTTGGAAGGGGGGGGGGGATCCTTCACCGATATAAGTAGAGCATACTGATGATTAATAGAATCACTACTTCCTGCGGGTCCATACAGTCCAATGATATTCTTTTGTTGCTATGGCAGTGAACCTCCGATTCCTTAAAAGTCGTAGAGTTTGTTGGTATCCATAAATAGTTGGTAACGTTCAAGAGCTAACATTATAGTTACAAAAAGAAACGAAAGGTCATAGGTAAACAGTCAGCCATCTTACTTTGCCAAGTCTCTGATTCGATTTCGCAGCCGGCCACATTGATGGAGATTTTTCCAGAGTCTTCTCTTGGTATAGTATCACCAGACAAGTGCAGGTAAGTATCTTTAAACATAAATCATTGTCAATTTAAATCTTTACTTCCCTATTTCCATTACTAATATATCCCTTCTAAAAGGTCTCATAGCTGGATGTGAAACTTGTTAAATAAATATACAGTGGAGACCCGCTAATCCGACCTAATTGGGACACAACCCTGTTCGGATTACATGATTGTACGGCTTAGCCGGAATAACAGTAAAATCGCGGTTTGAAGCGGGTGAACGGGTCTAGTGTGTTGCAATATATAGAATATAGTAGTTCAAAACACATTTTCTGACTACAGTATATGTACTGTAGTGGGAAAATGTTAAAAATGTTGGAAGAACTTTATTTTTCCACGTACAGTACGCACAGTACGTAGTTACAAATCTTTCTGTTAGAAGTATTATTATATTTGTGTGTGTGTTTAACGGAAGTTTACTTTGTTTTCTACGAAAACAACTCCTATTTTCATCTTGTTAACTATTAATTTCCTAAAACTGAGTATTTTTGCCAAAAATAAAATAAAATAAAACTTTCCTCCCGGACCTGTTCGGATTACCGGGACTCCACTGTATATTATGAAATATGAAATCAATGTTTTATAGACACTGCGAACTCAGTTAATAAGGTAGAGAATTGATTTTGAGTTTAGCGTCCCATTCAGCAGCGAAGCTATACGAGACGTGGACCTATAGATTAACGTGGAAGCCGAACCATATGAGTTTCTGTTGGGAATCAAATTCGGATCTCGTACGTCAAACGCGCGTAAGCTAACCGCTTAGCTACGAATGAGCTCGAGGCAGAGAGGCAAAGGAAGTAGAATAGCCACTTGATGAACTAATATTTCAAAAGGGAATTGGAAAATTTATCTCTGAACTTTGAATAGGTTAAGGAACTGAATCATCTATCAAACATAATGCAGCTAGTAATAAAGATGCGTAAAACTGCATATTTCATATTCTGCCATAAAAAAAACCCACTCATTTTTTTTAAAAAACGAATAAAATTTAATTCCTACATCGAATATACAGTTGTATGATTCTGATATAACATATTACAACATTGGTAACTGAGATTATATCATGATCTGAATTAAAATAATTGGGTTAATTGGCATATTTTCAGCCTTCTTCACGCTACGAAAATTTTCCAACGATATATTTTTTTCTTTCATATCACACAATTACGAGCAAATACACTTCAGGATTAAAAAGCAATCTCATTACACTTCCTTAGCTGAAATTGGGTTTCATGTAGAAAATACTAGTTTGGTTTGCACTTTACTGAATTTTGATATTACAAATTTAAATGAAACTAGTAGTTCCTCCAGGCTTTCGGCTTGCTGTATATTATAGGTTAAAATCCTGCTTGGTAATTAAAAGTTCTAATTGTTTTTATTTATAAACGAAATGTAAAAAAAAAAGAAAAAAAAGAAAAATGTTAGACCGTTAACTCGTACAAAGCTAGTTCGATTTTGATTATTTTTGGTACATGAGTGGACCCTGGCCGAACTCAGGTTTTCATCACGTTAGTTTTTCGAAGGGGGCTTATCCTAAGAAGGTAAAGGGGTTCCAAAACTTATGTCAAAAATACAATAATTCACGAGACCATCAAGGAAGATAAATAAGCTAGGTACATAAACTCCTCATTAAAAATAACAGCACATGTGTCCTGGTGTTTTTTGAAAACTTCCGTCTTAAGGGGGGAAGGCAAGAGGCATTTTCTGTATAAATAAAAATGAATATAACGATGTTTGGCGACCACCTTCTCTAAACCTCTGCATCGAATTTGATGACTTTTGGTACATGAGTTGACCATGGCTTAACTTAGGTTTTTATCGCATTATCAGTGCGATGGGGAGAAAGATATGAGATGTAAAAACAATCTAAAACGAATTATATTAATGTCTAATAGATAGTTCTCGGAGTCGCTGAGATGAATAAATGACATTTCCGATGGTATTTATTCAAATTTTACTCGTATTGGCATTGGCATGAGAAGGGATCAGAGGAAGGGATAACATTACGGATTTACATAATTACATTTTCTGTTGAAATGCTTATCCCAAGCGAAGACCTATTCTGACCTATTCTGACCGTACGAAGAACGGGCATTTTAGCTAGTTATTGTAGAAATACACAAGCATTAACGCATATCTAAGTATAGTTACGTAACTTGTCACAGTTTGAAAGAATTAAATTGAAATAATGCAGTTCTAAAGTTGCAATTAGATTTTCACAATAATTATATATCGACCCTATGCAAACTGACTGTACACTAACGCCATCTATTTGTGTCAGACAAGCAGCGAAGGTAGCGACAGTATTTGCGTGACTGTAAAGGGAATAGCAATTAGCGTTTCACACAAAATGAGACGTTTCCCTTTTACAATGATATATTTTAATATTATTTTGACCTTATTTTTATAGTAGGTTATTAATACTGTGTCATGTATTCAACTTATGTTAAATTTTATAAATTTGTAGTATTTTGATAAAAGAAAGTAGTTCATTTCTAACCTAACTCACTTCCTACAAAAACGAAGATCGACAAACAAGAGTGAAAATAATAAATATAGAAAATGAAAGCAGGAAGATACACAGGTGAAAATGCAAATTAAAAACTGTATAAACTGCCTTTAAAATAAACAATGGTTATTCGAAGGATTTCTGATCACTCTAGTGATTCAGGTCTCTTTGGAAACTGGTCAACTTAATCTTACTTAGAATAAAAGACATCAATAGGACATACCCTGGAAGTGAGAAAATGATATTCAGAAATCGAGGATCAATATGCATAACCTTAAAAGAAAATCTTTTGAATGATTCAGATTTCAAAATTATGAACTGAATAATGCCTACAATTCGGTTTAAGATTTATTAAAAATATATATAAAAAATCATCGCCTAGTTCTAATTAAATTTGGTGCACTGTAAGTAAATGAAAGATGCAGTGCCTTGTAGGATGCTTTCAGGTTGTACTTGAAGTTTGTTAGATATATAAATAAAATATCTTTAACCACTGTACATTACTATGAGAAAGTTGAACAAAACCAAAAATCGGTCAGGAGAGTTGTTAAAACTTATTTGGCAACACCCACTTAGACAAGTTCTTCACGCCACTGCGCCAGAGGAAGAAAAACATCATATTCGCCATCCCCGAGTGGTACTGGCACAACTTCAGAGCATAATGTTACAGTCGGCTTCGAAGAGACAATGTAAAGGAATTGAACCGTATACATTTTACGAGCAGGATGTAGGAAATCTTGACGATAACTTTATATAAAAACAAGAGGAAAACAAACGAAATTTTAGTGATACCAATTTTTACGAACATGTGTTCCATTATCTCGGTCTATCTAATTAGGTAATATTAAAATCCCTGAGCTTTATCGCCGCAGAAACGAAAACTGTCAGTAGAGCCTATTCAGGCATAAATCAGCATTGCTATATCAAGTGAAATTGTGCATCTCTTGAATTTGTAATTCATACATAGTCCCTTAAAACAGGAAGTTTGATCGGGAATATGTATGATATAACAAGGTAAAATTATTCTCCCTATGAGATTTCTGATTGTGGAAGAAAAATTCGTTTTCCATTGATTTTAGATTTTTCTTACACTGCATGCATTTTAACTTTTAACCTCAAAAGAACGTTTAAAAGATTTAGTTTGTGCATATTCCCATAATTCTGTTGTAAATGGACAGGTTAAAATTACAGTAGTGTAAGTGACTCTTTTTCTAAAAGAAAGAAGACATAGAAACTAGACCTAGAAAAGTCAATCTGTTAACAGAAAACGAAAGTTAGAGCTTCACTCAATTGCTAAGAGATTGCAGTTGAAGTTTTAGTGGTAAAGGAAATAGTTGTTTTGTTTTCGAATTTGTTACAGTATTTTCCGTGTTAATTTCCAGAAAAAAATGTGGCTTATAGCAAAATCCAACTTTGATGACTAGACGTCAAAGATTAAAGTTCTGCAGAGGAAAAAAAATCGCATGTGTACTAGGCAAGTCAAGATTTACATGCCAAGCTTTATTAAGATCGGATGAGCTGTGTTAACCGATTGTGATGTGTACTGTCCATATGCTTGATGTTTTAAAATATAAAGATCAAATGATGGACGGTAATGAAACTTTTAATTCGCGAAATTTTCATATTGTTCGAAGTAGATAAAGTAGGAATTATATTTCTATGGCCTTTTAAGCCTGCCAGATATGAAGGATGACGTCCTTCGCGAACACACTACCCGGGGAAGTGAGGAAGGGAAAAAAGGATTGGAGAAGGAGACAAGGAGAGAAGTATCCTGGGACCTTTATGTTAGGTAACATCCTTGTGTGAGTGAGAAAAACTCAGGAAAGAACTCATTCAGCATGATTAGCCTGAAAAAGAGTTTTACACCTTTCCGACCGAGTGTTCTCACCGGAAATCGAACCCGAGACCACTCGCTTGACGTTATTGAAAAAAATTAAGAACAAATTACGAACTGATTTGCAAAGGTTATTCAAAAATAAAACTTAGCCCACATCACTGGTCTAGTGGCTAGTTATCGCGTCTTTGATGCACGGGGTCCCAGTTTTGATTCCCGATGGAAGATTATTTAAACATATGATGGTGGTTCGTATTCAACCTTGAATTGTAAGGTCCATGTGGCATTAGCTTCGATGCTAAAAAAAAAATGACACTAAATTTCAAACAAGAACCAAAATAAATTACAAGACTGAAGTAAAACAATCGATACAACAATCTTGAAGAACATTGCAATAACAACAACAACAACAAAATCTTGAGTTAAATACTGTGTTTTGATGCCGAATTATTTCACAGACAGTTTATTTGAACTTGTATCAAAATTATTTCGCGGCATTGAACCACCGGGTTCCATAGGCCACAGAGTTAGTTAGTTACTTTGTTCTATGTCCGTCTGTTCGCCCGTTCTCCCGTCTGTCGAGAGCAAAAGCGGTAGGAAATAGTGGGAAGCGATTTTTCAATTTTATTTATTTATTTGGAATCGATTGAAAGTCCCAATAATAAGTTCCATTTCCTCTATTGCCCCTCTGTTCAAAACGGAAGTAGTTGAAATCAACCACTTCCGGTTTCAGCATTGACCACCATAGAGCGAAAACGGTAATAGATAGTGAGAAAAGTTTTCTTTAATCAATTCAAGTGTCTCAAGAATAGACACTAGTTCCATCCCTATCTTTGAACTAAAACCGTAAGAGTTAGAATACTCTGCCACTTTCGATTTCTATATTGCTCTTCATAGAATGCTACCATTCACCCCAGATAGGTGTCTTGTTCCTACCATTTTTCTTTAAATATACCACGCCTCCCAAGACAGTGGTTTCTAACGTCTTTCATTTGTGTTCACCCTAGAAGTGTATTTCCTACAGTACATGCATTTTACTATACCTACTATAGCAAATCCAAATTTCAATTATTATTATTATTATTATTATTATTATTATTATTATTATTATTATTATTATTATTATTATTATTATTATTATTATTATTATATAAATTTAATTATTACATACTTTTCTGAAGTTACGTAAATTGAGGTGTGTGCATATGGAATCAAAGCGTCAGAAACAAGAGTAGTAATAAGCTATATTTACTTTTTTTTTAAAAAAAAAAAGGAAGAAGAATGTTAACTGGAATACCTTGCTTAAGATATATATTTAAATATATAAAAAATATCACAAGTACTGAAAGAAATGACTGTACATTCTCGCTAATGTTCGAAACAAAAGCTTTTCGAGCTTTCCGAAGAAAACAATCCAACTGAATGCATAACAAGCAGTTTTGAAATTTAAAAATTAAAATTTATTTATTTTTCAGTTGTGTAACCAAAATATTTCATTTCTGACGCAAGGAGACACAGTAGTTCAGTGACAGTTCTGGTTGTAAGGATTCCTGGTTTGATCCTAGAGCAAGTGAGTTTCTGGTGGACAATATCGTGTATGTGGGATTTTCCCCGAAATTCTCCCGTTCCCCCCTCCATTTTCATTCCATCATTTTTTTTTCGTTAACATTCTCTGTCAATGATTATCCGTCCCCTTTAGCCTAAAGGGTATACACATGAGACGTTAAATTAAAGATTTATTATTTTTATTTTTCATTTTTTTTCTTTTTTTCCTTCTTTCTTGCTAAATTTATGTTCAAGAAATGCTGGGCGCCAGTGGCGCAGATTTCTGTATTATTTGGAGGGGGGCGTTCAGGTATGTGTGTTTTGTTATCAGATACCCAACCTAAGATCTCTCTCTCTCTCTCTCTCTCTCTCTCTCTATATATATATATATATATATATATATATATATATATATATATATATATATATATATATATATATATATATATATATATATATATATATATATATATATAGATAGATAGATAGATAGATATATATATAGATAGATAGATAGATATATATATAGATAGATAGATAGATAGATAGATAGATAGATAGATAGATAGATAGATAGATAGATAGATAGATAGATAGATAGATAGATATAGATATATATCTATATAACTTAGACCTCTATCATTGATCTTTCCGTAATGTTAATCTAACTTGTGTAAATAATATAAAGTGCGACCTTTTCAGTTCAGGATGATATTTAGTTGGTCAAATAGCGCACGTTGAACGCAGTGAAGTGTGGTTATCACATTGACTCGTAACTCAATTGTTTTCCATTTTCTTGGCGAGCGCAAGTTACTAATTAATGACTAGTAAATCTAATCATTGCGCTGTTACAGCATTGGTTAAATTAAATATTTAATTTCAAACTAACATTCCGATTGATGGATCTAAACAATATTTAGACGTATATACGTATATATTTAACGTTTAGAATAATTCCATGATCCTCACCAGTATTGATTTGTTCTTTCTCTCAAGTATTTAGTCAGCGTCATTATATCTGCCAGGGTATGCACTGGCCCCACCCTAGTTTAAGCAATGTAGTTATCTTGTCACTTTCTAGTATCAGTATGCACAAATACAAAAGAATATAATTAGCATTTTCATAATATATTCAGTGTTTAGAAACATGTTTTCAAATGATCATTATGACGACTAGAAAGTTGTGTTTCGAAATTCCGGCTTTGCTCTTTAACTTTTGCAATATTCATTTTCTAAAAAAAATGTTCAAATGGAATGAGTGGATAACAACACAGAAAGATATTGTCTTTACATTTTTGTAGATTTCTACGTATCAAGTGGCTATTGCCCCCTTATCATTAGTCGTGAGTTGAATTTCTCTAGAGGACAAAGTCTAGGGAGCAGATAAGCAAAATGGTAACTGAATATTTAATTTTCCATCGTTTACATCTATGTTATTACTTAGGTATACTCGATTATTTTAAGATCTCCTCCTCCCCTTGGTATAATGGCATATCTGGTAGTATATACATTTTTTTAAATATTCTCCAGGTTCTGTGTCCCTATCAAATTGAATTAGGTAGAAAAGTGATTATGATTAAGAGACAAATGGCTCCGTTAGGGCGAATTAACAAAAAGTGGTTATAACGCACTTGCCTTTCGTGCGCGGAGTCCCAAGTTCGATTCTCGGTAGGAGAGTCTTGAATCTTGAACGCTTGTTTGTGGATCCACCTTAAACTATGAGTCTATGTGTCATATGATGTCCTCGGTACTGAAAAGAGACGCTAAACTCAAATCAACCAAAAATTGCTTATTTAAAGTAAACACGACATAATGTAACGAAAGAAATTAAATATCTTTGTTCTCTGCCTTTTGTTTTGTAATTTTACTTCAAGATCTAAGGATCCAGTTTCTCAACATCTCAGATTTGTTTGTTAATTAAAGTTATCGTCTCTTTTCAGCGCCGAGGCTATTTAAGATATGAACATATAGTTTAAGGTAGAATCCGAATCATAGTCTCAGCAATGATATCCTAGAAAAGATGATTTTTTGAAAGTATCTTTCCGACATTCATCTGTTAGCTCTATTATTTTCCCTCTTTGTTAACATTTCTACCGGTTTCCAGACTTTTTCCCGAGACTACATACCAAGGGACATGAACAGACAGTTTTCTTTAATATTTTCATCCAAGCTATTATTTTTATCCAAGCTGCTTCCTCATAGCCGAATGGTACACGAAATGGTGTAGTAAAGCGGTTTTAGGGATTAGGGTGATGATCGTGAGATAAAACCCGTAGTGGCTTCGAGTCCTACTGAAGAACATGGGTATTTTTTTACTGTCCTCGATATTTCTGTCTTCATATCAGTGGCTGATCTAGCATGGGGCCGGGGGCTTAGGCCCAGTGTTTTTTGAGTAACAAAAATAATTTATGCTATTATTTATATATTTCTTGAAAGTTTATAGTAAACTAATGATGTACATATCATAATCTGGGTTCTGGTTGGTCCCCTAGTTTTTACCTTCTAAATTCGACACTCTAGTCTACTGTCAGAAACTTTTTTTTTTTTTTTTTTTTTTTTTGGGCGTATTCTTACTTTAAAAAAATAGTGCGTACGCCTTTAATGCATGAGGTCCCAAGTTCCATCCCATGTTAAAGCAAAGTCCTTTTATATTGACTCAACATTGTGAAGCAGATAAGGAGCTACTTGATTAAGAAGCCATAGGATTATGGGTGAAATACACCATAAATAGTTGACGTTGAATAATGACTGAATATTCATTATTCAGTTAAACATGCACCATCGGCTGGTCATCGCCTTTCATAATTTATATCGCCAAGGAGCTCAGTTGTGTTCTTATTCGATAACACTGAGTGAAGCAAAATTAAAAAAAAAAAAAAATCTTTGAAATAAAATAATTAGGTGGATGACCTGCAGCTATGTGCTTTCAGCGAAAACAGTTGATCACTGCAAATGAATACCGTAGTTTTTTTTGGTTTTTTTTTTGTATATACAGTTTTTAAACTGCCGTAGTTGATGGAATAAGGCGCGGATCAAAGGGGGGGGGGGCTATAGCCCTCCCTTGACGCTCAGGTATACACTGGATAAAATTGGCTTCAATCCTGATTTACATTAGATAAAGCTGCAAACTATGATTTAGCTCCTCCCTTGATCATATTCTGCATCAGCCACTGAATGAAACTATAAAAAGTGGAATAAGTGCTTCTTAAAATAAAGACACTGGAGAGAGAGGGGGAGAATAACGATATCTTTGGACGGATACAAAATTGTTCATCACGAACTTTTGAATTTCGAACTACTCGCGGGCGCTTTTACTGCTAAGCTATCATATCTCAATTTTCCGGAGAAAGAAAATATTTGATGATGATTCCGAACCCTCTTGACCTGCTCCTAGCTACAACTTTAACCTTACCTATCATTACTATTATTGATTTTCAGTGCTATGGGCACGGGGCTCAGTGATAGGGGCCCACCTTTAGTGCGTCATGTCACTGGTTCGATTGCAGGCCATGTGAATTTATAGTAGACAACATCGTGTCTATGGGTTCTCCCACATTTTGGATCCACCATTTCAATAATCATTTGACGTAAAACTAAACGATTTCATTTTCATTATAATTTTCAGTGGTAAAAAGAATAATAATTATTCAGAAATAAAAATAATAATAAATAAAACTTACCACTTTCATACGAATGTGTCATATTTATCACATACTGACATTATTACGACTTATAAAGTTCATTATGTTTTGTATATTGGACAGGTTCATTATTAAAGTCTGCGTATATCACATGTAATATAAATAAACACATTATTTCATCCACACAAATCACACACTCCTAACACGCGACGTAATTCTTAAGCCAAAAATTACAAAAAAAAAAAAAAAAGTAATTGTCTTATATTTTAAAATTACTCATTGAGTTTCAAGATTTTTTTTTTTTTTTTTTAAATTTCACCTATGGCACCTGTTTCATGATTTATCTTCCAGTCGAAGATCCCACGCGCCTTCTGAAACCACAAAACACTTCGCGGACACACTCATAACCAAACACAACACACTCGGTCAGAACGTCAGTCGGTACAAGGTTTCACTCTGTTGAATGTTGATACTCTTTTCTTTCTTTCTTTTACGCATGCGCGGATAATATTATTACGAAAAGTGTTGTGCCTGCAATTTGCGCGCTTGCTTCTTCAACACTTCGGCGAAAAAAACAAGAAAAGAAAATTCTTTCTTCCGTTTATTGCAACTCATATTTGCATTTTAAGAAACTATTTTCTAAAACGATTTATGAAACGAGAGCGAAAATGATTTATTTGTAAAATGAAATGAAATCTTTCAGTTTAACGTCCCACGTTTATACCCTTTAGGCTAAGGAAGACGGATGATTAAGGCAACTGAATATTGATGGGAGAATCGGTGAAATGAAAATTTGGGAGGAAACGAGAGTGCTCCGAGAAAACCCGCGAGCACGATGTTATCGACTACAAACTTACTTTGCCAGGAATCGAAGGAGGAACCCCGCGCACCAGAAGTGAGCGCTCTACCACTGAACCACCATTCCTCCCCTCTAAATCAGATCATTGAGTTATTTTTACATACTTAGTTTTGAAAAAGAAATGAAAAGAGGGCAGGTACATTGGATGATGCTGTTTAAAAGTGAATTGAAATGGAGGCGGGTGATTAATGAAAGTTAATTATTGTTGAAAATGAAATCAAATGAAATATTTCAGTTTTACGGCCCACGGTTATGCCGGCTAGGCTAAAGAAGAGTGATGATGAGAAATGAATGAAATGGTGGAATGAAGAGTGGGAGGAAACAGGAGAACACCGAGAAAAGCCAAGAACACGGTGTTTGTCCATCACAAAAGCGTAAAACCCATTTGGCGCAAGCTGGGATCGAACCAGGAACCCACGCACCAGAGGTAAACGCTCTACTACTGAGCCGCCGTGCCATCTAAAAGTGAATTATTGTGAAATTAAATTGCTGTGCTATCCTACCGGGAGTCGAACCAGAGACTACATACACCGAAAGCGCACTAGCTAGTCAATAGACCAGCTGGGAGGGCTAGATACGGCAGAAATGGAAATATTAAACGTAGCAATGATGATATCCATCCATATATGACTCAACATAGGCTGGCGTGAAGTCGCGTGCACTCGCTTTCGGTAGCGTTTTACCTCGGTAGGAGCCAAAAATCTAGTACCTTCCTAAATTTTTCCCTGGAAAACTTCACAAAACTATAAGAATTTGTTTATAGTTACATATGAGACGCGACTAACATTTTCTCTGTAACTTTGACGTCCTTTTCATTCCATGAATTAAAACTGACCAGTTTTATTTCAGATGTTTCAATACCTAATAATAGGCGAGTGACTGGTATTTGCACTTTTTAGATTTGAACCCCTGAGACTGGTCATCCTGACATGTTTTTTTTTTTCTAGGTTCTTCCCTGACCTACCCAGCAAATGCCAAACTGCTTCGTTTTGTACTATTCAAGTATAAAACATGGCAGAAAGTATTCTTGGTATTTGCAGGTTCGGTACTTGAAGCGAACGGAAGCGAGCTTGTACCATTCGAATCTGGCTATATGTTCCACGATAACTCACGTAAAAACTTGCAACTTGGGATATGTAGTCTACCTGACTCCAACCGTAGTCCTTTCAGCCCTGATTTTTGGTTTACTCTCCGATTTTATTTTTGTTTTGTATTATTATTCTTTTTGACTTAACAAATGAAATACAACAGTCAATTTGTTTGCGGATGTCATATTTAGAGAATTATGGATGAAACATTTTGCGTGCACTAGGTTTGAAATACGTATGTAAAATACAAAATGGCATTAATCCAAAACATCATAGTGATCTACATATTTTAGAAACTCAAAACACATCACTAAAGAAGAAGGAGGATTTATTGCAAATAGTTTGTTTCACCAAGAATAAAACAGCCTATACTAAACGCAATGTTAACTTGAGAGCCGCATCACAAGCGCATTAATACATGTCGGCGCGCGAACCTTTTCACAGGGAAGCTTTTGTATGTGTGTGTGTGTGTTTTGGTTTGGCTCTCAGTCGCCAGGGTTTCAACTGGCGCTGTTCTGAGTTTCAGCTGATATGCGCGGAGCGATGATTTCTCGTCCTTTTCCTGCCGCTTACAAAAAATATGTTTCTTGGTCTATTTGTTTTAATAATTCATGAAGACACGACAATAGTAATAAATGTATTGGAAATTCGCACGTCATGTATTTGCAATCCTCACAATTAAAACCCGAGAACATGAAAACTATTTTGCTTATTCAATTGATTAAGGTAAAAAAGGATAAGAAATGAAGTTATTCTCATATATCTACCTGGAAAAGGTCAATCATAAACAGAAATACGAGCAGTCACCCTCCCACACAATAAATTAAAAATACGATTTTTTTTTTCTAAAAGCACAGCAACTCTACATTGACACTGAGTAAACCACAGCGACCCGGCAACAATCATATTAACAATTTCTTCAATAGTTGTGTCTGCATATTTTTCTCTTAGTCGAGCGTACAAATTGTTGGCAATTTACTTTGCTTGACTTTAAAGAGGTTTCCCTTCCTAGTGTTTGCGATAATACTGAGAAGATGATAATTCGGATTCATTCATATTTTCAACTTCGCGCTTAACACTCTTCATGGTTTCAGTTTCAGTACACCCACGTACTCACTCTAACGCACGCGCGAAGACGATATTTGGCAGAGCAGTGTTACTCTCTGCACAAAAATTGCAGAAGTTACATGTGAGTTCCGTTATTTCTTTTGTTTCATTTATCAGCAGGCAATGAAGTTTCTTACGGGGTAGTTACTCTATTTAAGTTATATACCATATAAAAATATTAAGCCATTTCCTATCCATTGTGGACGGTTTCTAACATTGACCAATTAAGTAATTTTACTGGTCCTCTGCTTTCGTTATAAGGTTTTTCAAGTTTATAATCTTGCAACACTTGCAAGAGACTCGCATCTTAGCTGCCGGCTTTTCACTCCTTTCTTTCCTTCTCTTTTTCCGATTCTGAGTCGTGACGTCATTTTCATAACCCTTTACTAATAAATGTAGTATCATTTATTTTTCTTATATTGTTTCTGTATTGACATTTTTATATACTTGAACTCAATTAGCTCTTTGAATTGATCTCCTAAGTAATGTTTTACTTGTGTAACGGGAGGAACTATGTAATGTGCGCGGAGTCGCCTGCATTGAAGCTGCGTATCTCGGCTATCAGGATAAGGTCGCGGCAAGTATACGTGATTGAGCTTCGTCCATCGCGATAGACC
Organism: Thermobia domestica; assembly: GCF_964235325.1. Classification (NCBI taxonomy): domain Eukaryota; kingdom Metazoa; phylum Arthropoda; class Insecta; order Zygentoma; family Lepismatidae; genus Thermobia; species Thermobia domestica. The sequence goes on from NC_137461.1 coordinate 86,468,023, forward strand.
CTGCAAGTACTTTATAGGAAATGTGTGTAGCTTCCTGACAATAGATGAAAGCATCAGAGAAATAGCGGAAAGTTTTTTAGACAAGTGCAAAGAACGCTGACATGAAGGCCCAGTCATTTTGAATCCTTCAGAGTAATTATATTAATCTTAAAATATGATGTACAAGAAGTTACCACCAGGCCTGAAAGGGTTAGAAAATAAGCCAATTTTATGGAATTGAAATCACTGAAGTATAAGAGTGTTACATTATATGAGTCGTCCAGTTCCAAAACGGCTTTTGTCCACTTATAGAAAATCCGAGAAAATCGAGAAAAACTGTAGGATTTTGTAGAACTGGAAATATTTGGGGATGTGGGTTTTTGACATGAACACACTGAAGTATTCCCAGTTCCACGAACCATGAAGATCCTACATTTTAAACAGTTTTCTGGGATTTTCTGTAAATGGACAAGAGCCGTTTTGGAACTTTACGACTCATATACAGTATATTAATTCCGGACACTTTTGTGAAATTGAATTTTATGCATTGAAATGTCTCATAAAGTGTTCATTTATGGATAATATTCGGTTACATTTTGTTGCATGAGGTCTACAACACATAACTGCAAACTACTATGTATTATATAACAAATTAATTAACAATTAGTAAGTACATTATTATAAATCATGTATGCATAACTTCCTAAAGGAAGTGATTGGCAAGGCACAAATACCAAATGTTTTGTCCGTTACAGGCGCTGCATTGTTGCGCAAGTTGTTCTTTGTCTTATATATATGAGGCTGTTTTGCTATGTTTGTCAGGAATCGTCAGCAACGGTGTTGCAGGGAATAATTTGAAAGGAGTTTGCTGATTCCTTCAGTTTGGCAGTGGTATTCCCAGAAGACTGGTTTTGTAATGAGCATCGGCGCAAATCTGTCTTCAATATTGGGAGGGACGGGTAAGACCGTTCCCATATGCTATAAGCGTTGTTCAAAATATTTATGAAGTTGAAAAACAATGCTGTGGAGGATCGGGGGAGCAAAATTGTCTTCAGTGGCGTATTTAGGGGGCTGTCGGGCTCAAACTCCCCCCGAAATAAATTTGTTAGTTTTTCGCATTCCAAGTACAACAATAATCCTTCTTATCATTTCTAAGAATGTCATTGACTTTCCATTTTCTTATGTTCTTTGTTCAGAAATGACACTGTATTTGTCAAATTTCATTCCATATAAGAGCTACGTTCTTTCGTCCATTCTACACTTCTGGTTCTTTTTCTTGATGTTACTTTCTTTCGTTTCGCCTGTCATACTTTATCGGCCGTTGTTAGTTGTGATTCAAGTCGGCCGTCATCAGTGTAATGAAACTATGACATGAGTGAAAAAAAAAAAAAGAAAAGAAGTTAGCTCAACAGTTTTCAAGAAGAAATACATCAAAAAAGATTTTTTTAACATTGTTTTCTAGTGATTAAAAAATGTATGTGTTCTTAAGTTAACTGCCTGGGTTCGTCAGCCCTAGTGGAGACACCAGCAGCAAACCATGCCCGTGTTCAACTTTGGAGGAACCAGAGTGGTCTACCTGCATGCGCTCCCAGTTCGTTTGAAGCCACGGGAACTCTCCCATGCCTGAGTTCCAGTCTCGATCAAGTTTGCGACATAACCCCCCCCCCACACACACACACACACACAGTATGGACTCTACGTAACAACATTACTGGTCATTCACCGCCACAACTACAACCCCAATTTTGTGCGTATCTTCGACTGTGTTGCCAAAAAGACTTAAAGAACTGAAGCCATGAGCAGCGGCCATGGATGAAACCCAATTGCCCTGCGGCTCATCAAAGCATAAAGGTCCCCAACAAGGACTCCACGTCGCAACATTACTTCACCACAGACTCAATGTGTTCAGGATCCATGAACACTAGCAGATGTGAACTGTTTTTTTTTTTTTTTTTTTAATGTATATGTGTGTGCATACCAATAGACTACTAGTTCTAAAGTGTCAGTGTCTATAAACATAGTGTGGACAGAACTATGAGCGAAAAAAAGAGGTGACACACACTACGGTGATGTTCAGGAACAGTTCCTCATCAGTGGGGGACTGTAATGAAACTATGACATGAGTGGAAAAAAAAAAGAAGTTAGCTCAACAGTCTTCAAGAAGAAATATATCAAAAAAGATTTTTTTAACATTGTTTTCTAGTGATTAAAAAATGTATGTGTTCTTAAGTTAAATTACAAAAGAATTTTGAATAAACAGTCATCGTGGACTAATGAGGTTCTCCGGCAGTCACGTAGCGCAGGAAGTAATTAAGATAACAAACAAGGCTGTTATGGAGAACCTCAGGGTCTGGCTGACGAAATTTATACAATATAAAAAGGTAAGGGAGAGGTCCAAGAGCATCTCTCAGCAACCAACCACGAGCTGCATAACATGGGTGGAATATCAGCATTCATAACGTAAGTTGTATTTTTCATTTGTATCAACTCACTGTCATTTATACTGTATAAGGCTCCAAGCTGGACGAATGGTCTCCTGCGAGAGACCATAATCTGAAATTGTATTTTTAATCTTTAATTCATGTAAAATAAAGTCTTGCTTGTTGAAAAGGAAATTATTAATCTGTTGATTGAAATCTGACAGGCAAGAGATCCCTAACTACCTCAATATTTAAACATCAGTAACACCAAAACTAAGAGGAGTTGATAAGCGAAACTGGTGTTCCACACCAACTTGTGCGGTTATCAACATGACAAGATTTTGATTATTATAACAAAGGAAAAATTATATCGGTTAGTTAGATTGGGCCGCGGTGGCTCAGTGGTAGGGCGTTCACATCTGGTGCTTGGGGTCCGGGGTTCGATCCCAGCCCCCGCCACGTGAACTTTGTGGTGGACAAACACCGTGTGCGTGGGTTTTCTCGGATTTCTCCCGTTTCCTCCCACTTTCTTCATTCCACCATTTCATTCATTATTCATCATCACCGTCTCCTTTAGCCTAACCGGCATAACCGTGGCACGTAAAACTCAAAGATTTTATATCGGTTAGTTATTTTTAAAAGAAGGAAATGTTTGAATTAAAGAAAATCAAAACGGGGGAATAATTAGCCCGGGAAATTAGGAAGGCCAAGAGGATGCTTCCTTTTTCTTGTGTAAATAGAATAAAGCGTTAGATTCACTCCTAAATTTTTGTATCATATCATATAGGATTTATCGGTCTGCAATTCTTGCCATTATAACTTCAATTTATGCATAAATTAAAACATGTTTAATTCTTAAACTGATTTGGGCAATTGCCCACTTCCTTCCTTGTGTTGGACATTGCCTCTCGAAACAAAATCCTAAATACGCCATTCGTTGTCTTCAACATTGGGAGGTGGGCAGATTTGAGGCTTATTCTAGAGAAGGGAGATGAAACTGAATCTGATCTGAATCTGAAGGTAGATGAATCTGATTTCTGAGGTGAACCTGTTGTAGAGTGCCGTGAACACATTTTGAAGTCTGAATACATGCATATTTATAATTGGTATGTTTCTAATTAGACATCCACAAAGATCAACGTTAAAATTGTTTTATAATAATATAATAATATAAATAATGACTTCCTCAAAACTATGAAGAAAGAATATCAATTATGTATGACGCAACAATACTCGTATTTGAGCAAAATGATGATAATCTCAATAACATTACAGGAATCGTTACAGAAAACTGACGCATGTCATATACCGGTACTCTTTAGTTAACAGATGTAACCTTAAGATTATGGAGAAAAATATTCCAGCAATTCAATTCTTTTCTTTGCTTACGAAGCATCCTCTCTCAAAAGACAAATTGGGACACGCGTAAATACGGAGGAACAAACCATGGTTCGAACTAGCAGAGAAGAGAAAACAGGCAAAATTACGTTTGCTGCAAAATCCGAATGAAACAACTACACAAAATTTCATAGACATCAGGCGGGAAACTTCCAAAACTTTTAGAACAAAGAAACGAGATTTTTTGAAAGCTAAAATTAAGGAACTTGAAGATAATAGTAAAAATAAAAACATTCGGGACATGTATAAAGGGATCAACGAATTTAAGAAAGGCTATCAACCTCGTACTTATATTAAAGAAAGCTGATTTAACAGTTCTCACTGATGCAGATAGCATTTAAAATAGATGGAAAGATTTCTTTAACGATTTGCTTAACACGCAGCCAAAAACTAATGTGCGGGGAGAAAGGGGAGATACACACCGCAGAACTGTATATTCCAGAACCCAACCGAATAGAAGTAGAAAGCGCTATAAAGAAATTAAAGAAACACAAATCTCCGGGTGTAAACGAAATTCCGGCTGAGTTAATTTTACCTGGAGGCGAAAAATTGTGGAACAAGATACACGAACTCATCCTCCTTATCTACAACAAGGAAGAATTGCCACAAGAGTGAAAGGAATCAATCATTGTTCCAATCCACAAGAAAGGCGACAAAACTGACTGTAATAATTATCGAGGCATCTCTCTTCTGTCAACATCCTATAAAATCCTTTCAAACATTTTATTAGCAAGATTGACCCCGTACGCAGATGAAATTATTGGAGATTATCAGTGCGGATTTAGACGAAATCGATCAACTATCGACCAAATATTTACCATTCGCCAAACTCGAAAAGAAGTGGGAATACAGTAGCCCGGTACATCAACTATTTATTGATTTCAGAAAGGCTTACGACTCGTTTAGGAGAGAAATATTGTACAATGTTCTTACAGAATTTGGAATACTGAAAAAGCTAATTAGATTAATTAAGGCATGTTTAAATGAATCCCAAAGTAAAGTCCGGGTAGAAATTTTTTTGGCCACGAGCTTTCACGTCGAGAATGGCCTGAAACAAGGAGATGCGTTGTCGCCATTATTTTTCAACTTTGCCCTGGAATACGCTATAAGGAAAATCAAAGATAGCAACCAGGGCCTAGAGTTGAACGGAGTTCAACAGGTTATGCGTACGCTGATGATGTAAATTTAATAGGGGATGATATGAGAACAATAGAAAGAAATGCAGATAAAACTAAATACATGGAAGTGCGTCGCGATCGTAACACGGCAACTTATGAATGCGTTAAAATATTAAATAATACCTTTGATAAAGTGGATACTTTCAAAAATCTAGGATCAATATTAACAGACGAAAATCATATTCACGAAGAAATTAAATATCGACTAAAAACAGGAAATTTGTGTTATTATTCAGTTCAAAATCTCTTGTCGTCGCGAATTCTGTCGAGGAATTTGAAGCTTAAATTACATAAAACGATAATCATGCCTGTTGTTCTGTATGGTTTCGAAACATGGTAGTTTACTCTGAGGGAAGAACATAGACTGAAAGTATTTGAGAACAAAATCCTCAGACGAATATTCGGATGCAAGAGGAACGGGAATGGGGAATGGCGAAAACTTCATAACGAGGAACTACATAAATTATACGGCTTACCAAACATTGTGAGGGTCATCAAGTCTAGGAGGCTTAGGTGGGCAGGACATATAGCCAAGACGGAAGAAAGTATGAACGCTTTCAAAGTGTTAGCGGCAAGACCAATCGGAGAACGACCATTAGGAAGACCTAGGGGCAGATGGGAAGACTATTAAGATGGATCTCGCAAAAATAGGATTGCAAAGTAGAAACATGATCCAGTTGGCTAAGGATAGAATTCAATGGAGAGCTTTTCTGAACGCGGCATTGAACCTCCGGGTTCCATACGCCATAGAGTTGGCTTACGAAGCATGAGAAGATGCCTGCTAATATTACAAATAGATGAAATGCGCATTTACTGAAAAGATGGGTTCTACTGACATTGGGTAGTCTATATTCTCTTCGGTCTAGGGCGTAGGGGAGAGGAGGAGATAAGATTTCACATCAGGTTACGTTACACACAGTCGCACACCTTCATTTTCATTAAAAATGGAAAAAACTGAGAGAAACCAATTTCATCTCACTTTCCTTTGTGGCAGTCGGACACAAATCATCACACTTATCTGCTAAAAGCACTTTTCAAATCGGATTATTGGGAGAGCCTCCAGTTCCAATGTTGGGGGGGACATGTCTCCCCATTTCCCCGTAATCTGTGCCCGTACCTACAGCTGAGACTATTTTCCAGCATGAAGAGAGGGCATATCCTCCTCTGGCATTTATTAAAATTTGTGCCCAAGTAGCGGAAGTGGATTTAATACACATTGATGAGACTACTAAACGCAATACAGCACGAAGTTCAGTTTGAAATACTACAGAATACGATTCTTTTCAAAGAAATATAAAAGCCAAGAGAAATCAATTCATCTCACATTCCTTTGTGGCAGTCGGACACAAATCATCACACTTATCCCAAAAAAAAAAAAACTTTTTAAGTCAGATTATTGGGGGGGGGCATTGTTCGCTAGTGGTCTACTATGCCACGCTTAATTGCATGCATGGGGAACATGCCCGCGACCGTTCGGTCTATTTAATGGACGGGTTCCGCAAGATTGTAATGCACCCCGCCCGTAGTTCCACAATATACGCTATTGTTCCTCGTGCACGAAGTGCACTGTCAGAATTTGTCCCCTAATTCTGACTCGCCGAAGCGATGTAACCCCCATTCTCTGAGGGAGTGGAATACGCCCACTGCGCGGCCAGACCAAAGTCCTGAGTGCCTACCAGTTAACCTACTGGTTTAGGCAGACTGCTACCATGCTCTGCAGGCATGGCGCCCGAGCGTTTCAAGGCAAGCTCACCTCCCCCATACGCTCACCGTTACCCAGATTCCTGGGATTAGCTCCCGCATGGTACCGAATCCCACGGTATGACCACAGTCCAACCCAAATCCGGGGCCCCAGGCAATGCCCGAGGGGGCTTGTTCAATCCCGGCCCTGCCTACCTCTATCGTTCAACTGGCAGCCGCCTTGTCGTGTAGAGGTACCACGCACACGTCGAGATACTCCCATATCTCATCCCGGACCCAATGGTACGTGTTTAGTCACCATTTCAGTTTGGTGCAGGCCCATCCCACAGAGTTTCCTCCCTTTAGCAGGTTCAGAACTATTGCCCAGATCGCTGGGATTGGCCCCTCCCCCACCTCCGTTTGGTCTCCCCACAGGATGGAATCCGACACCCCCCCCCGGTAGGGTCGTCCGAACAATACGGGACTTCCTCTAGTTACGGTAGAGGTACACCGTACATTACCAGAGCCAATGACTGATGTAGACCGTCTGCTCAAGGCAGACATTGTCATTTGGGAGCCGTGTCTCCCCTAACCCGAGGAGCCGTGTCTCCCCTGGTAGGTGCGCCCGAACAATACGGGGCTACCTATCTTTTACGTGTTTAGGTACCACGTACACGTTGTAGCGAAGCTACTTGTCCGAAACCCAATGGTACATGCAGACCACCATTAGAAGGGACACCCACACCCTTCCTCAGTAGGGCCGTTCAAGCAATACGGAACTACCTCTTATTACGGTAGAGGTACACCGTACATTACCAGACCCAATGGCTGATGTAGACTGTCTACCTTTAAAGACAATGGCCATTTAGGAGCGGCGGCTCCCCTGGTAGGGTCGTGTGCTCCTGCACCCAGTGAATGTGTAAGCCTGGGACGAAGGAGCGACCTACTTCCTCAGCACTCCTGAGGTACGAGTATGCGTTAGGATACTAAGTATCCCATCCCGGACCCAAGAGAACGCATAGCACTCTCTTTGAGGACAACCTAGATCATCCTCCCGGTAGGGCACTGGATTCGCCCACCCAGGGCACACCAGCTACCCACTCTTTCATACGTGTTGGGGCACCACGTAGCCTTATCTCCCGGACCCAAGGGCACGGCCTAGTTGCCCGTTTCGGAGGATACCCGAAGGCTCATCTCCGCCGGTGGGTACGGCAGTCAGGACTACCTACCTCACTGAGGACGTGATGAGGTCACACGTACTCTCCCAGATCCAATGGCACGAGTTAGTCGCTCGTTTCGGAGGATAGCCGGGGCATCACCTCCGCTGGTAGGTTGTTATCCTGGTTCGCACCGACAACTAGATAATCGTTGCCAGCTTTTAGCACAGGATAGACAAGAGTTAAGCGTGTTTCCACGCTGCTCCCGAAACCCTATCTCCCCCGCGTAGGCACCGCTCCCGAAAAAACAGTGCGAGAGCGGCCAAAACACGGGGGTCCCTCCCCCTTTCTTAGCACGGGCTTGGGACCGGCCACGGCGGGGTTTATTAGGGAAGACAGTCCCCTCCAGGTCCAAGATTGTGGGGACATGTCCCTCTCGTCCCCCCGGGATTTGCGCCAGTGGTAATGAGTGTTGTAAATGGCGCCAAAGAAGACGAAAGTTTAGATTGGTCAACTTATAAGATACGGGAGGCAGTTACACTTGGCGAAGAAGGATATACCTATGAAGATATTTGCAAAAACTTTGGCAATGTCGCCACATAATTTTGATTTAGGAAAATATGCTAACGTTATGGGGAGACTGAAAGAACGAAAACTGCCCCAAGAACCGACAGAAAATTAAAATTTGCAGCTTACGATGTTCGTAGAACTACTACTTGTCTCTACAAGACCGTCGTCGGTCTCAAAGGATATTGCGGGCATATTAAAAGCAAAAGAACGGGAAATTTCTGACTGGTGCAACAACCCCTTGAAACAAGCCATATTTGTAACTACGAGCAGAGAGGGAAGCGTGTGAAGTAGGCTTTAGCACACAGACTGAACAGAAGATGATGGGCTGAAGTCATTTGAAGCGACGGAACAAGAATTTCTATCTTCGACAGTGATAGAGTGAGGTTTGTCGTCGCCGATCTGGGAAAGATCCTTTTCTAAAATGCATCAGAGACATAATGAAGCATCTTCAGAGTATCATGATCTGGGGCTGAATGTCAAGGCAAGGCGTAGGGCGTCTTACAGTATTTGAGGGTAACATGAATTCCGAAAATTACAGAAAGTGAATCTTACAGCGGAAATTATTACCTTCAATCCATGATTTAAAAAAAAAAAAAAGAAAAGAAATTCAGGAAAGATCATCTTTCAGCAGGATGGTGAATCATGTCATACTACACAAATCAATAAGAAATGGTTCGTTGGCAATGACACCAACGTTTTAGATTGGTTTGGAAATACCCCTGACCTCAATCCAATTAAGAATTTGGGGTCAACGTTGAGGAGGCTAGTGTCGCATACGAATCCCAGCAAAAAGAGGGAGTTGCTTGAGGCAATCGTCAACACATGGTGTAGATTAGACTCATCACGCCAGAAGATCTGTCAAGCCTGGTGGACTCAATGTCTCGGAGAATCGATGCAGTAATTAAATCAGACGGTTATCCCACTAAGTATTAAATGTGATTTGTGGCACATTGGATCATTCACATATTGAAAAATTGTTGTAGTACTTAAAATTTTGTACTTCTGTAATACTGTAAAATCTATGACACACTGTACTGTAATAATTCTAGTATTGTAATATTGTTCATACTGTTTAAAGAGCATAAAATGATGAGAATAACATAATATTGAATTACAGCGTAAAATTCATGTACAACAAATGAATGGATGTACTCTGAATAAATTTCATAAAAGTATCCAATATTAATGCCACTAGTATATATATATATATATATATATATATATATATATATATATATATATATATATATATATATATATATATATATAATGGCCTATGAAACCCGGAGGTTCAATGCCGCGTTCACAAAAGCTCTCCACTGACTTCTATGCTTGGCCAACTGGATCTAGTTTCAACTTTGTACTCCTATTTCCGCGAGATCCATTTCAATATTGTCCTCCCATCTGCGTCTAGGTCTTCCTAATAGTCGTTTTCCTATTGGTCTTCCAGTTAACTTTGAAAGCGTTCCTACTTTCTTCTATCCTGGCTACATGATCTGTCTACCTGAGCCTCCTGAACTTGATGACCCTAACAATGTTTAGTAGACCGTTAAACCATATAAGTTATAAAGTTCCTCGTTGTGAAGTTTCCGCCATTCCCCATTTCTGTTCCTTTTGGGTCCCAATATTCGTCTCAATCTTGTTCGCAAGTACTTTCAGTCTATATTCTTCTCTCAGAGTAAGCCACCATGTTTCGCAACCATACAGAACAACAGGCCTTATAAAGACCTTTAATATTCCATGTTCCAAATCTCATGTCCATTTTCTTTTGCTGAGGCCGTGCCAAGTTCTCAGTCCTGGTCCGAGGCTTCTGTGAATGTTTATGAACAAGTGCTTTTTCTTTCTTTCTTTCTTTCTTTTCTTTTCTTCTTTCTTTTTTTATAGGATGAGATTGTTAGCCTCACCCAAACCTCCAAGCTGGAGGACCACTCCTTGTCGTCTGTCCGCGACTGCTTATTCAGTATATTTGCAGCTAACCTCTATATCTAGAGATCTTCTCCTCAATCTGCAACCTGAGGACGCGCCATGCCGTGGTGACAGGAATATTGAAATATATATATTGAAAAATTTCTTGTGGCCCCGCGTAGCGAAGTCGCTAACGTTCTTGCCTTCGCACAGTGGTTCACGATGAGCAAAAACCTGGACAAAATCTATAATTGGTTATAACAATGTACAAAATACTTCTAAAGCCCCAAATATGTGAGAATTGTATATTTATAGTACTAAGAATCAACGAACAAGTTCATCATTCGGTTGCACTAGCCCTATCTGCAGGAGAGAATTAGTAGATACTAATAAAGTACCATTTGTAAATATAATAAAGTATTGTGTATTCGTATGCAATACGTGAGTACACTCACACATACTAATCTGCACTACACTCATACATACAAGTCTTCATTACACTCACACACAAATGAAAAACGAGAATTAATTTCGTCAACCACATCTGTAAGTCAATCATCACTGTCACAGACATTGTTCATTATTCATTGTTCATTGTTCATTATTCTGGACCTAGCTTTCGCACCTTCTCCACACTTCGACGTCTTCAACAGCAGTCTTCCTTCGTATGACAAGCATCGTCATTTCTTCTCGGTAGCCACGTACCTAATACTCGAAAGAAAGGGATCACAAGTAATCAGAAGCATATACAGCATGTTCCGATTCGTAATAGTGCGAGAGAATTTGCGTGAGTGATCTTCCCGAAATGTTGGTATATCTTTATTCCGTGCCTCCTATGCCTTTTCAGAAAGCTGATCTATTGGTAAAATGGCATTCTGTATTACAGCCAAACCATGAACAAGTATTTTGTGGACACTAGCAGGCACACAGAACCAACTGTAAAGACGAACAAAGAGTTTGGCTGTCTCCACTGCATAACTGTCTAAAGCCTTGGAATCAACGTCAAGTCCAGAATTGATTACAGATTGTATCACTGAGAAATGTGTAATCAGTTGTTCAGAAATCCCGTTATTTGCGAAGATTTGTGTGGTTCGCAAAAAATCTCCTAGCAGTGTTCCCATCATTGCTTGTTCCACTGCCTCCTGCTTTGGGTCTATCTACATTAAGACCTACTGTTTCTCTAAACTGCTTCTGAATCTCATGTTTCCGCGAGTAATTGGTGATAACTTGGATAAATGTTTGCGTTCCATGTTTTCGCACCAAAGCGTAGACAGTTGTATTGGCTTTTGGTTAACTTAGTATCGAAAAATAATGCAAGCACCTGTTCTTTGGTGTACGGTTTGGGTTAAACGCTTATAAACGCTTGCCTCATCTTACGAACTTTAGTCGGAGTTGTTTGTCACCTCATGAAGTGCTTTTCGTGCATCTTCTTGTCCTGATGCCCGGCGACTCATTTTGGCAGCAAAGGCCAGTTCCTATGTACTTGCAGATGTGCGTAAGTCTTCCGTTTTCCTCTATTTGGTTCTGTCACTAGATTCTCTGAAATCCTTCGATGGAAGAAGACCTCCAGGATTTGATCGACGTTCCATCTGTCTCTGGACTGTAAACGCCAGTTCTCCATTAAGCCATTCTGTATGTCTCTTCAGAAAGATGTCATGATCTCTGCCGCTCTTATACAGTTTTTGATACACTTGCTGCAAAACCCGGAAACAGTTCTTCGAATGACTTCACTAACGTGAGTTGGGTGATCACCAAGGCCCAATTACGTCAAAACCAGGTCTCGACATGCCGTAACCTTTCATTTCTCTCATTTTTTCATAGAACTTGATAGGTCTCGGCTTCATGATGAACTATAGACGTCCAGCAAGTAAAAAGTAAGAATTATTAATTTCGGTGTATTGTCACCACACACAATCACAAAGAAACATGTATTTCACGAATTCGCACATATTCGCACCTAAACTTCATGAGAAACAATTCATCATGGATTATTCTTTCAGGCCATTTCAACAACTCTGCTGGGGAACGCTGGGCACTATACTAAATCTCTGCAGCTTTGTGGATTTTCTGCTAACACAAATGAGATTTTATCACATTAACATATTTTGTTTGGGGAAACGTACATATGGAAGATACTGCATAGCCACTTTGGACAGTTGCAAGAGCCTTTTATTAAATATGAGCTATTTCCACGACTTCTGTAGTGGAGGAGTGTAATTTATAAACTCTAAATTCAAAGAGACGTGATTTTACGTTTAGTTGATAATAGCAACAGCTTCTTGAGGAACAATAAAGATATTCATTTTCAGTTTAACGTCCCATGATTATGCCCTTTAGACTAAGGGAATGCTGATTAAAGCAGGTAAATGATGGTGGAAGAATTGGTGAAATGAGAAGGTTGGAGGAAACGGGAGAAGACCCACGGGCACGATGTTGTCCACTACAAACCAAACGGGGATCGAACCAAGGACCCCACACGCCAGAGGTAAGCGCTCTACCACTGAGCCATCATATCCCCGAATGAAGGTGCCGGTATTAACTTGATTGTCACAGAGTATAAACTTAGAATAGCGATCGGGTCATTTAATATTTTCCTACCTTCTCATTTTCGATATATGACTCTCAGATTCGTTGAAATAATACAATGTGCAAGTTCCAAAAGTCCTAAATCCACACTCGTAAAATATAGAGCTTAGTAAACAATGTAATTACCTCTTTAATTCAACGATCTACTGATATGACATTCTGCAGCCCATTCCTAGTAGTTTTTCACAAGGCCCTGCACCACATCCATGTAACTGTCTACCCTGTAATTACCCAGGAAGCTGTTCACTACATCCCTTTGAACAGGTGAAAGCAATATGTGATCCAAGAAAGGTGTTACCTTTGACCTTAGGTTGTAAGAGTTTGGGCAAGACATTTCATAGAGTTGTAGACGTCTGAATTTGTGTCTAATGCTTTCAGAAATTTCTTGATAAGAAGCTTTGTGCGCAGACGCTGTGAAATATCAAGTTAAAAATCCCCATTTCTATTTAAAATACATTTAAACATTCATGCTCTATTGTACACATGGAACTATGGATTTCTGTGTACAAAGGGAATTCATGAAGCCCCATGAGCGTTTCATGAGACCACTCCACCATTGGCACTCACTTATATTTCGATTTCTAGAAGGAAAGAAGTAAAGTAACAAAGAGATGGATACTTATATATAATAGAGGGCTGATATTTAGTATCTCCCCCAATCTTGCACATATAAGATTTACAGTGTGTTACTTACTTTACAAAATATAGCTGAGCTAGGGACAGCTAGCGAAAGGAGTTAGAAGCCCCCAGGGTCCTTGTACTTCTACCGTTATCACAATTTAGACAAAAACAAGGTACTCGGTTCTGGAACCATGAAACGAGTTGGGGGAGATACTAAATGCCATCCTAATATAGATTAAAAATAAAATCCCCTATTACACTTACGATGCAATCCCTAGCATTCGTTTGTACTTCGTTTGCTCCAAACGTGGAAACTGCGGAACAGATGGGAAACTGCGGAACTAAGTACAAATTAATGCCACCATTAGTTTCTCTCTGCCATTATTTATAGTTGGGTGGGGGGAGGGTAGGAATTTGTTGTTGTGGCTCCCCACTTTAAAATTCCATTTTCTCGGGAACGTTACTCAAACAAACACATTGTTCTGGCTCCCCACTTTAATGTTCCATTTTGTCGGGATCCGTAAGGGAACAAACGGACCTACTGCGGAGCAAATTGGAGCAAACGAATACAAACGAATGCGACCATCTGTTCCTCTCTGTTATTGTTTTTAATTCGAGGGTCTGGGACCACTTTTTTCTGGCTCCTCATTTTAAAGTTTCCTTTTCTCGGGAACTGTAGGGGAGGAAACGTAGAAACTGTGGAGTAAATGGGAGCAAACGAAGTACAAACGAATGTCACCATCCGTTCCCCTCTGCTATTGGGTGTACAAACGAAGTACAAACGAATGCGACCATTTATTCCTCTCAGGGGCGGATAGGCCCACCTGTCTACCGGGTTGTGCCCGGTGCGCCCCCTCAAAGAATCGCCCCTAAGATGCACTATATAAAAGAAAATTTCGGACTGAATCGACCAAGCTTTAAATCGTGAAAATCGATGCGTCCTATGCCTGCAAAAAGATCACATATCTGTTTAGTGCTTCCAAACCTGCAAGACTATCAACTACTGACTACCAACAGACTGAACACAGTATTGACATTAGCGATCCTATCTCATCTGCTACGAATGCTGCTGTCAGAGTGGAAAATGAACAAGAAAACTCTAGTTTCATGAATACTGAAATTAGTACTCCCACTACTACATCAGATACGAATGTCACTATCAGAGTGGAAAATAAACAAGAAGGCCCCACTTCCTTGAGTCTTGAATTTAATGCGCTTCCAACATCAGCTACGATTGTTGCTGTCAAAGAAGAAAATGAACAGAAAAGCTCTAGTTCTAGTGATGCTGATTCCGAAGTCAGTGAAAAAATTGAAAAGCTTGATGCAGTAGCAAACAGAGCAACGAACTCTTTCACACTTACACAAGAGGATGATATCCTCAAGTTTTTGAATTTCATTCCATCAACCAAAATAAAACATACCCTTTAATCCTGAGTTTGCTTATAAACGAGCAGATGGCACCAACAGGGCTTGGCCTTCATATTGCCCTGCTCAAAATGTGTTTTTGCAACGTGTGCACAGCTAATTCTGCAGATCGAACAAACACGTTTCTTAAAGGTTCTGTGCGTGACGAACGTAACACTAAACACGCTTATCAGGGACTAAGAGAATACAAGTCTTCCAAAATACAGTATATCAGACCAGCGTGGATGCTTACGTATCTAACAAAAGATAGCATAGTATTAAGAAACCACTTCCTCATGAACAGATACAACAACGGCAATAACAGGTTGAGAAGAAAAACAGGTAATGCATGGAGTTGTCGCAGTGCTGAAACTCATTGGTAAAACAGGGCTCACTTACAGAGGAAAAGGAAATGAAGCAGCCTATAGATTGGAAGACACAGCTACAGATCATGGAAACTTTTTTGGGTATTCTTTCGTTAAGCAAATTTTAACCTTTTGCATGGCATAAAAGTAATTTAGATGTCATCCAGAAGAGTAAACTGAGTTATGTACGAGGAAGTAAGCAGGATGGTGGTCAAGTAACTTTTAAAAAAACACGGCGAATTATGTTTTGGATGCTATCAACACACTTATCAAAGAAGATATTTGGAAAGAAATATGTCAAGCTGGAATGTTTTCTGTTCTACTAGACAGTGGTACTCAACAGACCAGTGCTTTGTTGTTTTACGGTATGTTGTTAAAGAAAGAATAGTTGACGTTGTAAAATGCACATCTACCATTGGATTGTATTTTTTGCGGTTTACTGCTGAAAATTCTGCAGAAGTTGAACCTTGATATTAAGAAGTGTATTGGAAATTCAACCAATGGCGCAAGTAACATGCAAGGATGATATTCGGATTTTTCAAAGCACCTATCATCAATTACATTTGTCGTGTTACGCTCATATACTCAATCTTGGTATACGCGATCTGATAAAAAGTTGGCATTGATTCTGTGTCATTTGTTTTGCTGAATGACTGTGCGGTATTTATGCGTATTATCTGCGACTGGACATTTGGAAAATCAAATGTCAACGTAGGCGTCTTAGAGTTATTGCGGAAACAAGATGGTAGAATACACTTTGCTTTGCAGAAAAAGTTTGGTCATTTTTCGATCCTAGAAAGTACTTTGTGTATACATAGAGTTGACCATAACAATAAAGAAAATTGCTTCTACATAAAATATCAAACCAGAAGGTATGTGTAAAACGAGAGGACATACAAAAGATCTTCGCAAGTTTAAAAGAATTCTGACAGCACAAGTGTTCCTGAGAATATTTCAAGTGATGACCCCTCTGTCAAACTATCTTCAAACACAGGGTGCTGGTGTATTGTAGTCATATCGAATGATGCGGACTACTCTGACCTAATTGAAAGAGCAGAGAGCTGATTTTGAATCTATTAACCCTTTTCCGGGCCGTTTTTTGTAGATATGATGCTGTGTTATGCCTATTAAAATAAGATCTCCACCAGGCGAATATGAATAATTATGTTGGTGGATTCCATTTATTCTATGTATTTCCCATAGATTATGGGGTGGGAAGTATTCTTCCCACGAGCCTAATTTAAAGCAGGGTTTTTTCCCATAGTAGAAGAATGAATATATTTTTATATTGCATGCTGGCTGCCATGGTGGAAAGACTACAAGGTGGATGCAATGCAGTGCTACATTCTTGTCGCTCTGGCGCATGACGTCATCTTGGTCGCAGACGTGGCCAGCGAGAATCAGATGAACTTTTAACAAGCGCTTGCTCGCTGGTATCTTACACGCAAACTTCTCTTCTATTTATAGTGATCTTCAACGAGGTAAAAATTTTAGTACAAACAATAATTATATAAACGTAATGTAATCAATGCTTAAGCTAACTGAATTCAAAGGAAGATATTTACAATAGCAAAAGAAACAGCAATATCAGTTCATATTAAACAACTTTGAAGCTTGAACAAGCCAATATTATTCACTACATTTTCAGTTTTTTTCTTTCTTTCTTTCTTTTCTTTTTTAAACATCTGAAGTAATACACTCGAGTTTGTATAGGCCTGAATAATCTATAATACAGTGTGTCGTTAATGAATTTCATTATTATATATTTATGTATGCTCAAGTATATTTTCGTAATACATTGATCGGTTTTCTTTAACTATTATTATTTTTTTGCTTGAAAGAGAATTCTTTACTGATGACCCCATATAAATTTTGAGAATATCTCAAGGGAGAATTCATGGTTTTTGTAAACAGAAATGCACGTACCTATATTTTCGTTATGCTTGAACAGTTTTTTTTTTTTTTTTTTTTTTTTTTGTTTGAAGAGGTTGATCCCACGTAAGTTTCGTCAGAATCTCAGGGGAGGTTAAAAACTTTATTGAGCAGAGATGCACATATTTAATATTTTAAACATCATTTTTATTTTTGATTTATAAAAAAAACATCTTATTTGAAGTCGCTGATCGCTTTTTTATAGAATTTGTATTTAAACAAAAGGTTTGGTGAAACTGTCAGTTCTCTGAATATTAGTGTCAAAATTTACACCATACCAAACTGTATTATTAAACATTTGTACGAAATAAAACGTTACATATACTATTGTGTTCTAAAAATGTATAGAAATAAATATGTATATACAAAGCACCTCAAACAAAGAAATTGCAACTTGACTATTTCAAGCAAGAAACAAAGTACTAGGCGTAGGTGAAGACGATGTAGGGGTGTTATAGCTAGACTAGAAAACATACAAACCATAAAATTACATAATTTTCTTGATAAGTTTTATATTTTCTGTCCCGTAGACTAAAGAAGACAAAAGATAAATGCAAGTGAATGATTATGTGGAATTTGGTAGAATGAGAATGCGGGAGTACCCCGAGAAACTCACGGACATGATGTTGTCCACCACAAACTCACTTGACTGAGAAGCGGACCAGTATCCCTTGCACCAGAGGTGAGCCTTCTGCCACTGGGCCACCGTGCTTCCTTGATTGGTTGAGAATCTACCATATTTTTAAATTTACTGCAGTCATTCTTAATTTTATAATTCTGGAGGGGGCCCCTAAATATGTATATATAATTATCCAAAGTTATGATTAAAATGAACAAAAATTTCAAAATCTGAGTGTAAAAATGTTCTGACAATGTCGCTCTGACATGGTAGGTGGATACTTTATTCTCTTGATCTAATACATTGTTATATATCTTTGTAACCGTTAATCGTTATTACGAACCTTCCATTTGTTAGTTAATTTGAAGTGCAACTTCCCGTTTTAGCACCGAGGTTACAGGGAATACAGATCTCCAGAATGAAATGGGACCTGAACTACTTTAACGCGTTCAATGCTCTCCATTTGCGTAACTCGAGGGAGGTAAGCCTCCTAGATCATCGTGCCTCCCTTCTCGAGTTACATGCCTGCCTCTGTGGGGAAAATTTTGTCTCAATATCTTATGTAGAAGGAAATTATGATAGAAATGATCACCTCTGTCGGTTCCCCTCCCTCATGATTTCGAATCCGGGTCTTGCCTCAAAGTTCGTCTTTTTAAATCGTACAATTGGATTTTTGTATGCAGAATCAACACAAGCTATTGTAGCCCTATATACTATTATTACAACTATTAATACTAAAAAGAAACTACATAATGAAATCGCTTTTTTATAATTTCATTTAACATTGCATTTATTTATTTATTACTTTTATGTAAAACTTACCATATTTTAGGTTTATTTTGTCCTGTCGCTTGAAAGCTAAAATCCATTTCTGGAGACATTCCCCCTCTTTTTGAGGAAATCTAAAGTACTTTATATTAGTTCCCTTAGTTTTTCTGTAATAATTACTACAGTCGTACACAGCAAAGTTAGGCATTTTCGATATCATTTAAAAGAACAATGTAACAAAGAATTTCCACTTGTCACTTAAAGCCGCACCTTTTCCTGTTGTCTCTTGCAAACCAGATGACGTCACAGCCACAACAGCGCTCCAGGCGACATGCACATGCAACCACCTTGTAGTCATTCCACCATGGCTGGCTGCATTTGCAATGCTGGCTGCATTGCATGAAAACTGCATGCTGGCCATCCACGAATTGCCAGAAACAAACAGGTTCGCTGCTAGGTTCACAGAGTTCCGATGGCCCTGGGAAAAGACAAGCTTGGAATGGGGGTAAATCAAACAAAACATATAAAAAATGGGCAATATTAATATAATATGTGCAATTATAATTAAAATAATAAAACTTTGTGAGGACACAAGGGAGGAGAAGGGAAGATCTGGGGCCACTTGCCCCCTGAATCCCTTGGCGCCGTCCTTGGATACATCACCAAAATTACTATTTTCGGTATTTTAGGTAAATTTCTTTTCAGAAAACAAGAACGCACATGGAAAGCGAATGGTATGGACCTGGGCGCCGGCAGGTTTTTTCCAGGGGAGGCAACAACATTTTCCAGGGGGGCAAAACTCCTGAAAATAGGCAATTTTGTCTCGAAAGTGCCTCAAATTGCATAACATTAGGGGTATTTCAATTTCCAGGGAGGGCAATTGCCTCCTCTTGCCCTGCCCTCCCGATTCCAAGGGTATGGATCGAATTGTATGGAAACAGAAATCAATAAAAAAGTGCTTACTATTTACACGCCAGATGGTGCGCACTAACGTGCGTCTAATCACGTCAGCAGAAGCAGGCATTTGTTCTCCAAAATAGTCATTTTCGACCTGCCTTACTGCACGATAACCAAGTGGGAAATGCTATTCCCACCAACCTAAATAATGCATTTTTGACACTATGATTTTGGGAAGATGTCTTCCCACGGCCCGGAATGCAGCGTTAAGATTTTTCAGAATTGGCCAACAACGAATTTGAAGAATCAGAACGTGATACCTTTGTTTCTATTGACCTGTCGACAACTCACCTTCGGAGATGGAAAAGGGTGTTTCCCTATGAATGTAATCCAATGACCAGGTACTGCATCGAAGCATTCAACACAATATTAGATACGGTAATTTCGAGTATTTCTTCAAGATTCAAGAAGCGAGATACTGTATGGATTATTTAGGCTCTAAAAACTTACACTAAGTAAGAGAACCTCCAGACACGGCTTTCAATAAACTTACTCACCTTCTGAAAAAATTCAGTACAGAAGATTTCAAGGATTCTATAGAAGTTTTCTCTTGGACTTTTGAAGGAAGTGAGAAGTCTTGGAAGTCAGTCTTGGTGACAAGTACAACCGAGAAGAAACGATTGATTGTGCTGATGGCACAAGTGATTCAGAATTAGAAGAAAATACGTCTCTTCACAAGGAAAGTGAGTGGAAAACGTGTTAAAAATTGTCCAATGTACTTTTCTATTTTTGCAGAGTTGTAATTTGTACAGTAATGCGTATCCAGGTTTGCTACGAGCAGACAAATTTCTATTGAAAAATGAAATGAAATGAAATCTTTGAGTTTTACGTCCCACGGTTTTGCCGGTTAGGCTAAAGGAGACGGTGATGATGAGAGATGAGTGAAATGGTGGAATGAAGAAAGTGGGAGGAAACGGGAGAACCCCGAGAAAACCCACGAGCACGGTGTTTGTCCACCACAAAGTTCACTTGGCGGGGGCTGGGATCAAATCCAGAACCCCAAGCACCAGAGGTGAACGCTCTACCACTGAGCCACCGCGCCCCCCTCAAATTTCTATTGACTTTGCCCGTAACTCAGGTAGCATATTAAAGACGTTTTTCAAAACTGAAATACGTTAAAAATAGGTTAAGGAGTACCATGTCTCAGGAACATTTGGGAACATTTATGTTGATGTTTATTGAAAAAGATTTGTCAAGGAATGTTTCGAATGGAAAGGTGACAGATACAGTAGCATCAAAAAGTAGTACACTGAAACATCTGCTCATTTTGTGATATAGTATAGGTACTCCTTATATTTCACGTGATACTTTGAACAATTCAGAATAATATGCTGATGAAAGAACATAAAGTTTTAATTGTTAATACTATTGACTTACTGTGTAACTTGTGCATAAAACTGTGCAACTTGATTTGTGACATTGAGATGCTATTGGTCCTTGTGGGATAAAGCGCCCGCGCCCCCTAATAATGCCTATCCGCCCCTGGTTCCTCTTTGTGATTGTTTTTAATTCGAGGGTTCTTGGACCACTTTTTTCTGGTCCCTCAGTTTAAATTTCTATTTTCTCGGGAACGGTAGGGGAGCAAACGTAGAAACTGTGGATCAAATGGGAGCAAACGATGTACAAACGAATGCCACCATCCGTTCCTCTCTGCTATTGGGTGAAGGGCTGGGACCATGTTGTTCTGGGTTCCCACTTTAAATTTCTATTTTCTCGGGAACGGTAGGGGAGCAAACGGAGGAACAGCGGAGCAAATGGGAGCAAACGAAGTACAAACGAATACCACCATCCGTTCCCCTCAGCGATTATTTTTAGTTGGGTGGGGGGCTGGGACGACGTTGTTCTGGACCCCCCACTTTAATGTTCGATTTTCTCGGGAACCTTAAGGAAGCAAACGGAACTACTGCGGAGCAAATGGGAGCAAAGGAAGTAAAAACGACTGAACTTGTTTTCCAAGGATTATGTGAGTGTGGGGGGCCAGGACTACACACGTTAAGAACTCTGTTATATAGAATCTGTATATAACTCTGTTGTGTAGAACTCTGTTATAACAATCGTTTCACAGCCTGAATATTATATTCCAAATAAATATAATTATAAATATTTATATGTTATTCTGTTGTTAGTAAATAAATTAAATTAGAATAAGATATTGAATATTTTGTACTTCAAAATATTGGGAGGACACGTCCTCCTCGTCCCCCCGCCAGAGACGCTTATGCATCTAACCGATATATTTATGATTATTTACAATAAGATAAGCTTTGTTCTAGCCTTTGTCTGCGACAGAACCAAGATCTGTAGAGAAGCAATGTATCAATAATATTGTTCTTGAGATATGTTTCTTTCTGCTGACTGTAACATTTACTTCAGTGGAACCGGGTTGTAGTAGAGCAGTTTGAGGCGTTCGGTTCACGATTGAGAGACGAAACCCATTGCGCGTTCGAGTCCCTCTGAAATCGTGTAAATCTCATAAGAGTGCAGAAAATAAAAGTTAATTAACTAACGTTTGCTGGTTATACACATTATGAGTATTAATGATTAAGTATGAGGTAAAAGTTTATTTTAAGTAATTATATAATAAGATGTAGGCTGGCCGTTATGGGGTACCAGGTTTAAATCCGATCTCTTTCCTTTTAAAGTTTTAAACAGAATTTCAAGTTATATTAGAATTTTAAAATCACATTACAAAAACAAGGCTCAGAAAATCCTGAGTGCCAGGTCATCATGGCACCTCGTCTGAAATACGTGTCTGGCGCTTAGCTAATTTAAGGCCAAAGTATGTAGGCGTGTGTGTCGAATTTAATTTGTATTATTACGGCGCCTGGTTTTTCAGAACTAGCGTATATGTTAGAAGATGAAATTTTTCAGGATTTAGATTTCTGGGCTTTCGGCATCTAAAGCCATTTAGCCCTTCACGTTTTGAGGGATGACGTTCTCGGCGAGCACACAAACCGGGGAAAGGGGAGGAAGAAAGCAGCCTGGGACCTATAAGTTAGGTACCACCCCTGCATTTGCCTGGTGTGAATGAGGAAAACCCAGGAAAACCTCATTCAGGGTGGCTGGCCTGAAAAAGTGTTTTACACTTTTTCGACCAAATGCCCCCACCGGGAATCGAACCCGGGACCGCTCGCACTGAAGCACAGTGGTTCAGAATGAGCAAAAAGCTAGTCAATACCCAATTTTTGAAAATTGCGTTAGAAGGATACTGGTTTAGCGTATGGATGGAGAAATATTCAAAGTCTGCTATATACAAACAATGAACACGATTAACATGAAATGGGTGAGTTAGAAAGGGTGGAAGTTAACCATTGTGAACATGTCTCTGAAACAGATGCCGAATAGAGTATTTGACATTCAAGTTCATGGCTTCATTCCTAAGAATATGTGGTTACAAGAAATACTTGTTGTATATGGCACCAATATACCTCTCAAGCATTTCGCTGTTATTTCTTTAAATGAGTTTCTAAGATATTCTGCATTATTATTTCTTTGTTGCATGTGCAAATAATTCCGTACAGCTACAACGTAATAATATGCGTGCAAACTAATGTGCAATGAAAACCATTATTGACCACGGGCGTAATTTAGGGGAGGCAGGAGGGGGCAATTGTCCCCCCCAAGAGTTTGAGCAATACATATACTTTAATTATTTGTCTACTAATATACTAGTACTAAACGTGGAAGTCTTATGTCAGTGGTGCTCTTGCCCCCCTCAAGTGAAGTCTGAAATGACGCCCCTGTTATTGATGCAAAAAACATGCATCAACATGTGATATGGTACAGTCGGTTAGGTTGGGATAGTAGAGTAGATTAAGCTAGGTTAGTACAGTATGTTAGGTTGTTAGAGTAAGTAGGTTAATTAGTAGGGTAGATTGGTTAAGTTAGTAGGATAAATTAGGTTCTTAGAGCAGATTAAATTTTGTTGGTAAGTAACTTTAGGTTAGTAAAGTAAGTTAGGGTAAGTTAGGTTACGTATGTTTTGGTTAATAGAGAAGGAAGTTAGGTTTGTAGGGTAGGTGAGGTTAGGTTAGTTTAAATTAGTGCTTAGTGTTGTATTTGCAAATAACTTAATATGGTTTTCCCAGTTATGTTACTGGGTTACATGCACAGGACCGACACGGCGTAGGATCGACACGGCATAGGATCGACACGGCGTAGGATCGACACGGCATAGGATCGACACGGCGTAGGATCGACACGGCATAGGATCGACACGGCACAGAACCGAAACGGCACAGGATCGACACGGCATAGGATCGACAGCAGAACTTTCATACGATCGAAATAATAAAAAAATACATTATTTTATAATTACGCAATATTAAGTAACAATTATTTTCTCAAGGGTATATAGGAGAGAACCGTCATACGATCGAAACGGCATAGGAACGAAACGGCGTAGGATCGACACGGCATAGGACCGAAACGGCACAGGGCCGACACGGCACAGGATCGACACGGCACAGGATCGACACGGCATAGGATCGACACGGCACAGGATCGACACGGCACAGGATCGACATTCTGTAGGGTGGTCAACACTTTCTGAAAATATCAATATCGCATATCCCTCACCTTGAATTTGTGGATATAAAAAATTGTAAGGATAAATAATTCTAAATGGTATATTTTTTTAAAAAAATTATATATATATATATATATATATATATATATATACAAATCGTATAAAAATATTGTGCATAATATATCCATGCCATAATAAATACACCTTTAATTTTGTGATATTAAAAAAAATACGCTAAATAACTCCAATAGTTGATTCGAGGTTTTCAATACCGAATAAATAATATTATTTGTCTGATATTTTTATAATGCTGTAATTTTTTATGTATACTAAGTTGAAGTATGTACATGTAACTGCAATTTTAAAACTGTAGGCTTAGAATTTGCGTTTGGATTTTTTTTTTAAGCGAAGCAATGCACCTATGTTAAGTTGCCTCCTTTCAAATTTCGAATTGAAATCGGAAGCCAATCGTTTGTTTTTCGTTTGTTATTGACTTTTTTGAAGAAAAATAGTAAAAATCGTATCTTTCTTAAAACACAAAGAGATGTTTACAAAATAAAGTTGGTATATGGCCAAATTTACCCTTGTTCCTCCACTTAAAATTTTGATTGAAAATCAAAATCAATTGTTTGATATGCGTATGCTACTAATTATTTTGAAAAAGAATAGTCTGTTTCGAAAAACATAAAGAGTCTTTTCAAGAGAAATGGGTGATGGAATTTCATATTGGCTCCACTTTAAAGTCTCGAATCAAAACCGAAGCCAAGCGTTTCTTATTGGTTGTTTTTAAGAGCAAATCGCTTGTTTCGAAAAAATAGAGAAAGAGATTTACAAAATAAATTTAGAATGTGATCAAATTCAATCTGATTCCTTTACTTACAAATTTCGATTCAAGACCAAAATCAATCGTTTGATATGGATTTGTTGTTGCTTGTTTGGAAGAAAAGTAATTTGATTCGAAAAACATAAGAATATAATTAAGAAATAATGTTGATGAAGGTGATTTGTTTCGGGGCGGTTTGCTTATTTTGAAGAAAAAATCATTTGTTTCAAAACAACCAGTAAAATATATCTATTTCCAGGATACATTTGGTGGTCAACTTCATACTGTTTTTTCTGCTTTTAAATATCGATTCAATACTCAAGCTAATAACATGTTTTCCTTTCTTATTGATTGGTTTGAAGAGGAAATAGTTTGTTTGGAAAATTATTAGGAGTCATTTACAAAATAAGGTTGGGTGGGCCAACTTTTTGGTGGTATTTCAAATTTCGATTTAAAATCAAACTCAATCATTTATTTTTCGTTCGTTATTGATTGTTTTGAAGAAAAACTAAGAACCATTAAAGAAATTTTTATAGTAAAGGTGGTCACCTTCACAGGGTTCCTGCACTTCAAATTTCGTTCAAAGCATAAAACGGTTAAAATAATAAGAGAAACACAATCAGTACTGTACGCAAATGTTTAGGGGGTTCAGGGGCTTTAGGAACACAAGTTTATATAATATCAAGTGTTTATATATATAAACGTGCTAATATGATAAACGTGCTTAATTTTGCATAATACCTTGCTCAAGGGGGGTTTCAAAGTCCTTAATCCCTTTACTTCAGTACGCCACTAAACATCAATTATAAGTCATTCGTTATCCAAATTGTACTTCTTGTACTGATTCAATCCTTAATTTTAAAGTTCAAAATTATATGAGCACTTATTATGCTATTGGAAAAGAGCACATATTTTATGACAGTGCAAGGTAGTTTCTTGTTTTAACAATTGAAAGAAAGGAAAACACCAATAAAAGTAATAATAATACCTGACACGAATTCCGATAGTAAATCATATTTTATTATCTTATTTGAAACTTTGAGAAAATTGAAGCTCTACACCGAATACAAATTGGATAATAAGCAATGCTTTATAATTGCTTGATACATTTCAAATTGAGAACAAAGAGAGTGACACTGTTTAAAAGAAAGATTGGATAAAAACAAGAATTTTAGAAATGATCTAAAAAATGGATCAAAGTATTATGATCTTGGCTAATATTAATTTTTGGATCAGTTACCATAAAATATTCGAACGGTCTCTAAATCGAGTTTTCTCCAGATATGTAGTTCTCCAGGTATAAGGAGTACAAGAAAAATTTCGATTAATTAAATATTTTGGATTTTTTTATAACGGGCCACAAAATTTTTGGACGGTCCCTAAATCGACTTTTCATATTTTTTACGCAATAAGCATATCACACTGAGTTAAGTGATATCTTGGGTTGGGTTACACTATATGTAGTTCTCCATATATAAGACATACAATAAAATTATTGATTGAATGAAATATATTGGACTTTTTGGATCAGGGGCTACAAACGTTTGGACGGTCCCTAAATCAAGGTTTCGTATTACTTTCGGAATAAGCACATCATGCTGAGTTAAGTGATAGTTTTGGTTTGGCTGCACTATATGTAGTTCTTCAGATATAAGACGTACAAGATTTTTTTTTATTGAATGAAATATATTAGATTTTTTGGATCAAGGGCAACAGAATTTTTGAATAACCCCTAAATCGAGCTTTCGTTTTATTCAGGCACTAAGCACATCATACTGAGTTCAGTCATAGTTTAGGTTTGGGTACACTATATGTTGTTCTCCAGATATAAAGCCTACAAGAAATTTATTGTCTGAAATATATTGGATCTTTTGATCCAATAATAGTCCTTCATCCTCCATTTATACATTAAGCAAGTAACAGTATAACGTGTACATTACGTGATACACTTTGTATTTTATGGTGTGATGTTTAATAATAAATTATTAACAGAATACCCGTTCTTCGCACGGGGAGAATAGTTTCATTTTGAGCATAAAGGGCAATGGAATCTGAGTATGGATTTAAACTGCATCGGGAGTGTTACTGTTCGTCTGAGTGACTCCAAATACTATTTCATCGACACTAATATCGGTATTATTTTTTATCATTATATATATAGTGTGTAACTTCATTAATGTAATGAACGTCTGGAGGTGATTCCTGGACGCGGAAGAAGAATTTAAATGAAACGAAGTCTTTAGCTTATCATAATTATAACTTCTATGCCAATGGTAACGGATGATCAATCAACGGCTTCCTGTTCAACTTAAGAGTGTGTAAAAATGAGAAAAAAATAACTTTGATCCAGAGTAGGTTTATAACGACTGTGCATAAGACAGTCAGGGGCAAAAGATCATGTACGATGAACTAGAGTATAAGGGATTCTTCACATAACAACAGTGATTCCCACAAATTATGTGAATATAATTTGAGCCAAAGTAAGCTAGATTAAAAGATTTCCTCCCCGTAATGCGTAAATCCGTGGAAAATAATAACTACGAGTACAGAAGGAATGAAATTCGACGATACTCAAGGTGTTGCGCGTGTTGCACAAGGAAAGAAAGAAATACAATTTCAAATTATCGATTTATTCTGTTTCGTACAAGGTAGGATAACTGTGAAATACTCAGAGGTACCTTGTACAGTATTTGCGCAATGCAGTATGTGTACACGAGACAGCTATGAAGAATAACAGTTCACAGTCTGATATTGTCGACCGTTGACCGCATTGCAAAGATGACATCGGCGAAGCAAATTTTTCCGCCTGTGATCAAGCACATCTGAAATTTCGTAGATGATTGCCGCAGCTATATTACATCGAGCTACAAGTTCTTCGACTGTCGTGGCCGGAGTTTCATACGTATCCCCGAAATAAAAAATCAAGCAGCGTGAGGTAGAATGAACGAGGTTGTCATAACACGTTTTTCTCTCCCAATCTGGGAATGTTTCATTTAGGTAAGTCTGCATATTCCTGTCAAAATGTGCAGGTGTACTATCATACTGAAATCACATCTGCTGTCTTATGTTCAAGGGCACATGTTCTATCAATTTTGGGAGACAATTACGTAAAAATAAAAGATACGTACTCCCACACAGGCAGACCGATAATAAATAAGATCCTACCACAAAATTATCCACCACACCACACCAAATTTCTGCTGCTGATCGTTTACTAGAGTTGCATGTGGGTTTTTACGCCATACACATGATAGTTTCAAGACGGTTTTGATCATTCGACGTACGCTGTCTTCAAGTTCAGCTGTCCATATGGGGCTATTTCCTCCGATTTCACGTACGAGAAACCGAAGGGACCCCTCTCTCGAAGTCGAATATGGAGGCGTGGAAAAATACAAGGAAAGTTACTCTCTTTTGAGGGCGACGGTCACGATGTAAACGCCTCACTTCTGGGCTATTGCCCTTTGCTACTCCATAAATGAGTTGCATATCTGCCAGCTCGTGGACAGGGTAATCTTCCATCGCGCAGGCGTGTACAGGTTAACACAATCAATTTTACTTAAACACCAACGTCTACACTTTTACACGACCTTAAATACCTGGACACAACCCTCTACCGTTGAACACAACATTTCCCATCCTGTTATACAGCAATTACACGTGTAACAGTAGAGCATCTGACTATGTATATCACTCACAAGTTGCGTAGATGCTTATTACAACTCAGCCATGCTAACTGAAGCCATTCCACAATAAAACTTCAAGACAGCCTTCTGTAAGCCACTCGCAATTGGCACACAAGGGACGATAGTTCCGTAGGTATTCCTCCGTGTAGGTATTCCATACAGCTCTAAGGTATGTACATTAGAATGTCGAAAAAAGACTATCCTTTTTTTAAAATGTACTTTCAACGAGCTTCCTTTGAGAAAATTTCTCCGGCAATGATA
Organism: Thermobia domestica; assembly: GCF_964235325.1. NCBI lineage: Eukaryota > Metazoa > Arthropoda > Insecta > Zygentoma > Lepismatidae > Thermobia > Thermobia domestica. Next base: position 86,496,857 of record NC_137461.1, read on the forward strand.
AAATCAAAATGTAAGTGGTCTACACTAGGATAGTATTTTGGTATATTCACAATAGCAATGAAGTTTTTCATAGCTCAGGGAAAAGTTGAGGTTTGCCAACTCGAAGGAAGGGGAAAACGCCATCAAAAGTATTCCTGGGAGAAGATTCATCTAACGGATAAATCAAGTATACTATTCCAGCGCACTTCTTGGTATCGTTATGCAACGTGTACAACATCCCTTGTTTCCCCACTTTTGTTGCTTCTGTGCACAGAAGTACCATATTCCACGGAATTACATATTACGAGGAAGAAACCGTTTAATGCAGCTTACTTTTGCCCCATATCTATTCACACAATATTTTGAATCCCTGGGTCATGTGGAGAATTCCTTGTACACTCGTTCATCACATATGATCTTTGCATTTTTCGATGTTATATTTATTTACATGCCGCCTGACTGTCCTATGCACAGTCGTTTTAAACCTAATCTGGATCAAAGTTATTTTTCCTTTTTCACACATTCTTGGACAGGAAACCGTTCATTTATCATCCGTTACCATTAGCCTAGAAGATATAAGTGTGATACGTTAAAGACTTTGTTCCATTTAAAATCTTCTTCCGAGACGTCATTATGTACTGAGACAAAATAGATGAATCACACATGTGTATCTCTCTTTCTTTCGAATTCTGAGTGTTCTTCTAACTTGAACGATGCACTATTATTTTTTAATGTTAAATCTTGTACTTGATTGATAATTTCTTCATTCAACGTTTGATAAAATACTCAAAGGAATACTCCAGTTTCTTTGGAAGTCATCCTTGCATCGTCACTGTACACTAATCGAATCTACGACTAAAAACAATGGACATTCTTTTGCCCGACTTCAATCCGACGTTTTGTTCATGAGTTATGGCGGTTTATACATTTTTCCGACAAATTTTCGGGTGTTACACCCAGGTTGTTGTATAATTTTTGTTTTATTTCGGTGTCAGGAATCACCTAACGACGTTTGTTATATTAATTAAGTTACACCCTATATATATACGGGCGCCATTTTATGTATTAAAAAAACCAAATTTGTTTAGTAACGTAAATAGCTAAACTATGAAAACGTATTTACTAGAGAAACACTTTTTAGTTCTTGTAATAATTTTCTCTCAAACAAACTGAAGGTAAATATATACCAATAAATCAATACAGCTATATTTTAGAAAATGAAATGAAATCTTTGAGTTTTACGTCCCACGGTTATGCCGGTTAGGCTGAAGGAGACGGTGATTATGAGAAATGAATGAAATGGTGGAATGAAGAAAGTGGGAGGAAACGGGAGAACCACGAGAATATCCACGCACACGGCGTTTATCGACCACAAAGTTCACTTGGCGGGAGCAGGGTTTGAACCCGAGACCCCATGCACCAGGGGTGAACGCTCTACCACTGACCCACCGCGGCTCCAGCTATATTTTAGAAATACAATAGGCACTGATTTTTCGAAGACTGCTCTAATACATAGGAACAATCAAATTTGTAAATAGAGAGTTTTCTTTTTAAATAAAACAAACTGAATTGCTTAAACTGCGCTATATCGATTGGTTTCAGCATCTGATTTTTTAAAAATAAATAATTAGCAGCACGAAAAATTCCTATATTATCTTCGAAAATAGACCTACATGTTAATTGCTTTACTGGCTTTATACATTTTTTTTTTTGAAAAACTGATTGTAGGGGAAGATGGGGCTAGTTGCAACAATTTTCAGGTCTGTTTTTTTACTCGAAAATTATTATAGATATAAAAACTATATTGAGTGTACTAAAAGGTACATGCCTTAACTACATACCAAAAAAAGAGAAGTGCAAAACATCGAACGGCAGTTTTGATAGCATCCACTTTTTGAACTAAGTCCGACTGTTGACACTTGCCCCACCCATGGGGTAAATTGCAACATCATCTGGGGTAAGTTGCAACAATCGGACTTGATTCAGAAATTTAATGCTATCAAATCTACAGCTTGAACATCGCTTCACTCATTTTCACTGTGGCAGTCAATGTCTATAATCTATACAGATGTATAATAGATGTATATAGATAGATATATATAGATGTATATATATAGATGTATAATAGTATTTCTCTCGGAACACGACCAATGAGACCACTTCTCACAACATAAACACTGTACCCAGTCTTCTTCTGTATCCTGTTCTTCGTACGGTTCTTCAGAAACCAAACAGACGACTTGAGAATAAATTCTTCTCAGCTGATGATTTTACGTTTTCGATTGCTTTTAGATGCTTCTTTTTCATTTCGAAAGTACTTTTTTCTAGAGTGTCTGTAAGAATAGCACATCTCTTCCTTTTCCGAGCTGTCAGTTTTCTAGTTCCAGATTTTGGATAGAACCATACATGTTCAGGAGATCATCTGAAGGATTCTACACTATCTTCTTAGATGCATTTGCAGGTGATCCATGAAGCTCACTTTGACCTGCAGTCTGAAGTTCTAACTGAGAAGATGAAAGGAAACAACTACTACTAGGCACTGCAAGCAATAAGCCATCACTGTTGTCCTATAATAATAATAATAATAATAATAATAATAATAATAATAATAATAATAATAATAATGGAATAATAATAATACTCTTAGTTTTATTACCAACAACAATTGTTCATATAACAATGCTTAACCGCAAAAATTTCTATTTCAATTGCATGCGGCATGTTGCAACAAATGTTGCAAGTTACCCCATCGAAATATTTATATATAAAAGCTTTCCTCCCCACTAAATAGCAGGTAACATGGGAACAGAAATATAATGTCATTGTACTTCAACTGTTATACTATTTGGGTACTACATCTTACTTATTATTACATATATGTAAGGAGTAGTTAGTGCTCTCAAATGGGTCAGGTCGGGTCGGGTCAACTCGCGTCGGGTTGTCGTGTCGGGTCAGTCGGGTCAGCTCAAGTCGGGTTGTCGTGTCGGGTCAGCTCGGGTCGGGTTGTCGGATCGGGGTCAATCGGGTCAGCTCGGGTCGGTTTGTCGGGTCGGGTCAATCGTGTCAGCTCGGGTCGGGTTGTCGGGTCAGGCCAATCGGGTCGGGTTATCGGGTCTGGTCAATAGGGTCAGCTCGGGTCGGGTTGTCGGGTCGGGTTAGTCGGGTCGAGTTGTAGAGTCGGGTCAGCTCGGGTCGGGTTGTCGGGTCAGGTCAATCGGATCGGATCACTGGTCGGGTCACTCGGGTCGGGTCGGGTCAGTCAATTCTAGTCACGGGTCGGGTCGGGTCGGTCTTGAACCCGACCCGACCCGTTGAGAGCACTAGGTATAGTAAAGAAAGAAATGGTACCAGGTTATGCGTACGCTGATGATGTAAATTTAATAGGGGATGATGGGAGAACAATAGAAAGAAATGCAAAGGTCTTATTAAACGCTTGCAGGACAAGGGTTTAGAAGTAAATGCAGAGAAAACTAAATACATGGAAGTGGGTTGGGAACGTAATACGGCCAATTATGAATGCGTTAAAATATTAAATAATACTTCTGATAAAGTGGATACTTTCAAATATCTAGGATAACGAAAATCATTTTCACGAAGAAATTAAATGTCAACTAAAACAGGGAATTAGTGTTATTATTCAGTTCAAAATCTCTTGTCGTCGCGAATTCAGTCGAGGAGTTTGAGGCTTAAAATATATAAAACAGTAATCATACCTATTGTTCTGTATGGTTTCGAAACATGGTCGCTTACTCTGAGGGAAGAACATAGACTGAAAGTATTTGAGAACAAGATGCTCAGACGAATATTCGGACCCAAGAGGAATGGCGGAAACTTCATAACGAGGAACTACATAAATTATACGGCTTACCAAACATTGTTAGGATCATTAACTCTAGGAGGCTTAGGTGGGCAGGACATATAGCCAGGCAGGGGTGAATTCAGGGGGTGGCCCGGGGGAATCTCCCCCCGAAGAAAATTCATCCCCCCCGGAGAAATTCAAAAAAAATTCAGTCACAAAATGTAGAAATTTGCTTTTCTTTTCGTGCACGTGCAGACAAAATCCGATCTCTCAATATACATATAAATGACGCAGACCCATTCTATATAAGTATTAAGCATATAACATGTAAGATAGAATACCAAATAGCAGCGGCGGCTGGTACTAATGTTGCATGGTTGTGCAACCGGACAATTTTTTAATACTTAAAATATTTTTAAGTATTAAAGTAGTGTATCAGTGAAAAATAAACCTTTGATCTTGAGCGCAAAACAGTATTGATGCATTTCTGAAAAAAGTCAATTAAAAAACGGAAAGAAAGAGATGATTTACATTTCCAGTGGCAGCCAACGGTGTCACTGGAAGCAGTAACATTGAGCATATGGCAGCGAGCTCCTATTTCTTAACATGGAGAAGTGGATTTATTCTTGCATCGCTCCTATCTTCCCGTATTGCTCTCTTGCGATTGCATTTTCTCCCGCAACTGGTCAGCTTCTGTAATAGTTACGGATTCCTCCGCTTAGCAGCGCTTGACTCAATTGATAGGGTGAGAGAGATACAGAGAATCTTTATTAAGCCTATTACTAATATTACATATTAATATTAGCAATAATAATAATGATAACTAAATTCATGGCGCAACAGCCTTTAGAAGGCATGGACTTATGGCACTCATTTCTGTGGGGTAATGTGTTTATAGGTCTGCACGGGCTCGGGCTACTATGATAACCGTAATGGGGCTAGCCATACTGAGAGCTTTATACAGTTCTACCTGAGTTAGAGCGGCAACGCCGGAATCTGGTTACAATGAAGGATTTATGGTAGGGACAAGTAAACCCTTAGATCTTTACTTACGATATATATATATATATATATATATATATATATATATATATATATATATATATATATATATATATAGATAGATAGATAGATAGATAGATAGATAGATAGATAGATATCGAGTGTTGCAAAATAAGTGTTACAACTCTTGAGAGGTGACTCCTGCCACTGAGACAAGAAAAAAAGTTCTCTTGAACTTTCGGCTATCGGACATAGTTTCGGATCTACAAAGCGTGGAAAAATGAGTTTCGGACGCCAATAGTTCGGAAACTAACCAACATAAAGAGGGCGGGTAAAAAATTCACTGAAGAAGTCATACCTGCTCCATTGAATTTTGCATGTTTCACAATCCTACCATGCACGCGCAAGGGTTCCCCAAAGGAACGTAGGGAGTCCCGGATAATCTTCCAAGTGAAACTTGGTCTAAATGGATATGAATTGATAAGCTTGTACCAGGTAACAATAATTCGTTTGTATTAAGTCGATATCTGGAACAAATATAAAATGGCGGACACCATGCCCGTTGTGTGTGGTTGCATAATCGCCAGGTATGGATGCCGGACAACAGTGATGTTCTGAGTATTAAGTATAGCGAATTTGTACTCAAATGCTCTAGAAAGACATCTGCAATGTCGGTAGAGCATAACAGTGAAGCAGGGTGATTCAAATGTGTGGAAACACTTTACGAAAAATCCCCAGAATGCACTCATACTCAGTAAACGTGAGTTCAAATCGTCGGAAATGTAAGGATTAGCGTCAAGAACATGAAAGCCATTGCCAATTCATCAATAATATTCCCTCAAACTGATGCCATGTGATGTGCACGGTTGCATACCAATAAGGATGCGATAACTGAAGCCAAGTTACTTTACATATATATGATTGTTATTAGTAAGAAGATAAATAAGAAAATAATCAGGCAGTATATTATAAGGAAAGAACATTAATGATCATAACGAAGGATTAGGTATAGAATGCACGATACGTATGATATAGTAATGGGCGTGAATGATGTGGCGAGATGCATACACAGGACAACACGTGGGTGATATTAGTTTGACAAATAAGCTTATCTTTAGCCTAGAGGCTGCTCTATTCAATGATGAAAATGAATGAGTCCCATGTTAGTAAATAATGGTAATCACTGTGCTGGAAATGATGGGTGAATGAGAGGAAGATGTTCATGAATGACGTAATCGGCGATGATAAGTAAAGAGGGATCTAACGGTGGTAGATTATAGGAGCGAAAGTGGAGAATGATAGTAACGGTGAGGTGTTGGGTGAAATGCTAAATAAAGCATTGTATCCTGAAGTAAAGGATGTCGGTTTTCCAAACGTCTGGTGATATATGTTAGCCGAAGTTTTCCAAGAAAGTATTGTAAGGTCGGAAAGGTAATTTGGCGGAGTGTGCAATTAAAACAGTTATCGTGGAATATGAAAAGAACACGAGAAGCTGACTTCCAATACGAGGCCGAAACGTGTAAGTAGCCAGTAATGAAATTTAATGCATAAATGATATATTTACTCTTAAAGCAATTCTAAGCGATATAGCCCAAGGCTTATCCTATGTCTGGCGTGTTATTTCAAATCATTTTGCTAATATGATAATCTTTGTAAGTCAAACAAAATATCTATTATTATTTTAAACTCTGTTAAACTAACCTTTGTGACACACAGAGTTTGACCCTGGTTTAGCAGATACACAGTAGTGACCAACAGATTCCCTTTTGTTGTATGTATACCTTATGTAAATAAACTATCATCATCATTATATATTTTCTCTCTTATTCCATTTTGCAATTGTTAAATAAGATTAACAAAAGGTTGTAAGAACTAATAGCGTTATATTAACAAAGGTTCACCAAGTAGTTTATAAAATAATATCGTCCTTATTTGTAATGGAATTGCAGGGGCTTATCGCCCAGCCTTGTTAGGAAGAAGAAGCATATACAGTTTATTGCATTGCAGATAGCATACCCTAAAGGGAAATAAAATCATAGGTCACACTCTATCACTGTACTACCAAACCAAACTAGTAATATTCCAAGACAAGAACCATTGTCTTGTTCTAAAAATAACACTAGACTAGTAAGTGATAACACAGTACAGAAACCAATACATAGTCATTCAGGGTATAGCCAGCAAGTTTTTCTAGAGGGCCTTCATTTTTACAAACTAAAAACAAATCAAAAGTTTCTTTCAAGATTATGAAAGAATTAATAACACATAGATACATATGTATTTCAGAAGTACATATTATTATTATTATTATTATTATTATTATTATTATTATTATTATTATTATTATTATTATTATTATTATTATTATTATTATTATATTGTTATTATTATTATTATTGTTATTAATATTTAGTAGTAGTAGTATAGTAGTAGTAGTAGTAGAAGTAGTATATTTCATATATGCTACATTTCTGAGACTTGAGTCTTGATAGTACGTGAAGTTTAAATCAAAGGTTATGTTACGGACGGCAAATGATGGCTTAACACCAAAAACATATTCTGGCCGGGACCGGAGGTTAGTCTGTTTTATGTTTATTAAACGTGTTTAATAATTACAGCAAATAAAATATGTTTATAATAGAATGTGAAAGAATAGAGTTTTAAAAGAATTAAACTACGTCAACATGTTAAAATAATTAAAAGAACCTAATTAATCAGCCACTTTGTACTCTCGTTTGCTTAACTGGATGAACCGAGGCCTAAAGGAAAAAGAGTTTTCTGCCCAAATCTCATAAGCAGTGGGATATTTTAATATTATAGAAACTGACCCTCCTTTCGCTTAGAAGTGTAATTTTCAAGACGCTGAAACATATAGTATTTTATTACTTTTAGTTAAAAGTTCAAATGCCGAGTTTCACGCATCTAGCTTAAACAAATCCTTCCTTAATTTATTTACATATTTTCTGAGTAAGTAATGGGGAAATCGAACATAAAAAAATGTGCTCCCTTTGCTCTTTCCCTTTTATGTGTTCAATTTTCAATTTTCAATTTTCAGTTTTTTTTTTCTTTTAATAGGAAAGCTTATATGCCAAGTTTTATTTTACTAGCTTTAGAAACTTGCGAGATACACTACCCTTTAAAAAAATCTTACCCCACCCTTTTTACGATACTTATTTCCAAAAATTCTTTCTTATGTACTGCTTTCATAAGAAAATTATATTTTATAACTAAAATTTATCGACTCTACTTGTAGTAGTATGCCCAAAAATCACTCATCTTTACTCTTTTATATAAGAGTACAGAAGATAAATACAGTCAAACAAATGGACTTCCATGAACAGTTTCCGATTTCTTATAACTAACTTATTCGTACATTTCCCACAAGCTGTGGTTTTAAATTTACGCTCTGTCAAGGTCCAGGTTTCAAAAAGGAAGTAACTGCAAATACAATAATATTATGTATTTATGTACATGTGTAATATGTATAAATTTATTGTCTTATTGAAGCTTTTGTAATCTGAAAATAAACTTTTGATTTGCTTTTAATATATAAAAATCAAGCTCCCCTAGAAAAAATTGCAGGCTACACCCCTAAATGACTATGTAGTAATTTCTGCAAAAATGGCACAGGACCTAAAATTTAGGTCTAGTGTCTATATTTTTAGGACTTGTGCCGTTTAGAACTTATGAATGTCACCCAATGTATTGCATAGTAAATGTTCTTTGTTCAATTTTAAATCTACTGCGTTCTTTATGTATACCGTTGGTATTTAATGTTCACTCGTGAAATGTCTAGTGAGCTTTTGTCTTAATTAAGTAAACTTTGGTGGATTTTTGTCTTACTCTTAATAAAATTCGCTCCACACAGTATATATTGAAATTCTGAATGTTTTCTTGCTTTCAGAAGTCTGGTAAAATATGCTTTTTAAACATTTTTTCAATTTTTTATTTATTTATTTTTGTTTTAGGAATTTGTCTTGGGATTCTCGTATCTCCATTCGAAAGAAACGAATTTCTTAACTAATTATGTAATTAATTCTTAGAATGAAATAAGTGGTATTATGTAATTCACGTATAAGTGCAGAACAGATAGTGATAATAATAATCTTAGTAGTACAAATATAGTTGTTATTGTTGGAATTAGCTACGTTCGTGACATTATTGCCAACTAGTTGCTGCATCGTCGCAATTTCGTGGGGTGGTGGCGAATTTCAGAACTAAAGCAAGTGAATGAAAAAGGCACAAGACCTAAACGGCACAAGTCCTAAAAGGCAGAAGTCCTAAACGCCAGAAGTCCTAAAAATCATATCGCGGCACAAGTCCTAAACGGCAGAAATCCTAAAAATCATACCGTGCCACAAGTCCTAAACTGCAGAAGTACTAAAATTCAGGTCTAGTGCCTATATTTTTAGGAGTTCTGCCGGGACTTCTGGATGACACCCAACACATCATGCTGCCTCAGTGATGGTTTGGTGGGGAGTGAGCTACTCAAGCACAACCCAGCTGTATTTTTGCGAACAAGGTGTTAAAACATCTGCCAAGGTATACCAGAACACAGTGCTAACACCTATAGTGTAACCACTATCTGCTACCATGTTCCCTGGAGAAAGGTGGACCTTCCAACAGGATTCCGCTCCAGGCCACACAGCGAAACCAACTTAGGACTGGCTGGCGCGGAACGTCCCTCACTTCATTTCTACCATTGATTGGCCTTCTAGCAGCCCGGATCTTAACCTGTTGGACTACAAACTTTGGGCAGTACTTCAGGCAAAGGTCTGCCATAAACGGCATCCATCTGTCGACAGTCAGAAACAATCTTGGCCCGAGCAGTGAACAATTTTCCCATGGACAGTTTTGGGTAAGTTACATGTAAAAATGTAACGCGTTACAAGTTACTTTACTTTTTCCTAAAATGTAACGCGTTACTTGCCCCCAAAAAGTAACTGTTACTTTACTTCGAAAGTAACGCGTTACTTTTAGGTCTGAAACTTAGAATATGTGAACAAATGTTATCACTTCAATTTTCCGTACTACTATTACTATCGCTTTTATTATTATTATTATTATTATTATTATTATTATTATTATTATTATTATTATTATTATTATTATTATTATTATTATTATTATTATTATTATTGCCCTTTCTGAATTGCTTTATGTAAATGCAAGGACACATTTTTACTTGACAGCTATAAGTTATGAATATTTTCATATAAGGTAACATTGGCTAAAATGCCATACTGCGTTACTCGTACGGATGGGCTAGGGTAACCAGACGTACTGATTTTCGCAGTACAGTACTGTTTTTCAAAGAGCTGTCCTGCGTGTTGCGAAGATGTCTAGGAAATCGAGAAATATCCTTCTTCTTTAAAATGTCCTGCGAAATGTCCAGAGTTAATTTATTTGCAATATCTTAATGTTTCATTCTTTATTCACAATATTTTGAATCAAACACACTCTTTTCCTGAATGATGAACCGCTGTGTTTTTTAACACTCCTCAGAAGACTAGGGATGGAGAACAATCAACAAACCATTTTTTACAATACATCGCTTTTACTGAGAAGGCCTTGTTGAGATATCGGTAAAGTAGGAAAGGTTTCTTATTGAACTTATGACAGTGATGCTAACCAAGTTAAATAGAAGTTCCTTTGTGCCGGTCTAAATTTTCTTTCATTTCTTAAAATAATACCACGCTTCGAAATTTATTATTATTATTAAGCCCAACACGAACTTTGACTGTACGTTCATAAAATAAACCAATTTGTTATTCATCAAAGCATTTGGAGTTGTGTTTAATTCCTTTAATAATTTTGTTCAGTGCTTCTTCTTAACAAAAATGTTCATTAACTTAAGGTTAACATTAATTGAAATAATGATATGCGTATTGCCGACGCAGTAAGATATCATATACAGTACTATTATACTTGTGTCCTACTTTTCGATTGTTAGAATGTGGTCATCCTACGATGGGCACGAGTGAGTACGAGCGAGTATTCTTTGAAACTCGATTCGACTAAAAACAGACATCTTTGAACGCAATTCGAAAAATTTCCTCCAACTCGACTCGAATTCGGGTCGAGTCGAACCAAATCTGGTTTGTAGTTTCGAGTATTCTCTTCAAGTATCTTGCATAGACAATATAGGTTATCAATGATACTAGTACTACTACTAGTACAACTTTTATTATTATTATTAATAATAATAAATAATAATTATAATTATAACAACACTGTGTTTAAACATGAAAGAAACGCGGTCTGTGTTTGAATACTAAAAAACTAGTTGATTGCTAACCTCGGTAGTCGTGAATTCTAGGAGTCAAGTTCACGAGCTTGTGAATTTGGGTTGAGGGTTTAGGTTGAGTATTCGGGCTCGAGCCAAACATTGTTAAAAGTTATAGGGCACTGGCCAAATATCTTCAAAACTGTTCGGCCCGGGTTTACAATTGTAAACAACTTGAGCAGCTGGGCTCACAGCTCACTCACTATGGACCCGAACCGAGAAGTGAGCCGAGCCAACAGCTCACCGAACCGTGTCAGCAAGAGCCTTCGGCCCAGATGAGCCGAACCGAGCAGATGGTTCATCCAACCAAGCCAGCTCGAGCCGATGGTTCACCCCAAGCGAACCGGCTCGAGCCATCGGCTCAGTTATTACTTCCCAACTGAGCTTCTTATTAAAAAAGTCTCTTGTGGTCTCGATATCGAGACGAGAAGACATGCGAGCATGTTTCCTCTAGTGAGCAACATTAAAAGTATTCCATATTACTACTTAGCTTACATTTCTCATGGCTTTCGCTTTCTAGTGGAATCAGGCCATGATTTCAAAACGAGTTAAAACGTAATAATAATAATAATAATAATAATAATAATAATAATAATAATAATAATAATAATAATAATAATAATAATAATAATAATAATAATAAATATAAGTATTCCATACATATAGAAATGCTTTTGACCAAGCACACAAGAAATTATATTTTGTCCATTTAGCACTATCATTCTTTTGTCACTCACAATTATTAATATTCATATAGTAAATATCTTATAATTCTTATATTTTAAAATCAATTGACAGGTCTCTGATTGCTTTTATGAGAAATAAATATTTGGTTTTATAGATACTACGCAGTGGGGATGATCGTGCGTCGTTTCGGTCCTATGCCGTTTCGGTCCTGCGCCGTGTCGATCCTGTGCCGTGTCGATCCTGTGCCGTGTCGATCCTGTGCCGTTTCGTTCCTATGCCGTGTCGATCCTGTGCCGTGTCGATCCTGTGCCGTGTCGGCTCTATGCCGTTTCGATCGTACGTATTCTATGCATATAACTTGCACAGGCATAGAATCGACAGGAGTTTATAATTTGTAAGAGCAAAGATTAAACAGATAATAAAAATATTATTTTTTTAGGCACATGATTAAAAGTTAAATTATTTCAGAGCAGCGGCGTGAGAGCAAAACGGCACAGGATCGACACGGCATAGGATCGACACGGCATAGGACCGAAACGGCACAGGATCGACACGGCACAGGACCGAAACAGGTTTCTGAGCTGAATTGTCGGTCGTATGCCGTGTCGATCCTGTGCCGCATCCCCATGTTACTTTCTATATCATTTGTAATTGTTTCACACTAATAGCACTAGGGGATATGCTTATAAACACAAAATACAACCTTTCTACACTATGTGGAAATAATCTACCGGCGGAAAATAATATATAATACAGTCGTCTTTCATACACACACAATCACTTTAATCGCGCTATAGCATTTATCATAATTTGAAACTAGTAACCCCCCTTACACTTGTAAACACGAAATAAATCTTTACTATCCAGTGCAGAAATACTCGGCGGAAATTAATGCCTAACATGGTTCTCTTTCATACCCAACACTCATTTTAGTCGTAAAATTACCATTTTTATGACTACCCATTCTCAGTCTGCACCAATAATTAATTAATCTTTAGAAAATTACGCAGAGATATGCTTTGATTCCCGTATTCTTTGAATAATAATAGGAGGAACAAAACTTAACTTCACCTTATGCAGAGTCGTTTTGACATATAATTAGCATCATAATTAGCATTAAAGAACTGACTACTGTAGGAAATGTTAATCAAAGTCTTTAGTAAGACACTAATTATGCGTAATTACGATTCTGCATAAGGCCGAACTTATTTTACCTCGTTGCACCGAAGTTTCCTTGTTTCGAAGAATAAAGAAAAAGTACAAAATACAAACGCAGAGCAAATACAATGGAAGAGAAGATAGAGATCAGAAGTCGATGAACTGTGAGCACGCGGTGTTGCCGTGCTGTTGCTCTGCGGGGGAGATAAGATTCAATAGAAATAATTTATGTGTATATTTTATCTAGTCAAATTTATAAACAGCAATAACGTTAATAGCTTTTAAAACGTGGTGCTTGCATCTTATCATTCAAAAAAATATACGAACGCATTTATTCTAAATGTTATGTGGCTCCTCTGTTGGTAGTTCGTAAAACGTGACGCAAACCCGCCATATTTCAAGTTTTGTGTGTATTTACTGATGAAGTGTTGACAACGGAATTCTGGAAACTAAAATAAATATACCATAGACTGATATTTATACTTACATGAAGTTGTTAAAGCCAACGTGGGTGAGCCATGATGGTGAGAATGCATGTTTTTACCCTTTTAGTAACTAATGGTTTGTTTTCTGCTATGTAATTTTATCATTCCGTAGAATTGGTAGGACTCCTTGTACTTAATTATTCAAGAAGTACAGTACATGCGTTTCTTCTATTGTTTTTTTGTACAAGGGGTGTAATAAAGTGTCTCTATGCAAATATATAGTAGTATGCAGACATTGCAATGGATGTATACATACGGTTATCGGTAGGATGGCTAACAACAATTAAATTTACACGTGTCTATTTGCCATATTGTAAACAGTTTTCTATCATATATGTATAAATCTTTCTCCATGTGCAGTTTTTAGTTTGTGAGAATTAAGTAAAATGTTAACACGTTTTCGATGTGGAATGCTTCTGCAGTTCCAATGATGATCCTTCCTGTAATCTGTCACTTGGAGTATAGTTCTCAGGAGCTTTTTGGAAACCGGTAAAAAAACATTGAATTCTACGTCTGTTAGCGGGATCTAGTATATAAAACAACTCACAGATTGTAAGCATATTACAAAAGTAGAGGTAATTTTGTAGGAGATGATTGATTCTTGTGCAGTTACACTAGGAGACAATACCGCGTATTGCTGTCTCTTGTGTTGTGACCATCAAGAAAACATATGCGTTATTGTTCCTTTACTTAGGGTCCTATTCTCAGTCTGCACGTAAATTAATTATCTAACAGTATTTTGTAAAATAATGTATATAAAAGATAGTATCCGTTCTTTCATCTAAGCATATGACAAAACGACATCATAATTGATTTAAAGACATACTTTGTCAGTGGAAGTATATTTCGACAACACATACTATATATCACTAATCCCTACATGCATTTTCCAAGTGTTAAAAGTTACGTAGATGTTTTATTTTAAAAGTATTACGCTTTGCTTTCCGTTACTCTTCGAAAAAAAATGGAGGTGACTACAACCATCAAAGTTGTAGCGACTGTATTTTATAATACTAATTGAACACTGCGACTAGTGGATTCAGACGGGGCTATGTGAAGATATGGTAGCAAGAAAAAGGGGATGTAAGAGGCTACAGTTGGAAAATCCTACAAGACGAAAAGATTAGTTGAAAACCTTAGTGTATACCGGCTTCTCAGTTGCGGTAAGTGATCTGATAATAATACTAATTCCTATGTTCATCATCCTCATAATAGGTATTCTGTCATCATTGGCAGGTCACGTGCCTCAACTGAGAAGCTTCCACAGACTGCCGCTAACCTCTTTGTCTTCAAGTACGATTTTTCTGTTTTGATACTGTTTATCAATTGTAATCTCCTTCGCCCTCTCCCTCTCTTTCCTGTCACCATACTCTCTAGCACATCCCTCATGATACAGTTCCTTCTTAGTTAACGTCCCAACAAGTTCTCTTCTTCTTCTTAATAATATATAAAATTGTTCTTTTCTCTCCCACCACATCTAAGAACTAATTCGTTTCCCGCTCGACTCAGCTAATTCTCTCCATTCTTCTGCAAAGCCACATTTCAAAATCTTCAAGTCGTTTTACATCATTTTGTCTATTCGTAATGTCCATATTTCTGCCCCATAGAGGACAAAATTAGTATGAAATATGGCTAGGTCTTCCAATCCACGCAAATGTTATTGAAGATGAAAATAATTACAAAACATTGAAAAACTAAAACGTGAAAGATATTTTCTGATTTAGTTCGAAATGATTTTCTGGTCTACAGTCACTAAATTCAATGTTGCACAATGTGAAAGGATCACCACTCCGTCGAATCTCACTTCCTGATAATAAATAACTTTCCACTGTAACTAAGTTCAGTATTGAACGGTGTGAGAGAATCAGCACTCCGTATCTCCCTTACTTCCTGACTTTAAAAATCTATATACCTTAACCAATTTCACAGTTTTTCCCAACTCAAGCCTATTTCTAATCTTATTCCATATCAATGCGAAAGTGCTCGGGAAATTCCTGTAATTGAATGCACAAAGTATCGGAAGTGAACTTCAACAATAGAACCATTTGTTTTACGCTGGAAGATATTTATTTTGAAACATTTATTTTATAAAGCATGAATTATATATATTTTTTAAAATTAATATATTTGGTATTCACATTTGGCGAACGTTACTGAGATGAGGCTCCCGGGATGACTCGAAATACATTTATTCCTTTGTTTCACACACCACATTTATTCCTGTACCACACACACGACAGGGTGCAATTTTCGGTCTTTTAAGTTGAAGTTTTCAAGGTTCAAGCACGGGACACACTAAATTTCCTGTAGGGGGGGGGGGGGAGGGCGGTGGCTCAGTGGTAGAGCGTTCACCTCCGTAGCCTGGGGCCCCTGATTCGATCCCAGCTCGCGCCGTGTGGACTTCGCGGTGGACAAACATCGTACTTGTGGGTTTTCTCCGGGTTCTTCCGTTTCGTCCCACTTTCTTCATTCCACTATTTCATTCATTTCTCATAATCACCGTCTCCTTTAGCCTAATGTGCATAACCGTAAGACGTAAAACTTACGATTTAATTTCTGTTTTTTCTAAATTTCCTGTATAGATTTTGGCGGCGGTTCAACGTAAAATTTTAAAATGACCATCCACGCTACAAAGTATCCGCTAATAAATATCCACGCTACAAAGCGACATTTTCGATCATTTAAGTTGAAATTCTCAGAGTAGAAGCACAAGACACTCTAAATCTGCTATATATATATTGGCGGCGATCCAAATCAAAATTTCAAAATGGCGGCCATCTTTTTCAAATTAGCGGGTATCCACGCTATAAAGTGCAATTTTCAGACTTTTAAGTTGAAATTTTGATGGTAGAAGCACGAGACATTCTAAATTTGCTGTATAGATTTTCTTGGTGATCCAACATAAAATTTCAAAACAGCAGTGAATAGAAATTGCTACAAATTGCGACAATGATAATCTTGAAATATAAACCACATTTTAACACTTTTACCCCAAAGACATTAGAATATTTCGAAGAAATCCAATTAAACTTGAAAAACCCATTATTATTTGTTTGTACTAATACGCGAATAAACACTACAAAAACAAAGGAAATGTAGTCGTGTTGCTTTTTGTTCTAGATTACAGTTGGATACTATTACAGAAAATGTGATCGAACGTGAAGAATATTTGTTATGCATGATATATATTCCAAACATATATATTTTTCAATGATATTCTGTTCTGGAGATTCCTTATTAGTAAATACATATTTTAAGCCAATCTTGAACTTGGCATGTATTGAGAAACACGATTGAGGGAAATATAATTATACTCTGATTATCATTTCATTTTTTTTTTTTTTTCTCTCACGTGGATTTTGCCTCAAGAAGCCCACTGGCTATTTTTGGTCTGGTGAAAACTACAATAACCCTGTAAAGAAGCATAAGGATTTTATCTTGCCTTACAAAAGGTTTATACTTTGCATTTTTCTCATCAACTATAAATTCCATCTTCGGTTTCTACTAAGTGGTTTCAGAATTCGTGGTTTTATGCTTCCTATCTCATGGACAAGAAAATAGGGGTATTTTTCGTACCCTTCTTGAAAGTCCATCAAAAAACGCATTTTGAAGTGACCAATTACATCTCATTGGTTCTTGACAGACCTAGTTTATAACCTGCAGAAGATGTTACACACTAGAACAGTCTTCGTTAAGATGAAGCAAATGAGCGGTTGAAATTGAGGAATACTTGTTCCCATTATAAGGGAGAACAGCTTTGGGACTTGGAGAAACTGTCAATGAAAAGTCGCCAGTCTTTTAAATCATAGCAATACACTATTTCTTTGAATAGCCACTTTCTCCCCTGCTATGACAGCGCAGTTCTTTGGTGACAACGAAGTATTACAAGAACGTTTCCGGATACTTCCTGCTGGATATCTTGTGGCTCTTGTCCAGCAAGTTTCACTCCTTTAGTCGCGATGTTAAGATCTCAGCATTAAATTTTGTTAATCATGGATCCCTAATTAGATCATTTTACTCATTTTTATGTTGGAAATTGAGGTATATCCTCTCTACACCTTTTGAGCAGTCGTTTCTCTGACATGTTTCACCCGGTAGAAGCGTAAAATTACTTGAACATTTTTTTTTTTTTTTTGTTATACTATGTTACGAAAGAATTGATAGAATAAGAATGCAGGAAGAAGTAAGAAAACTGTCAAACCGATAGACATTGTGCATTCCACTACAGACTCACGTCGTGGTTTGGGATCAAACAAGGGATTCCTTGTTTCAGAGGTGAGCGCACTCTCCCACTGAGCGACCGTGTCCTATAGAAGTTTTGTATATAAATGATATACTACCTCCATTATTGCTTCATATCAATTCACACAGTAAATTCTATACATGGGCGTTGGTGGGTCAGTGGTAGATTGCTCACCTCTAGTGTGTAGTGTCCCTGATTTGATTTCAGCTCCCTCCAAGTGGGGTTTGTTGCAGACAGCGTGTGCGTAGGTTTTCTCTGAGTTCATGTTTGCTCCCATTGTCTTCATTCAGCCACAATCATTCATCTCATCATTACCGTACCGTCTCACTTAACTTCGGTGCATAATCGTGGGACGTTAAAAGAAATAAAAACTTAGACGTGTCGTCTTGCTTTTGAGAAGACTCGCTTTTCAAATTTTGTGCTACCTATGATCCCAACATATGGAACAAGCTATTATATTTTTGAAATGCGGGATTGCATTGAAGGATTGGATTTTTTTTTTCCTTCAGAATTATGGGCTCTACTAGTTCTAAATAAATCACTGGTTTTCTCAACTATATACTGTAAGTCACTCACATTGATTGTTAATCTTTAATCATTAAATTAAAAACAAATCTTCACACTCAAGCACTTTTGTATCAAGAGAATAATCCACATGATATGTGGACATCAGCGACTCAGAAAAACGAATGGGGGTCTATAGCATTCAGAACAGGAAATAAAATTGAATTGAAATAAAATGAAATTTGTAATTTTACGTCACATGGTTATATCTTGTAGGCTAAAGGAGAAGGAAGATTAATGAAAATGAATGGTTTTGAAATAATTGGTGGAATGAGAGAGTGGGAGGAAACGGGAGAACTAAAAAAAAAAGATGTTTTCCACCACCAGAGTTCAGTGTCTGAATAAAGTTGCTGACAAGGAAAAATAAAGGGAAAGAGTGAAACAGACATGAACTAGAAAGATAAGATAGCAGTATTGTGGTCAAAAGAATTTGTTTTACTTTAGCTTCTGTGTGGTCAACCATGATCTCGCTTTCTGTCCGTCAGTAATTCTACTTTGATTTACGTTGTAATTTCTTTCGCTCTATACGTTGTAATTACGTGAGACATGCTCCATACTGCTTGCACAAATTCAATATATTTTCTTTATTTGAAGATGAAACATTAAAATATTACTGTCAGCCGATCTAATGGAGAATGTTTAATTTATATTTAATTCTAACTGTGTGTTATGCGAGTATTAGAAGTTTCAATACCCCAAAACGAATTACGTATAGATATCAATATCTGATCTGTGCAGTGACCGCATAATTATATAGACCTCCAGAATTCAGGAAATACTACGAAATGGTAAGATGTTATAACTGAGAACTATCTGGTGATCATCGTATGAAGTTGTAACCTGATCATGACTTTATTTAGCTGTAAATTGTCTGACCGAAACTCTTCCATGTTGTTTTGTAGACTGTTTTCTTAACTTGTAAGACGGTGAATTTTCCAAATTTTAATTTAATCTTTTAATTTTGCAACTATTTTATAAAAAATTAGAAATGGAGCAAAATTTACTTGGAATGACTCAGAAAGAAGGGACAGCTAGGTGTATTTCTTATTAAGAGGCCGGTAAATTGAAAATTGTTTTCTTTGTAGAAGCGCATGAGTTATATTTTCTAGAGTTCCAAGCAGGGTTGGCTGGTTTAAACTAAGGTGGTTTAAACCAGCTGGATTTTTCAAAAAACCAACTGATTTAAACCAAAACACGAAAAATGTTAAAAAAGGTGTAAGTGTTCGTAAAATCTTGATGAACACACATTTGTGGGCTATCACGTTTGACTCCCGTATTATTCGTATTATATTCAGACCTAAATTTCCCATTCGTTACTCAAAGAGATTATTCTACAAAAGCAACTTTTTTTTTTTTTTTTAAATAAGTTTATGAATGTTTATTTTATGATTTTTTAATAGTTTGTTGTGCAGTTGCAATGAAAGGAAAATTATAAATATTGTTTCGTTTTAATGATGTTTACTATTGATAAATACATCGAAATGCCGTAATTTTTTTTAGGAGGGGGTCATACGAGCCCCACCAGAGACATTTATTGAAATTAGAAGTATCTTTGGTATCTATTTATGTATAAATAGGTCAGAGCCAACGTGGACTCAAATAATTCGTATCTTTATTCACTTTTCTTAATGATATGCAAATTAAGTCGTCGTATTTCTTTAACTTCTAATGAAAGTCGTAGTGAACTATCTTGGACTATATTAGTTCTTCAGTACTCTGCAGTAGAGATGCAAAAAAGCCGGCTTTTTTGAATCGATGGTTTTTTGCACATAAAAAACCGGCTTTTTTGGGAAAAAAACGAGAATTTTGGAAATTTTGGCTTTTTTCATTTTCATGATTTTTCTGTTTAAATAGCTTTCTTATAGTATACTCTAAAGTTAAATAAGATTTCATGACCTGAATGCCATATTTCGCTCTGGAATTCACCATAATGATGGATGGAGCACATGGTTTATGAATTAAAGTAAACATAAAGTACGTAGTATTTGAGGGCAATTTTAGAAGCTATTTAACCTTATTTTAACTTCTGAATTATCGACATTTTTTCTTCTCTAGATCATTTCTTTTTAGTCATCCGCGTTTCACTTCTTAGAGCTTAGTACTCTAGCTTCTAGTACATAATTAAACTTATATTTTTCAATATATCCATCAGAGCGTACGTTTTTCTATATGTCTGTCAGAGCGTACTTCCACATTTCCGTTATACTGTAGCTGTGCAATGATTTAACAATAATCTTCCTGACACAAGCTTGAATACCATTTGATAGAAATATTCAGTATCGGATTTAGAAAAATATTTGGGAGGGGTTTTTCTGAATAATGTTTGTTTTTTTCTAAAAATTCCTAACTTTTATTTAAGAGGAGCTTAAGTTTATGAGTACAGGCATAACAAATATTTCGTTTCGTTTGTATATTGAGCTATAATCCACCAGATACAACCTTGAAGACCATTTTATACTGATAATCAGTGGCGGATTTAGAAAAGCATTTTGGGAGGGGCTTTTCTTATTAATGCTTAGTTTTTCTAAAAATTCCTTTTCTTTTTTTATTTGAAGACAGATTGAAGTTTATGAGTAAAGGCAAAACTAATATTTAGTTTGTTTTAGAAATTCCCTAATTTTGGGGTAGAGTCTTTAATCCGAAAGACATCCCCACCCTAACCCTCTTCGCAAACCCATCACTGCTGGTAATTAATAATAACAAAGATTTAAAAACGATTAGAAAGTAAGTGGGCCAGACACACAGTACACGCACTATCTCTACATTCACAGATAGAATTAAGAAAAACTTTTGTCAAAAAGGTCGAATGCGGGGTTGAATCCCGGACTTCACGATAGAAGTGCGAATGCTAACCACTCACTCATGTTTGTTGTGTAGTTGTGCTTAACTTAAATGTATTCTCTTTCTCTCTCTTTCTCTGTGGACACAAAAGCTCTCCATTGGTTCTGTCCTTATCCAATTCAATCCAGTTTCTACTCTGTATTCCTATTTCTGCTTATCCATCCTTCTGCTTTATTATTGTCCTCCCATCTGGTCCTAGGTTTTCCTAATGGACGTTTCCCGATTGGATTTCCAGTTAAAAATTTGAAAGCGTTCCTACTTTCTTCCATTCTGTCTACATGACCTGCTCACCTGAGCCTCCTAGACTTGATGACTCTAACGACGTTTGGTAAACCGTATAAATTATGTAGTTCCTCCTTATGAAGTTTCCGCCATCCCCGGTCCTCTTGGGTCCAAATATTCGTCTCAGAATTTTATTCTCAAATAATTTCAGTCTGCGTTCTTCCCTCAGCGTAAGCGACCATGTTTCACAACCATAAAGCATAACAGGCATTATTATCATTTTATATATTTTAAGGTTTAAATTCCTTGACAGAATTCGCGACGACAACATATTTTGAACTGAATAATAACAAGAATTTCCTGATTTTAGTCGAGATTTAATTTCTTTGTGGGTATGATTTTGGTCTCGTAATACTGATCCAAGATATTTGAAAGTATCCACTGTGTCGAAAGTATTAATTGATATTTTAACGCATTCATTATTTGCCGTAACTTCCTTGTGAACTTTCTTGTATTTAGATTTCTCTGCATTTACTCATGTCCCTGCAAGCGTTTACTAAGGCCTCTGCATTTCTTTCGATCGTTCTATCAGATTTACATAATCAGCATACACCATAACCTGGTGAATACCATTCAACTCTAGGCCCTGGTTCCTATCTTTGTTTTTTCTTATAGCGTACTCCGCAACAAAGCTGAATAATAACGGCGATAACGCATATCCTTGTTTCAGGCCAATCTCGACATGGAAGCTCGCATTTTTCTACTCGGACTTTACTCTGGAATTCATTTAAACACTTAATAAATCTAGCTTTTTCGGTATTCCAAATTCTGCAAGAATGTTATACAATGTTTCCCTCCTTGCCGAGTTGTAAGCCTTTCTAAAATCAATAAACAGTTGATGTACTGAGTAATATATGCCCATTTCTTTTCGAGTATTTGTCGAATGGTAAATATCTGGTCGATTTCGACTAAATTCACACTGATAATCTCCAATAATTTCATCTGCGTATGGGGTCAATCTTATTAATAGAATGTTAAGAGAAATACCTCGATAATTATTACAATCAAATTTGTCGTCTTTCTTGTGAATTGGAAGAGTGATTGATTCTTCCACTCTTTTTAAATGTATTCCATAGTTTTTATTTTATATAAAAAAAAGTTTCGTAACTATATGTTGAATTTTCTTGTTAAAAATTCAGAAACCTTCAGCATTGGGTAAACCGTGATGGTGGTTATATATTCTACAGCCTAGGAAACCATACGCTCAGATGAACCATCTATTACGTATATGATCCATGAACAGAAAATTCGATGCTTTCCCGATTCTGAACAAGCTTAAGGAACAGTCAGTGCATTACAGAATTTGGAGCATTACCAATTTTGCACATCCGAAGCACCTGATAGGTGGTAACATTATTACGTATGTGATCAATGAGTGAAAAAATTGTTCGAAATATTCATACAATGTATATAAAAGTTAAAATTTACCTAAAAAATTTCAAGAATGTACAGAACCACCCGAAACGAAGCTCTAGATGTGCAGATTTCTCTCATGTTTTTCTTTATTTTGCTTCAAAAAGAGCGTATGTGATATTTTGAAGTAAAAATACTACATACAATTTTGCTAGTTATTTGTGAAATGAAATGAAATTTTTGAGTTTTACGTCCCACGGTTATGCCGGTTAGGCTAAAGGAGACGGTGATGATGAGAGATGAATGAAATGGTGGAATGAAGAAAGTGGGAGGAAACGGGAGAACCCCGAGAAAACCCACGCACACGGTGTTTGTCCACCACAAAGTTCACTTGGCGGGAGCAGGGTTTGAACCCGAGACCCCAAGCACCAGAGGTGAACGCTCTGCCACTGAGCCACCGCGGCCCCCTGCTAGTTATTTGTGTATCATTTTTAAAGTACTTATTGTATATGAGGTTAAAATATTATTACATATATGGGTTAATCCTTTGGAATTCATAATGTAAATGTTAAGAATTTTAAAAAAAATCTTTTTGAAATTCATGGTTTATTTTCGAGGTTTCATATTATTATCTGCATCAACCACTATTTAAATGGCTTTTTTTTTTGTTGTAGAGAAGCGAAACAAAGTCTGCTTTATCAGTTTAAAGCAAAATTTTCAAAAAAGCCCAAAATTTCCCAAGCAAAAAATGCAAAGCAGAAAAAACCGAGTTTTTTTCCAAAAAAGCCGGTTTTTTCCGAGCCCTTGCATCTCTACTCTGCAGTACTTTGAAATTGTCCATATGTAATTCTGTATAATTTCACTTGTGTAGTTGTTTATCTTTTTGTACTTCTGAAATGACTCTTGACAATTATAATAACAAGTATGCAAAAATCAATACAATGTACTATTATCAGGAGTCCTTCGTGAGTGAGTCGGCAGACGTATTGCATTTGTAGCCAATTAGTCCCGATTTCGAGTTCAAGTGAAGGACAATTTCTCTCGGATGTAAGCCGAGAAGCGGTTTGGATTCCGCTTTAAGCTTATGTGACCCCTTCCAGCATAACCTGGTTGTTGCATAATAAGACCAAGGCGAAACAAACTTATTTCTGTCCATATGTGATATAAATACATAGAGCAAATTATTTAAACCAAAAATCCTTTTTTTTTTTTTCTTCAATAAAAACCATGGTTTTTGCCAACCCTGATTCCAAGTGGAAAGAAATAGCTGCATCTTAGTAAGCAAACTGAATTGTACACTCTCTTGGAAATGTGATTGGGACTTTTGTTTAGGGTTCCTTGGCTTATGTTATACTTAACCAGATTTTAAAGTTTGGTAGTAGTCTTCTGACACCTGATACATATATTTTACCAATGGAATAGATGGATTAGCTGTTCTAATAAGAAATGACTCCTGAATTTCTAAATAGAAAATGCACATTTTTAAGTAGTATTTCATTTTTTTTTTTCAGTGCATATTAAGCTAATTACTCTTTTTCTATTTCTAGCGCTACCGATCTTTTCTATTGATATTCATCCAGATGGGTCTCGATTTGCAACCGGTGGACAGGGTAAGTTTTATTCATACTTGCTCAATTGATCGAATTAATCAATTGTCTTTGTAACTTGAATCTCTTGAAAGGAAAACGTCATTTTTGTTTGAAATTTTATTGAACAGAATTGATAAAGAGAAAGCAAAATAAATGACTGAATAGAACAGAAACAACTACGTACATTAAGCTCCTATAAGTTTAATACAGATATTTATAAATTTAGGAACTAATCCTTTATATTTTTAATTAAAATTATCCAAAAGAACATGAGTACAGTGGACCTTCTGGTACCTCTGTAGCACTGTGTTATCTTCTTTTCAATGAATAATTTCGATCAATGCTGTGACCTTTCTCGGTAATATCCCGTGTGACTGTTCACTGGGCCCAGATTACTTCCACATCATTTTATGTATTTTATAGGACATCACATTAAATACATAAAGTAATGTGGAGGTAAACAGGCTCTAGTGAAATCAGACATGATGTTTATAAAGGTCACATCGTTGATCGAAATTATTCATTGAAAAGAAGGTAACTTCGTGCCACTAAGGTACTAGTGACCCACTGTACTTTATGTGCTATGAACCGTATAGCTTCAATCAGTAAACTAGCAAAATAACCTTCCTCACGTCAAGCTAGATAGCTTGGAAGGAGATGTAGGTAGCCTCTACTTCGAAAATTAAGCAATAGTAGCAAACAATAACCTGAACTAGGACACTTGAAAGAAAGTAATTTATAAACCAACCGAAGTATTATTTTATTATGAGCCGTATTTTTTAAAATTTATTTATTAGGTATAAACATTTAGTACTATACTACTTACCTGTCGACAAAGGAACAAACCTTGCCAATAAGAAATTATAAACTTGTCATCTCTTTATTCATAGTTGTTAGTACACTAGAATAGCTCAACATTATCCTTTTAAATTTTCTCCCCTACTATAGGTATATCTATCTTGATGCCACAACGTTGTAATCTTCTTTTACAAATTTACTGGACCTTTGTTCAAACATCAACCATTATATAATTAAAAAAACAATAAAATGAAATATCTTCACACTAACTAATTCACATCACCATCCAGTTAACAAATACTTTCCGTCCATCATCAGCGTTGTTTCAAAATCTTGATTCAAAACAATATTTATATTTATTTTAGCATATTATGCCTGACATTTTTACACTGTGTTGTAGAGTCCGCAGCAAAAAGCCTGCAACATAAACGTGTGAAACGACGAAGCCTTTTGCTCCAAAATAAATTTGCAGGGGAGGACGCCTAGGTTTCTCCTGGCGTGGTTCGTGCCACTTAGACGTTCTGTTGATTCCCTGCGCTGTTACGCATAGTTTCACAATAAACTTGCATGCTCATGTTCAGGTTTTTTGCTGCGGACTGTACAAATGTTTTAATAAGTTTCGTAATTTTAATTTTGCGGAAAAATAGGTTAAGGACTTTAACAGTGTTTATTTCAGTGACTGCATACTTGTTTCTTTTTCTGTATAATTATGTGTAATGCATTGTCTGTACTACTGATAGAAATAAGTAAAAAATTCATGTAGTTTGCAAGCTGTGTATTGGTGCGATGTTCACTTATATAGTGCATTATCCTTATGATAATGCAAAAACATATCAGTCTGACTAAACCTAATATGCAATGTTGAAAACATTTAATGAGTTCTGGATTGTATAAATATGTAGAGGAAAATATTTAGGCAATCCTTATTATAAACACAGGACTCTTCAGTCTCTCAGGCACGTTATTTTCTAGTAGTTCACAGTCAGACTAACAGTTGTCACTAGCTGCGCTGTCTCGTACCTGACGCCAACAGATGTCGCTTGCGTGGAGGCAGTTACAGATGAACCGAAGGATTGGAAGGAACAGATAGTAGTAATAACAATAATAATAAAATATGCATTTTGGTGTATAGAAGGAGGATAAGATTAGAGGGTTATTTGACTCCCTGTCATAATACAAGGTGTCTATCGGTCACGAAATCAGAAAACAGTCATGAAAGTCAAGAAATTTAGCTTTTGGGTCACGATTTTATTTATCTGTACAAATATGAGTACAGACTGGGAAATTTTGTTCTATAAAACGTTAAAAATTTACCACCGAAAATTCCTATGGTTGGCTTTAGACGCTACCAGATCCCAATCAAAGCACGTATGCTTCTATCGCATGCATGAAAATTCGGCCTAATTCACACTGAAATTCGCTTTTGAGAATGTTCGAAATTTTATGGTTTGGTAAAGAAAAGGTCACGAAATTTCATTTTGGAATTTTTGTAGACATCTTGTATACGATAAAGTTTCAATATACTTTACATTGTTAGTATGCATCATTTAGCAAGAAGTCAAATGCTAATGATATTTTAAAATAAGATTATTTCTTAGACTAACCTTTGTATATGTCTGTCATTTAGTAATTACCGAAGTTTTTAATTGGAACTTCCATTTTCCTCACAGACATTTTATTGAAACATCGACTGCAATTCAGAATTATATCGTATAGCATCAATTGTAATTAAATGTTACCAAAGAAAAACCTTTCCTCAAGAAATATATATATCGATATAGCAACAAAGTTAGGTAAACTTTTACAGAACCACTTAGAAACTTCGTGATATTACTCCAAACTTTCCGAATTGGTGCAGATGATTACAATTTGAGACTTCTTAACAGTACTAATTTTCCTTGTGAATAACGTAATGCATTTATTAGATTACCTACTGCTTTTCTTTTCGAATACGTATTCACAAACTAATACTCCTTTATCTCATTTTTCACACTATACAATTGCTTGACATACTTCCACTAAATATTTAGACAGTGCCTTACTTGAAATTCCAATAAAATTTCTCCGTACTTTGTCTGTGATTTTGGAAAACAATGAGTATCTAAAAATATGTCGTTTGCTCTTAAATAAATGATAGAAGTATGGCAAGGTTGTTAGTCCAAATTAATATTTGTAATCATGTGTCAATTTAGTTTTTCTGTTTCTAATGTTATTAGGAATGCTTATGTATTTCGCTTTGTTTTCTTCTTTCAACAGGGGAAGATTCAGGGAGAGTTGTCATTTGGAATATGGCCCCCGTAGTTAGTGAAGAAGATGAAAACAATGAAAATGTACCAAAAATGTTGTGTCAAATGGACAATCATCTTGGTAAGTAAAAGAAAATAATAACCTAATGTTTGTCAAATGGTATGAGTGCGATTTGCTCTGTGCGATATATTATTAAGCTTTTCAGTTGTCATAGGTCGTCCGAAACCTACACAGGAGATGAAAAGTAGGATTTATTTTAATAATGAAAGGAACTATACATTTTCATTGTTTAACGTATAAGGAAGAAGTAGTTACAAGATTAACTCGGAAAGAGATTGATTCAAAAAGAGTGTCTAGTGATACTTGAAATTATTGTAGTACTGGAGGAATGTTAAAAATTCCCCTTGAGACTCTTCAAAATGGCAGTCCCCATCATCTGGACGTAGATGGTGCTAGGACTAAGTGGCCGGCCAATAAAAATTAGCTAGTTCAAGAATAAAAATGGATAGTATTTATAACACCTGTTCATGATATAACAATGTCTGATTAAAAACTTATACACAGAGTTTGGTTTCACAGCGGATTGTGTATGATGCTGTTTCTGGCCATGGTGAACCAGGTGAAAGCATTGTGAGAGTGAATGGAGGCTAACTCACACACACGTACATACACAAAATGAGTGTAGATTACGAAAGGCATTGTGGAAGAGCGAACCGAGAAAACACTTTTTTTTTTTTATTTTAACCCATTAGTTTTTGTGCATTCTTATTAGAATATTGAAGAATACTTTGTTTATTCAACATATTTTACAGGCTTTTAAATATCACAGCGTATAGTTAGTTGTATATGGAACTCACCTTTTCTTCAGTTCACTGTAGTATAGTGGAATTTTTGGGATACGGACAAAATCTCGCGGCCGAAACATCGCCGCCCAAAATCTCGCCGGCCAAAACCTCGCGGGCCAAAATCTCGCCGAGCCAAAACCTCGCGGGACAAAATCTCGACGAGCCAAAACCTCGCCGGGCCAAAACTTCGCGTGGCCAAAACCTCGCCGCCCAAAATCTCGCCGGGCCAGAACCTTGCCGCCCAAAATCTCGCCGCCAAAACCTCGTGGGTCCTGAGATCAAGCCAACGCTCAAGAATTATCCAAACTTCAACACTCCCTTACGAGGAGCATTTTGCAACATACCTTCTTATGGTACAAGGAGAAGATTTGTACCAAAACGTAAAGGTTCTATGCTTAGTAGTTTTTTAGATCTGGAGAACGGCAAAATTCATTCAAGGCCTTCCATTCCATTCCTCCTTAGGGCATGCATTTCACAAAATATTGTCTTATCTGGAGCTTGTGCCCTTGTGGAGCAAGAAGATTTATACAAAATGTCAAGTTTCAAAACCTAATAAGTTTTGTAAATCTGGCGATAGAACATTCTACATTGAAGAAATCGTCGTGAAGAAGTTTTATCCTGACAACATTTCTTCCCAGGCGACACTACGTCTCGCTTAATTTAGACCAGGCGAGATTCTGTGTCGCGAGATCATTACAACGAGGCGAGGTTTTGGCCCCGCGACGTTTTGGGCGGCGAGGTTTTGGCCAGGCGAGATTTTGGGCCGCGAGGTTTTGTACCCAAACCGAATTTTTTCTAGCAGAGCATTGGCAATACTGGAAATATCCAAATCAACAGAAGTAGATATCCGGTTAGAGTTTAGCATTCCTTTTCAGTGCCGTGGCTATATGGGACATTGTTCTACAATTTAAGTTGGAATCCGAACCACTGTAATGCGTTCAAATTTTAAAGCTTTCTAATTGGAAATTAAACCCAGAACCTAGTACACTAGACATGAGCACGCTAGCTACTAGAAGGCGGCAGGTTCTCAGCAAATAGTGTTTTAAGGTTTAGTGACGAGTGAAAAGCTGTAGTCAGTTCAGGCCGACTGAAGGAAGATGGTACAAATTTAAGCAATGAAGATGTAAATTAGTGAGACTTAGTACGCATTTGAATCGTAATATAACGATAAAACATAGGTCAACCCAAGTGCTAACTAGTGCCCTCCATGCTGGTCCTTAGTGCGCTAGGTTCTGGGTTCGTTTTTCGATCGAAGTGCCTTGAAATTTAAGCGGATTACGGTGACTCGGATTCCACGTTAAATAGTAGGTATATGTGTCATATAAAGCCTCTATGCTGGAAAAGGAAATTAAACTTAACCAAACAACCAAGTGTTAATTAATTTTAAACGGTTCAACCGTTTCGTCACTTTCACCATTTTATGAATACAAAGTGGGAAACTAAAATATAGAAATTTCCATCCATATGAGCGGAATTTTCCAGAACGATTGGACACTTGTCTGCTTATTTTTAATGACGAGTTTATATACTGAATTTCATCCTCCTAATTTGAGAATCTCATATATACTCTATTTATTGCATAAAGTTTGAACAATGTCTCTTCCTTCCCTTAGGATACACATTTAATTGTAAGTGATGTGATAAAAAATTTGACTGTTCAGTCCTGTTGTAATAATGCCATCACAAACAAGATCACTTTTATGTTTATTTATAGAAATTGGAGAGAGCTGCATTTATACAATAGTAACTAAGGAAGATCTTTGAGAACTCCCTTCTATATTACACTAAACTTTTTAATGTTACAGCCCACAAAGTACTGACTAGTCAAATGGCCCTCGTTCAGCTGAGTGATACGTGGTCAGTGCATCAGCTTCCAATACCACCATTTTAGGCTCTCTAATTTGCTAGCTCGTGGTTCAGGTAGCTCTTGACGATTCAAGATCAACATCAAAAATTTATCTTCCACATCAGGAATCGAATCCGGGACCATTGGGTTGTTCATGAGTGCGAATGCCTGGTCAAAACTGTCATTTTCATTAGTTTGAGTTCATTTTGGCCGGTTTTCAAAGTGAGGAAACAATTCAGTGTACAATGTCAGTTTCTGTATACTGAGATTTGGAATAGACGAAATTAAAATCACAGTGAATATAGGTCATATATATAGTCCAAAATAACTTTGCTTTGCCGGTTTTGACTAGTCGAATGTTGGGTTTTATTTTTTCTTATGCTTAGAAGTATAGAGGTGAGCACAAGTAGAGAGTGATGAAGCATATCAGTTTTATAAAAAAATGCCTTATTAGTTTATCAGAACATACACTATTAGCAAATGTAGCAGATTGGAGTTTACAGTCCCTTTTCAGCACCAAAGCTATTTGTGAAGTGGGCTTAGTTTAAGCTGGAATCCGAACCACCGTAATAATTCAAATTTCAACTCTCCCATTGGGAATCGTACCCGAAATCCCATGCACCAACGGCACACGCGGTAGCGACTAGACCAGCAGGGAAGGCTAAAAAATTTACTATTTGCTGTCTTGTAGAAATAAAAATTTGTAGTATACAATTGCAGATTTTTAAAGGTGCATTTTTTATGTGCAGCGTGTGTGAACAGCGTAAGATGGAGCATGTCCGGAAAGTTCCTTGCTTCAGGAGGTGATGACAAGTTAATAATGGTTTGGAAGACAAGCAAATATCCAACAGGTACATTTTGATTTTTTTAAATTTCATTTTATCTGTTTAATTTTTTAAAAAAATATGTTATTAATTGCAATTGGTTATCAATCATGAAATGTAATCTTTCTTCTTTATTCACTTTTGATGATGATTCTTTTGAAATCTGAAGATATTCTGTTTCGTCGATAGGTAGTTATTTTATATTTTAGTTTGCATGTGTAATCTAGTTAGCTTTGCTCTTTTGTTTATAACAATAAGTTAGTTTACTATGTGCATGCAATGAAGTGGAAATCCAGTTATATCCGTTATGGAAGGTTAGTGTATGTTCAGGTAAATAATGTGTGTCTTTTGTCTTTATTTACTTTCATAAAAATGAAAACTATATTTGAATAATTTTCATCCGGTCACACGTTAGAGTTAGAAAATATTTAACATTGTTTCGTGCGTCATGCCGCTGTTTAAAAAGTGTTGTGTTACTTTTATAGCTCAGCTTGTAGAACAGGTTTGGCTTTCAGCAAGTCGGAGAGAAGCGGTTCGAGCCCCTTATGAAATTTTAAATTATTGTATACGCAACACGTCACATTTTCTTCAACTGAAATAATCACTGTCCTGGAATTACTTCTACAAGTTTTCAGTAAATGTCTCTCAGTAAGGATTTAAAGAATAAGGTGCCAAAAGAGAATTCTGAAGTGTCGCTGGTAGAGCAACCGGCCACCAAGTGAGAGGTCCCACAAGCCAACTAAGTTTCTATGTACTGGTGTATGCGAAATAATTTAAAACAAACAGTTGATTAAGAGTAAGATACAAAGGTTAAAACCATACATTGTTATCAGTATGCATAAAATCCTACAATATTGAATATCAGCGTTAAAAGAGTTATGTACAGGGTGTTTTAAAACAACACCGACCACGTTTGAGAGGTGATTCCTGACACCAAGACAAGACAAAAAGTATATAGACCAACCTGGGTGCACAAATGCTTCCTTTTGAAGTTATAGGCTGCCGAAAATATGAAAAAATGAACTTTTAAGACCCATAGCTCCAAAACTATGGGACCTACCATAGTCGGATCAAGAGTTCACTTAGGACCTAATATGTGCGCTATCCAAAAATACATGATTCAGAATCCTAAGGTAATCACGAAGCAATTTTTATAGAGGGAGTTTGGCTACGGACATTTAATTTGAAGAAATCACCAACTACCTCTATAAAAATTGTTGCGGAAGTACCGGGGGATTCTGAAACTTGGATATTTGAATAGTGCATATACTAATTCCTAAGTAAAATCTTGATCCGACTGCGGTAAGTCGCATAGTTTTAGAGCTATGGACCTTTAAATTTAATTTTTCATGTTTCTGACAGCCTATAACTCCGAAAGGAAGCGTTTGTGCACCCAGGTTGGTTTATACTTTTTTGTCTTATCTTGGTGTAAGGAATCACCTCCCAAACGTTGTCTGTGTTGTTTTGAAACATCCTGTATATACCAATCGATATATTTCATC
Source organism: Thermobia domestica (assembly GCF_964235325.1). NCBI lineage: Eukaryota > Metazoa > Arthropoda > Insecta > Zygentoma > Lepismatidae > Thermobia > Thermobia domestica. The sequence goes on from NC_137461.1 coordinate 86,529,187, forward strand.
GAACTGAACATGGTCTCACGTAGCGTAGTCGCGAACCCTCTTGCCTTTTGTGCGAGCGGTTCCTTGTTCGATTCCTGGTGAGTGGAGACACTTGGTTGGAAAACTGTAAAAGCATTTTCGGGCCAGTCATTCTTTACTGAGTTTTCCTCTTTCACAGCAGGTAAATGTTGGATGGTTGTCCCCATAAAAGGTTCCTTTCTTCCTTTTCTCACTTTCCCGGATAGTGTGATCGCCGAGGACATCATCCTTCATACGCGACGGACTAAAATGACCATACATGCCGGAAGCCTAGAAATGTAATTCCTAATTCATCGAGCTGAACAAAGTGATAAGACTGAGTATAAATTCTCATGCGTAGTTTTCGAGAAATTCGAGAAAAATTGTTTTGTAAACAAAAAAAAAAATATGCTGTATTGTAACCACACCACCTATTGAGATGAAACTGATACTGAAGTTCATTAAGCTTTTCATTGTGACACTAGTAAGATGACAGTTCACAGTATGTTTATGAGATATAGCTCAACATTATGATCCTTAATTTTTTGTTTACAATATCCAATGATAAGACAGACATGCATGCGAATCGATAGACCACATCGAGCTAAATAAAATGAGATGGTTGAGGACAAATTCTCTTGCACAGGTATCAAAAAAATCGAGAGAAACTAATTTTTGTGGCGCTGAAAAGCAGATCGTTTGTTGCTAGTATTGGCTGATCATTTTACACTGTTAAGTAGCATGTTGTATGTATTATTATTGTTATTTGTATTCTAATTGTGACACATATATTGGAAACAGTTCACGCAGATACTTTTAATATTGAAACACACTGCTTGTAACTTTTCCTGTATAAATGGACATGGTTGAAAATTCATGGTACTTACAACTCCATATTTAACATTATTCAGCAAACATCACATTTATATTTCAAGCCTTTACCAGCTCATTCTCGGAGGGAACAAAGTGAAATGTAAAAAAAATGGTTACAAATCTGCGGTAAACAAATCATCAGAAGTTAGAGGAAGCTTGTGTATATGCATTTTTAATTAGTTGAACACGTTCAAACGAAGTGATTGTGTTGCACCGTCATAAAGATATCAGCTTTTAGTATTGCTGTTAATAGTCGACTTCTTTCACAAATATTCGCTACATTATTCCATCTTCTACTTTTGCTTGACATCATAATTAACAATCTTGAACTACAGTTTCTGTGAATGCTCTTTTTCTTATTAATTTGTCGATCGAGGTTACTTCCTCTTCTCTTTTTTAAATATATATATATATATATATATATATATATATATATATATATATATATATATAATATGGTGATATTTTTAGTGTATGGATAACCCTGATAAGATAGCTTTCATTTTCTCTCCTCTTATATATATTCCTTTAATCTCTCATTTTTATTTCTTGTGTTTCCGGCGGTTTTTTACTGGGCATGTACTAGATCAAGACGTGTAAGGTAAAAGCGGCGCATGGCACACATTATGTATTAGCGTATATTGTAATTTATATATATTTTCTTTTGTATTATTGTTTTCTGGCCCTCATATATTTTTGAGTAAATAGGTAATGGTGTGAGTTTTGTGTGTTTACTTTGTGTTGTGTACATTTGCACAATATAGTTGAGTGCTCACCGTATTCTTAATTGTACCTTCATTTTGTCTGTATTTTTCATACAACTTTAAAAACTAGGTGATGGACTGCCCTTTTTTGTTGTTTAATATTCCACAATTATGCTTCGAGACTAAAGAAGACGTGATGATTATGTACAAAGTGGTGGGATGATGAAAGTGGAAGTGAGAAAACGGGAAAAACACCTTGTGAAAACGCGCTCAGGGTGTTTGCCAGAGTACCCATTTTACTGTCGTTTTAAATGTGCTTTTGTACTTATATAGAAATGAAATAACAGTCAGTGTATATCAGAGATTTCCAAACTCGCTACTCGGATGTCGGACTCGGTGTGAAGATGAATAATTAAGCGTGAGCGTTATACATGGATAATTAACTAGAGGCTGTGTTCGAACGAGCACGATTCTCAGTGAGGTGAGTGAGCGCTAGTGTGAGATGGAGTTATTGCAAGCCTCGTTGAGGATAGTGAGCCCGAGCTCAATTGAGTGCGAGTCTGAGCTCGAGCCTTATTGTGATTAGTGAGCGAGAGTCTCTTTGATTAGAATGAACCTGAGCCTGAATGAGCCACCACTGCAAAATAGCCATCTGGTGTGTATATAAAGATTGCACACAATGTTAAAATATAATTAAACTGCACAATAAATTCATGTGACATGTTCGTGCAAGATACTGTTTCAAATATAATTATATACCATTATTTTTTGTATATGCATGAGAGTTAAAGAGTAATGTCTAATTTCATAAGTCTTCCTATACTTTCAGGCGGAGCTGTATTTGGTGGTGGAGGAAAAGTAAATGTGGAAACGTGGAGGTGTGTGTGTACGTTACGTGGTCATGCGGGAGACGTTCTCGATATGGCTTGGTCACCTCACGATGCGTGGCTAGCATCATGCTCAGTGGATAACACTGTGATAATTTGGAATGCACTAAAGATGCCAGGTAAGAATTCTATAATTTAGAACTAAAGATAAAAATACTTTACCTAAGAATTGCTACAAGGATTCTGTCTTCATCAGGAATCTATCAAGTTACTTGCTCTTGCCTTCAATCTTATATTGGCATGGCGAAGAGGAACATCTTAACTAGAATAAAGGAATATATTTAATGGGAAAAGATCTCTTTACTACCTGTGTATCTAAATCTGTAGAAATCCAAGCATCAAATTGGATAAGCCATGTTTTAAAACCGTGTTTCTCCATAACTAATAGGAGCATATTTTAATTGTTCTTCCTTAAAAGTGGAGACTTGCTTGAAATCTAGATAAAGGAAATTGGGATCGTAGGTGGGATAACATAATTTTCAACTGAAGATGACACTAATTTAAAGAACATTTCTGTATATATAAACATTTCTGTATATATAAAACTTACAAAATTGAAGTTTCTGCATATCACCAGCTTCCACTCTTATATAGAATTACACGTTTCAACATATAAAAATCTCATATTCTACTACGTAAACGTTGCTGCATAAAAACTACCTCTCGCACACAGCACAGAATGCCTTTCGTTTGTTTGTTGTTGTTAGGTGGGACCAACACAGTCAAATTAATGTCTTTCCCAAGGGTTTTTAAATAATTACAACACACAACGTTAATCTCTAATTCTTCTACAGAAAACAAGTGCAATTTATATATAGTACGAGGGGGTATCAAAAAGTTCGTGCAGTCATCCAGGAGACGAACTATGAACGACGTTGGACTTGTGTATTATACATTGTTTTTTCTAAGTTAAACATACGTAATATTGAATCATAGTTTTTTTTTTTTTTAAATCACTCAAGGCACGGCACATTATCAATTTTTTTTTTTTTATTTCCAGGGGAAATCAGCGAAATATTCACGAGGAAATGAAAGCAGTTAATGGGAATGAAAGCCCATCCTATAAAATGGTATCCAAGTGTAAATGGCAATTTCAAACTGGACATATTACCAATTTAGATACCTCTAGATCTAGGAGACTTTCCACGTATGATGCTGTCTTGATGAAGAAAGTGGAGATGACTATGCTGCAAGACGTGAGGTACCACTCAAAGTGTAGCTGAAATAGTTGTTGTTATGGATCTTCTGGAATATAATCCAGAAACATCACATCCAGGTACATCTTCAGAAACTGGCAGCATGATGGATGCTACGTCTCCTTACCACTCAGAACGAAATTCGAAAAGGAGCGTCAAGGGAAATGTTAGATCACTGTGTGCGTATTGAAGAGGACTTTTTCAGCCAACTAGTCAAGGAATGAAACTGGCCAAAATAAAGGAAATGAGCAAGCAATGGAATCCCTCCCCCACTCCTAAAAAGGAAAAGGTGCAGGAGTCTGCCACTAAAGTGGTGATTTTCGTGTTCTAGGTCTGTGAGGGGATCACTATGAGAAGATACCTGCTAGATGGTCAGACTATCATTTGTCAGTATTATTCCCATGTCCTGGATGAGTTACGAGAGGGAGTGAAAACCAAATATCGAGGAATCCTCAGCAGAGGGGTGGTGCTGTTAGCAAACAGTGCACTAGCTCATTCAAGCAATGCATTCATAGAGAAAATAGTGCAGTTAATATATGAAATCATGTTCCCACGCACCGTACTCGCCAGACTTAACATCAAGTGATTCCTTTATTTCTCCAGAAATGAAGCGTCCATTCAAAGGACGTGATTTTGACATCGGGATTGTGACTGCTAGCAAAAATGTGTGTCGAAGCATGACAACTACATAAAGAAGGACTAAATGCCATCATAATCTCAAAAGTATTCAAGTTGTTTTCTGCAGCTGGTTGCACGAACGTCTTGATACGCCCTCGTGAATACGTGTAAATACACCCAACCTTCAAGAAGATGAAACACATGTATCACTTACATTTTTTCTTTCTTCGAACGTTAAAAAAAAAAAAAAAAAAGACCCCCCCACCGTACGAGCGAAATTGCCAGAGGGTAATGAAACTTAGGATGAGTGTTTTCTTTTCAGATAAAGGTGAAGTATTTTTATGTCTAGTGGCTTGGTCAGTTAGAAACGTTTGAGTCGGTGCTGTTCGTTTCAGATGCTATTTGTGGCGTTCTAGACTGGAGTTTGCTACTTATTTTAAAAAGCTTTCTAATTTATTTATGACCGGGGTCAAAATTCTGTGCCTCATTGGTAATCGAATCTTGAACCATGCACATGCACACCGAAAGTACATACGGCTAATGTATATTTATATGTATAGAATTAGCGGGAAGGATATAAAACTCAAATATTTTGTGACTAACCATTGGTAGTATTGCTTTTCCTTTGTTATTAACTTGAGTTTACGATGCAATGTAACGGAAGTAACTACCGTATGTATTATTAATTCTCGTGTTTATCCCAGTATCTGTCAATTTCGCAGGGCTCCCAGCTGTCCTATTTTTCTATTTTTTCCTATATTTTGGAAATTTGTGTATATTTGTCCTATATTTTAATGTTGTCCTTTATTTCCTATATTTTTCATTGTTTGAATTATTAAAAATACAAGCTAAGCGCAGTTCCATTGATGATTTAACTTGCTTTTTTTTTCTGAGAGACTAGTCACTAATCCTCAGTATTATTTTTTAAACATCGCTTTTTTCCTATCCTCTCATGTCCATTTTTTTCTTTCTTCATTGTTTCCTATGTGCGTATTCTTCCCCAATGAAGCTTAACTGAGGAACCTTGCTATGCTCCAGTTTCTCATAACGCAAGCTGTGTTAGCATTTTCTTTCAGCAGTGTATTGGCTAGACATTGAGGTGTGCTGGTATTCACCAACATATCCCAACGCCTTCCAATATTGCTGTACATAATATGCAAGTTTCCCATGTGTCCTGGAAAAGCTGGAAATAAAAGTGTGTTGTAGAAACGTCCTGGAAAAGTCATGAAAACAGAGAAATTGTGAAAATCATGGAAATGGCCTGAAAATTATGTTTGAACTGGAAATGTCTTGAAATCTATCTTGTGTAACAGTTGTTAGAAGTGTATATATAATTTGCAGAGCTATGATGAATGAAATTCTCTTACATTATTTATTTCAGAGGGAAATACGTTGATCAAATAATTCAGTGATTAATTAGATTCAAATATTACACTACAGAGAAACTAGTTATCAATCTTCTGTTTTCATTAGGAAGAAATGAAGTAATGAAAAATAATATCAAAGTTCATCTGTAAATAAAAGAACTATAAAGATAGTAGGAAGGTAGAGAAATAGTTAATATTTTTGCTTGCATTAATTGAATTTACGTATTCAAAATTATATACGAATAACGACATGTAAAAAGTGTTAAATGTCATGGTAATCCTATAAATAAGAGCAGGGTTGGCTGGTTTAAACCAGCTGGTTTTTCCAAAAAAAACCAACTGGTTTAAACCAAAAAACGAAAAATGTCCGTAAAAGTGTAACTATTCATAAAATCTTGATGAACACACATTTCTGGGTTATCACGTTTCACTCCCATATATTGTTCGTACTACATTCAGACCTAAATTCCCCATTCTTTACTCAAAGAGATTATATTACTAAAGCATCTTGTTTTATGTGACTTTATAGATGTTTCTTTTGTAATTTTTTATAGTTTGTTATTATTGTTATGCAACCAAAGGAAAATTTTAAACATTGTTTCCTTTTAATAATGTTTACTATTGATAAAATACATCGAAATGCCGTACTTTTTTGGGGAGAGGGTCATACAAACCCTACGAGAGGCAATTATTGAAATAACAAGAATCTTTGGTAACTATTTATGTATAAATGGGTCAGAGCTAAAGTGGACTCAAATAATTCGTATCTTTATTCACTTTTCTTACTGATATGCAAAGTAAGTCGTTATATTTCTTTAACTTGGACTAATAAAAGTCGTAGTGAACTGACTTGGACTAAATTAGTTCTTCTGTACTCTGTAGTACTTTGAAATTGTCCATATGTAATTCTGTATAATGGATCCACTTGTGCAATTGTTTGTTTTTGTCCTTCTGTACTAATGACTCTTGACGATTATATTAACAAATATGTAAAGATCAGTCAACGTATTTTTACCAGGAGTCCTTCGTGAGTGAATCGGCAGACATATCGCATTTGTGGCCAATTAGTCCCGGTTTCGAGTTCAAATGGAGGACAATTTCTCTTGGATGTAAGCCGAGAAGCGGTTTGGATTCCGCTTTAAGCTTATGTGACCCCTTCCAACATAACCCGGTTGTTGCATACTAACACTAAAGCGAAACAAGCTTACTTCTGTCCATATGTGATATAAATACATAGAGCAAATTAGTTAAAAAAAAAAAGGTTTAAACCAAAAAAAAAACCCTGGTTTTTTGGTTTTTTTGAATAAAAACCATGGTTTTTGCCAACCCTGAATAAGAGTTAACTATTTCTTTTTCTTCTGAGGTAGTGCGAATATGTTCTGAATTCTAACAATACTGGAGCTACATTTTTTAGTGTTTTTACTATTTTCAATAACAAAATAGTTGCCCATTGGGATGAAGGGTGGCCTTTTCTTACAACACATTTATATTTTTTTCGTGCTTCAGAGCATAATATTCTATTGTATAAACCAAACTGTCCTATTTTATAAACCAAATTGTCCTATTTTTTCTGTGTCCTGCTGGGAGGCCTAATTTCGTAACGAATCGTCCACTTTGAATAAAGATCTTTGGCTACTTCTTATAACTATTTTCTTTCTCCTCGGATAAAGCTGTTTTGTGTAAAATAAATACCTCGAAGTTACTCAACACAGAAGTATTTTATGGAGGGTGATTTGGATAATACATGAATAAGGTTATTAAATAAGTAGATAAGTAATAAACGTGTAGTGAGAAAGCTGTTGTTTGTTAAATACGTCATTGTCACTAATATTAGGGATGTGTACATTTTTTGAGAAGTTAATGTATGATAATCTGCGTGGAATGTCTCATTAGAACCAGGTGGAACCTTTAGCTAATAAAACATGAGGTAATGTGTTTTAGCTCGAATGCAGACAATCCTAGGTTTGGTTTTCAGTACTGTTTTTCTCCAACATTTATTGTTTTATCTGTTAATAACAGATTTACCTTAATCAATATCCAGAGCTGGAATATAACAGTTTTATCTGAGTTAGAGGTAGTTAGTGTTTGAAAGCTCCTTCATATTCTAATACGAGGATACTTGTATTGTATGTACTTTGTCTCAGACTGAAATCTAGTTACGAGCAAACACTCGTTCTAACTTCATTTTTATTGCAAAATTGCTATTAAATCAGTTGTTCAGAAATGTTCATAGTTCCTTTGTTAAAAGACAATTCATTATAATCGGTTTGGAAATTTTCTTATATATTTGGATTCACATTGTTTTAAAAGCCAGATAAAAACCTTTAAAAGAAGGGCTTAGGTGTTGGAGGATTTTTTTTTTTTTTTTTTTTTTTTGGATAAATTCTCGTGTTAAAACTATAGCCTTACTTTACAAGAACTGATATCTAACATGTGCCTAGATTACGCAACGAGAAAAGTGACAAACGAAGATATTACATATTAAGAAAACAGCATTACACTTTTTTATAGTTGTATTCGTTTGGTCAGAAAGCCAAGATAAATCTTAACTCATATTGAAAACAGAATACACACTACTTTGCTAGGCTTGTTTTAAGAACACAGTAGTTCTTTCCTTTTTTTCTTTCTTCTCTCGCTCTCGGATTGTGTTCTTCAAAAAGGACAATTTCCCTGTGATTCATGTGACAGAATCAGAGTTGATAACAGTTGAATGTAAAATTAAAAATCGCGTAGACGTAACAGCTTAAAAAAAAGATTTAGAAATGTTGATTGATATCTGTATTACCATGAGGGAACGAAAAAATATATTTAAAGGATATTACGTTTCTAATAGAATGATATAATAAGAGTCATTGTTAGCCTCATTTGTATCATGCCAGATGATTCATCACGTATTTCATTTATATACGCTAGATACACTATGTTACAAACTTTAATTGTTGTTTTGTGATATACCGATTTGGTTTCACTCCTATGAGTGTATTGTTTTCTGTATTTGTAATTTTAAGTATTTGTTTTCAGAAATCGTTGCAGTACTAAAAGGCCACTCAGGTTTGGTGAAAGGCGTTACTTGGGATCCTGTAGGCAAATATGTGGCATCGCAGTCAGACGACAAATCTCTACGTGTTTGGCGAACAGTAGATTGGCAGCAAGAAGTCGTCATTACTGAGCCCTTCGAAGAGGTAATCCACACATTTTCAGCAGTTGCATGGAGTTCTTCACTCTATAGGAAAGAAGACTGGTAGAGTGAATAGTTTATTTATGTAGAGATAAGGTTTCTACAGTGGTATTTAGAAAAGGTACTTCCCATTTTGCATCTTAAAACTATTTTAAAAAGTTAAAACAAAAACATCAGATTCTGGGCTAACTGCGAAGTCATGTCGTCTGATCTAAATCAATAGATGAAGAAAATAGTTTATCTGGAGTGTCACTAGCAATCAAACACAATAGTTAAACGTAATTATTTTTGGGTTCATAAAATTTTTTTGGGTGGCAACGCTGCAATGACTCTCACTTTTCTAGCGAATATCAGGCTATAATGAGGAGCTCAATGAATAAGGCCTGTCGAACAGCTGCTGGAATGCTCTTATCATATATCAGCGTTATCGAGAATAACATTTAGATGTACTGATTTTTCATTTTCGTACATTAGTATAAGCTACAGACTGCAGAATGCGTATCATTCATATGCGACGTAGTATCAAAAAGTTTCGAGACTAGTTCTGTTTACAAGAAAATACTTTATTTTTCTCGTTTACACACTATCACCTTCAAAATAGTCATCTTGTACAGCGGTCCCAAGTGTTCCTTCCAGTGCTGGAATGTGTTCTGAAAGTCTTCTTTTCGAAGCGTGTCAAGCACTTTCTGCAATTCGCAAGTGTCCAAATGGCGACCTTTGAGTTGGATCTTTAGCTTCGGGAAGATGGCGAAGTCCGAAGGAGCCAAATCTGGCGAGTAGGGTGGGTACGAAAGTGCGATCATCTTGTTTTGGCGAGAAACTCACGTGAGGAGAGCACGACGGCAGGCTGCATTGTCGCCATGGAGCAGCCAGTTTCTCACGTGCCGTAGATCCGGTCGCTTTCGCCGAATGTCCTCCCTCACACGCCTTAAAACCTGGCAATAGGACTCGCTATTGACGGTCTGGTCCCTGGAAACAAATTCGTGATGCACAATGCTGCGAATGTCGAAAAATACTATGAGCATGCACTTGGTCGAGCTGCCTCGCCGTTTTTGTTCGTGAAGATGTTGGGATCTTTCTTTGTCTCTCGGTCGTACAAGTATACCCAAGTTTCGTCACCAGTAATGATCCTCGACATGAAGGGCGGTTCATCCACGGCACGCTGACAGACTTTGACGCCACGCCGAGTTCTTGACAGACTTTGACATGATGTTCCTGGGTCAGCAGCATAAAACGAATTTAGCAGCAACACGGCGCATGTTCAAATCACACGTGAGGATTGCCTGTACTGTTCCGTATGACACACTGACAATAGCAGGAATGTTGTGGATTGTTCTTCAAACCACCCTGTAGCACAAGTTGAGGAATAGTTTCAATATTTTCAGATAATGTTCTCGTTGAAGATCGTCCTGATCTTTCGTCGTCTTCCAGTGATATTTTTCCGGTTTTGAAGCGCGCGAGCCCCACAAAACAGTTCAAACAACTCATTGTAGTATCGCCGTACACTTGCTGAATCATGTTAAGCGTCTCTGTGGCGGATTTTCCCAGTTTCACACATTTTCACGTTCGATTGTTGTTCTAACTTGCTGTCCATGATGAAATCCGAAGGTGTGCAACGCACGTGGTTAGAATAGCACCAGCTGCTCGTTTCCGATGTACGAAGGACGATGCCTCTTGGCATACTGACTTACGAAGATCGTTGCTCCTTGTGCTTGTGTGTGCAACTTGTGATACCATCTGTTGGCATGTTACAAAACTAGTCGAAACTTATTGATACCGTCTTGTATATTTATTTTAAAAATTAACAATTGATCCATAGGTTAAAATAAAGAGCTGGTAGCTAAAAAGGAGAAAGCACTTTGAGCTGCTACTATCTTAAAACTTTGTTTTCCTTTCCTTCTTAACGGATAATTTGAAGTGGTACCGCTACAATGAGTCAAGGATAATGGAAAGGATGATGGATTTTAAACTAGCTGAAGCGTGGTCAGCGCTCCTACTCCTGTTGCCATTGTTTGGTCGAACTGTCGTTGATAAATAAATTAGTTAGGGACACATGAAATTATAAATGTTGATAGAGGAGGTTTTTCAGATGTATATTTCTTTTGGGAGGGAGAGCTAACTAAAAACCTATTAACAGAATACGTCAGTTTTTAAGAATAAATCATCACGAGTGTTACATTAATCTATGAATACTATGTACAATACATTCCATTCTTTACTTAAAAAAATCAAGACTATACTTACAAATGAAAACGAAAAAAAAAGCACATATCAGTCACCTTGACGTTTTTTACAGTGTGGAGGAACAACTCATGTCCTGAGACCCAGTTGGTCTCCCGATGGTCAGTATTTAGTGTCTGCTCATGCAATGAACGGTGGTGGACCTACAGCACAAATCATTGAAAGGGAAGGTTGGAGGCAAGATAAGGATTTTGTGGGGCATCGAAAAGCTGTAACTTGTGTGGTAAGTTACTTTCCGTAAGATTATAGCGTGGTATAAAACTAAAAAGTATGTTGTAAGATGTAGAACAAAAATGTTTTTTTATAATTTCCAGCCTTGCCATTCATAAATTCCTAGTGTACATTGTCAAATCATTAGAAGTGTGTTTTATAATGCATATTAGGGAGAGGTGATTCAGAAATCTAAAGTTGAATAGCAATACATGTGAAATTAAAGTATAACTAATGTATAGGAACAGAGCAGTTAATATATATGCAACAGTTAGTGTTAAAGAGAATAAAATCAACATACTTTTTGTATTTTTGAGGTATATAAAGATTATTATGTATAAGGCGTATTATACAAAAATGATAACTCCAATTTTTTATATTTAGTATCAAGTTATTTTTCCCCTACATTCTTAGAAAATATAGTGAGGCTGTGATAAAATATACTACATTGTATACAGGAAACGTTGTTGATGATCGCAGTGTACCCATTCTGGCGTTATTTTCACTAAACTGCCTGTATCCGAAACTAGTGCAGCAAAGTGCAAAATAATTTTATCGGTGCCTTCCATTTCAACTCAGGCAAAAAAATATAAAATTGTACCATCACCATCTCAGATATTGTTGAAACTTTTTTTTATAGCAACTAGACATGTTTTTAAGAGACCCATATTTTTTTGTTTTGTCGAAAAAAATTTTCCCGCCAAGTAATGGGCCATCAAAGACGGGGAGTACAATTTATGAATTGTAGAAGACATGGAAAATGGTCAACTTCGGAGCCTCACCATTCGGCTATGGAGACAGGTAGAGTTATAATTCTTGCTGTGGTATGTACATAGAGATATAAATAAAGTATATTTTATTATAGTTTGGTTTGCGCATGCGTATCTTTTTGTACATAAATTAACAAATGAACATCAATTTATCTGAAAAGTCGAAGTTTGCGAATTTTTTTCGAGCACTTTCGGTTCGAATTTTAAAATTCTGTTTTCACGGTTGGTAAGACCTAGTTACCCGCTTTCCGAAAAAAATTTTGTATCGCTTCTGTGGTCAACCGTTTTGTCGCAAAAAATTCGAGAAATTGTAAAATTTTCAAAAATCGCCATTTTTGGGCGCCACTTTCTCGAAAACACCATTTTTTAAAATTCTGAAATTTTGTCAGATGGTTCAACTTTACCTGAATAATAAACACACCAAATATCATTCTCGACCAATGCTTCGTGGATTAACTGCAGCCTTTTAAAGTTAGCGAAGTTTCGCTAATTTTGATGTCACAGTTAGCAACACTGGGAACAATGAAAGTGCAATCATTTGATGATGTTTGTGGTTCATATTCATTAAATGAAGAATAAATGGTTTTCTTGGCTGTTTTTTTTTATTATTTTGATTAAAAAGGCTCTCTGACATAGTAAAATGAGCCTCCTTCTACTCCTCCGTTTTCTTGAACTGAAGTAATCTGAGGTGGAAATTACGATTACGAAACACAAATTTCAAGTTCACTTACTTAAAATGGTCTTTGGAAACAAAATTTCACTGATTTTTTTTGTTGTTTTTTTTGTTTTTGTTTTTTACATGGACCAATCATTTGCTTGGTTGTTGTCTTCTTTGCTAATAACATGTAACCGTGCAGATGCTCCAATAGATGTTGGTTCACTCATAATTCATCCAGGAGTGGATCTAGGGGGACGATTGCCGCCCCCCCAGAAGAAGAAACTTTCTTATTTATATATAAATAAAACCTATCCCAGAGTTTGGAGCTCTTAAAAGTAGCTCTAAGTAGCAGTATTACAATCTCCCCCCCCCCCCCAGAAGTCCGTCCTGGATCCGCCCCTGCGTAGCACATTGTCGATAGTCACAAAACACTTATTTTCACTTCTCTTATGCTCTTCTGGAAACATGTACCCTGCTGAAGGTTCATGTGGAAGCATAAACAGCACTTAAACTTCATGTAATTCATGATTTATTCATAATATTTCTACTACGCACCACTGGTTATCATACGTATATGTATATAACAAAAGTTCCTTTTTGCAGATTTCTTAAATCTACACTTTGAATTGCAAAAATTCGATTTTGGGGGAAGTATGAAGTTAGTTCATGGTGACCCGTTACTACCATAAAAACTTCGCAATTTTCCGAAAGCCAAAAAATAACTTCGTTGAATACCAGTTACCGGTCGCATACTTTCCCCTTTTTCTTCCGGAAGTCGTCGAATTCAGTTTCAGGTAACAAAACGAGAGTAATACCCGGAGTTTGTACTTGCACTATACTCACGAATTCTCCTGCGGTTTTAGTGGGGACGCGGTGGCTCAGTGGTAGAGCGTTCACTTCCGGTGCTTGGGGTCCCTGGTTCAATCCCAGCTCGTGCCGTTCTGCATTCCACCATTTCATTCATTTCTCATAATCACCGTCTCCTTTAGGATAACCGTGGAACGTAAAACTTAAAGATTTCATTTCATTTTTTTCTTCTGCGGTTTTAATACTGTGTATCTGTTTCAGCCTAAGACTAAGGCGCGTTCCCACATTCTTTGCCCCCCCTCCTTCCCCACTACCGTCGCGAGACCCTTGCATGGCCGGTTTCACTGCAAAAACACTGCTTTATCGGACCTGTCTGCATCTCGAACATCTGAAAGCGATTTTTAAAGTGGGATGCAGCACCATCAGAAATCACTGACACGGTTTGGGAAATTGTAGACACATATTTTCACGTATTCAAACCTTTTTCTATAAAATATATTTTCGCTTTTCTTCGAGTATGTTTAGAATCTTGTCTATGACTATGAGTACATGAGCCGAATCGTGTGTTTTACCGTCGTTTATTACAACAAAACTGTCAATTGTTTCAATATTTCGGTGATAACTCTGAATTTCACTTTGCAGAATAACAGTCCAGTTTTCAACGAAGTCCACATGAAGTAAAATAGAATTTGTATCTTAAAATTTTATACGGTGATTTTCGGTAGCAATTGATTCTTTTTGGATTTTCTTGATGTAGTCATTAATTAGAATTCTTACAGTTAAACCGGCAATGTACGATACGAAAACAGAAAGTGGCAGAGTTTATATATATATATATATATATATATATATATATATATATATATATATATATAACGAGATCATTATTCTCCCATATGGCATACGTAACCACTTTCATTTTCATCAGGATCAATAATTAAAGACACCACACTTATTTCTTCCACTCCAGGACATTCACCACATTCTTGAAGAAGACAGCTGTCATTTTCTACGGATCATCCTATTAAAGGAAATAGGTCACTCATGACAGCTTCAATACAGGTTGCACCTTTGATTTGTAGCAACGCAGTAGCAGCTAACTTAAAATTTGCACAATACACACACACACACACACACACACACACACACACACACACACACACACATCCCTCTCAGGTTGCGGACTGACACACTTTAGTCGAATACTATAAAATTCCGAGTGACCCATTTCTATGCTGGGATTGTTCTGTTTAAAAATTCAGTAAATTTCTTTGGAACGCGTAAGAAAACGTTTCGATTTTTTTTTTAACTTTTTGTCATTTTTCGATCACTGTAATGACATCGCACTTAATTGAGACTTTGTCTGGAGCATTCCAAATCATACTGAGGTAATAGTTTAGGCCTTTTATAGATCATCAGAATTTATTGGATGGCCATTTGAAATAAACTTAAAATTTGTGTGTTTCGTAATCGTAATTTCCACCTCAGATTACTTAAGTTTAAGAAGCCGGAGGAATAGGGGGGCCCATTTATTATTTCAGAGAGCCTCTTTGTTCAAAATAATAAAAAACCAGCCAAGAAAACCTTTTATTCTTCATTTAATGAATATGAACCACAAACATCATCAAATGATTGCACTTTTATTGTTCCCAGTGTTGCTAACTGTGACATCAAAATTAGCGAAACTTCGCTAACTTTAAAAGGCTGCAGTTAATCCATGAAGCATTGGTCGAGAATGATATTTGGTGTGTTTATTATTCAGGTAAAGTTGAACCATCTGACAAAATTTCAGAATTTTAAAAAATGGTGTTTTCGAGAAAGTGGCGCCCAAAAATGGCGATTTTTGAAAATTTTACAATTTCTCGAATTTTTTGCGACAAAACGGTTGACCACAGAAGCGATACAAAATTTTTTTCGGAAAGCGGGTAACTAGGTCTTACCAACCGTGAAAACAGAATTTTAAAATTCGAACCGAAAGTGCTCGAAAAAAATTCGCAAACTTCGACTTTTCAGATAAATTGATGTTCATTTGTTAATTTATGTACAAAAAGATACGCATGCGCAAACCAAACTATAATAAAATATACTTTATTTATATCGCTATGTACATACCACAGCAAGAATTATAACTCTACCTGTCTCCATAGCCGAATGGTGAGGCTCCGAAGTTGACCATTTTCCATGTCTTCTACAATTCATAAATTGTACTCCCCGTCTTTGATGGCCCATTACTTGGCGGGAAAATTTTTTTCGACAAAACAAAAAAATATGGGTCTCTTAAAAACATGTCTAGTTGCTATAAAAAAAGTTTCAACAATATCTGAGATGGTGATGGTACATGCTCTGCCTGAATTGAAATGGAAGGCACCTATCTTGTTTTGATGTGAAGAAGATATGTACGAAGTTGGTTGCTTTCCTCCCGGAACACTATATATATAGTACAACAATAATGTGTATATTTTATTTATTTATTTATTCAGAGAAGAATTATTTTTAAGTTAATTGATTATACCTACAAAATCGAAGAAGAAAATGATATAATGTTACGAATAATTTTTGTTTATAAACTTTTTATATTTACAATAGATAGATGTTAATGTTTGTTGATTTTGTTGTTACGGACAATAGTCGGGTATCTAAGATTACATTTTTGTGACCATTCTTGTATATTTATGCTGTCAAAGATGTAATAAGCCAGGAAACCGTCTTCGAAGGATATGTATATAAAATTACAGCGAAGAAATTAGAAGTACTAAGTAAATACTGTGTATTAACGCCCTGCGGGTGCTCATGTAGTTCGGATTCCACGTTAATCAGTAGGTCCACGTCTCATATAGCCTCGCTGCTGAAAGGGACGCTAAACTTACAAAAATAGTTTAATTTCTTGAAATAATTATTTTAGTAAGTTTCGGTGGTTACTACAGTAAGCTTAATCGAACTGTGGCAGCAATATTTAATTTTGTGTTACAATAGGGAACATTAATGTTTCATCTATTTCTCAGTCAACTTTAGGGATTTTTTCTGGAGGATATGTGTGAGGGTTAGTGCTGCGATTTTCATATCAGTATATTAACATGTTGACTGCTACGAAGCCCCCTGTCTCACTTCATCACGTAGATATCCTCTAAGTATTTTTTCCAATAGTCAACTTAGTTTTTACTAAGCGTATCACTGGAGAGTCCGGTGGTAGCCAACGTGTCAAAATAATCAACATATTTCACATTTTCTGCTTTTGTTTGAGACAAATCTTCCTTCTATTAAGACATTTTCATTGCATCAAAGATTTGTGACACGCTTTTATACCTTATAACGGTTTTTCGAGAGCAACATCTTATCAATTTTTTCTACCATAACATGCAACTGTGGAGTAAACTTGCACATGTTTCATTTTGATACGGGACTTTCCAGAATGGAAAATCCCATCAGCTCTAGCAACAAAACCGAAAATTTAGCCTGAAGAAGAGATAGTAAGAAAAAGCTTGTAACAATGTGTATTGTAATTCATTACAAAGATGTTGTTTGTATTTTTAAATAATACTTATGTTAGCAAAATTTTGTATCTTACAAAACTATATGTTGAGAACTAAATTTTCATTATTTTCAGAGATTCAACTCCAATATTCTTCAGAAATTTAGCAAACAAGTAAATAAACCTCAGCAATATTGTTGTTGTGCTATCGGATCTCGTGATCGATCCTTGTCAGTGTGGCTGACAGCTTTAAAAAGACCTTTAGTCGTTATTCACGATCTGTTCACTAGTTCGGTACGTATAAGAATAAACATTTTGAAGGTAAATATTTTTAGTGTTTTCTGTTATAATTATTAAATAAATAGATAAATAAATATCTGTCTATAAGCCATTATTACTAATAACGCATGAGAGTTGATAAGTATTAGTTTTTTGCTGATTTTTGTTTAGCAATTATAATGTTCTGTTTCTATTCAGAAGGTATTTTTGTAATGAAACTTGTGCATTTTTCTATTCCAATTCTGTACTGATGCAAGTGACCAAGTCATAGTGTAACAATGTTATTTGCTCATATATCTCAAGTCCAGTGATTTGAAGTAAATTAAGTTTAAGAATACTCAACGGAATATCTTTTTCCGTAATTGACCGTGTGATAATTTTCCTAAGGTTAGTACTGTTTTTTAGGTATTGGATTTAACCTGGAGTATTACTGGATTGCAGTTAATGGCGTGTTCTTGGGATGGATCCATTGTGTATGTTGAATTTACAGAAAGTGAGCTCGGAAAACCACTAGCAATAAATGAGAAGGTATGGATTATTTAGATATTCTGTTTTTGTTTGTTTGTTTAATCTTAGCATAATGTGTAAATTAAAGTTGTTGATGGTATGATTAATATTGTGACATGATTTGTCATGAGCATATTACAAAAGAAAGAATAAAATACGTGGTTATTGTTCTTCATATAATTATTTATACTTAATTATTCCCTTTGTTAAATGCCAAAAATAAATTCCTTAATGTTACATATTGTGGCAATTTAAAATTGGGTCTGATCTTTTTCTTCGAAAGGTGGCATCACTGTATGAGTGTTCCGTAATGCGAACAAGTATGTGGTATTTCACGAACAATAGCTATCAGGCTGATGACCTCCAGCTTCAGTGTCACATTTTACACTGTTGAGTATGGAAAGGTATCGTGAAAGTGATTTTGTGATTTGAACATGGAACAAAGAACCAACATCAAGTTTTTTGCGCTTTTGACAAACTTGCTACGGAAACATTTTACACGTTGCAGCAAATGTATGACGACAATTGTTTATCCCACACGCTTGTATTTGAATGACATATGTTTCCCATATGATCTACCCACAGAACATAAAAGTGCTGAGTGGGAATGACCTAACTGCAAGTTAAAAAGAAAGAAAAAAAATTTTTTTTTTTTTGCTTTCTTTGTTAGGAAGGGCATTGTACAAAAGAAATTTTTGCGTACAGGACAGACGTTTAGTGCTTCATTTAATCTTGATGTACTGATACAAAGAATAACACAGATGACGCCCAAATATTAAGGTTAAACAGTTAGTGTGTGGTGTGTGCTTTATGACGGTGCCCCAGGGTAAAGGCTTTGATTATCAAGAACGTTTTGACCTGAAAGGTAATATGTGTTCTCCCAACCTCACCTTTTCACCGTATCTTCGTGTGATTGTTTAATTTCCTAAAACTGCTCGGAAAGGTGTCTGATTTGGTTGTATAACAACAATTAAAAAAGCTATGACAAGGATTTTAAACAGCATTACTCAAAAATTAATTTCAGAAATCCTTCTATGCAGTGGTAGGTAGGGCGCAACCATGCAGGATAATGCTAATTTGAATGATCCGAGGTGAGTAACTTCCTATGTGGAGTACTGTTTTATTTATTTATTTATTTATCATCATTATTATTATTATTATTATTATTATTATTATTATTTTTTTTTTTACAAGTCCCGATTTCAAATCGCCGAACTGTGTATATGCTAATGCGAATTTTACAGTTAGGTAAACGAATTCAAACAACTATGGCAGTGTATTCCAAAATTTCCATAAATTGCTGGTGAACAAAATTACACAGTGGTGACGGCAACAATTTGTATAATTTTGTGTGAAAGCTTACTCGTAAGATTCAAAAACAGTAATGGGGCATTTCATGTGAAAATAAGCAATGAAATGGCAAAATCTGACCTGACCATCTTAGATTTTTGTAAAAATTGGTGCACAGCTTTATTACAGTGGGAGATTAAAAAATACCAAATATTACCCTTCTCCTCCTGAAAGTGTCACCATACAGGGTGTTCAAAAATTTCAATAAAGAACATTTTTACCGTGATTATCAAAAATTATCGATCGAAAATGGTTATCGATCTGAACCCAGATATTCACTTGGTCAATATCTTGCAATGTTTGGTTTATGTTGAATTTTGAATCGGATCCCATTGAGTGCCCAAAATACCACTTTGTGGTGTTTTAATACACATATGAGACTACAATCTGGCAATTTTGAAAAAATTCACAGGGAAATTTCTGTGCAAAATTCAAAATTCAAATTTTGTTTTGAATTTTTGAAGTACTATTTTTTATTGTACAGGTTTTTCCAATATGATAAAACTTGTAGAGCAATCTTTAAGCTTTTCAATGGTGTTTGTTCCATGTCTCTAGTGCACATATTAACCATTTTATGACAATTTTTGATAATCACTGTAACGGAAAAAATGTCCTTTTTTTGAAATTTTTGAACATTCTGTGTGGGAACACTTTCAGAAGGAGAGAGGTATTTTTTTTTTTTTTTTTTCATCTCCCACTGTAATAAAGTTATGCACTAATTTTTACAAAACTCTGAGATGGTCAATTCTGACGACTTGTTAATTTGATTTGGAATGTCCCTAATGCTTAATATTGGTATTTTGTATTCAGTAATAGCAGTCGTGAATTGCTAAAAGTAATACTCCTAATATTAAATTATTTATTTATATATTTTTAATAGGCAAGTTTGCTTGAGAGAATATATGGAAAGTCATTGTTTTCGGGAGATGCTCAAAACATGGCATCAGCTACCATTATTGAGAATCCTGAATTACTGAAACTAAAAGAGGAATCGGAGAAAATGGTTTGTCAGGCTGAAACAACAACAGAGAAACCCATAACGTCAGTGCCAATGAAAGGCCCTCTCAATAAACAAATTGAAACGAGAACTTCAGATGGGAAACGTAGGATTACGCCAATGTACATTCCACCAGCGCCTGATGTGGGGTAAGTCATTAAAACTTTCTTTTATCAAATAAGAGCTATAAGCAAGCATATGTAGATGCTACTAACGTTTCATAGTAGTTAAATATATGAAATGTTTTTAACGTAAAGATTGGAAAACCACTTGTTTTCATTTCTTCATTGCTTATGTTTGTCGTTGTCATCATACACTTTATGAATATAAATATGTAAAATTATTTCCCCCATTATTGAAGAAAGAAAAAAAAACGCTGGTTTGGTATCGAGAAATGTTTGTATGATGAGAGAATAATTACATGGCATAGGAAATAAATAATTACATAGCATAGGAAATAAATAATTACATAGCATAGGAAATAAATAATTACATGGCAAATCTTGAAAATTCAGAAAGGTTGCTTATCCCAACACTATTCATGAACTGACAAATCGCAACTCTTAAAAAAAATGTAATAAATTTAGAAAATATGAGTCATGGCAACAATTGGAATCTTAAAACATGCGGTGAAAATTAGGAGTGCTGCCAATTTGAAAGATCGAATAATAAACGTTTGGTGCACATTAAAAGCAGTCCTAGATTCATACTGGTTAACTATAGAACAAAAATAAGCATACTATTGGCTTTTTGGGAAAATTTACTATTAAAATGAGGTGTCACATGCTATGGATTTTATTTTTCAAAACTTCACTTTAATTCAAAATGGCGGATTTCAAGATGACTGCCGTCAAGGATACCCTTACCGTATCACGTCCTTCTAGGCATAATATGTATTACCGAAGCTTTTATTCGCTTATTATCATTAATACGCGTGTTAGAAGCGGAGGTAAGGGACTTACGCACATATTAAGTATAAACAATTAATATGCCTGGCTTTTCCTCAAATGGGCGTATCTTAAAACTAACTTCACCATTGTCTTCCTGATTAAATTCTAGCCTGAAATTATGTATCGCATTACCCTATTCCCATTTCAAAAACTTGACCTTAATTCAAAATGGCGGATTTCAAGATGGCTGCCGTCAAGGTCATACCTACCATACGACTTCCCCCTAGGCCTTATATGTATCTACATGGTTGTTTTTTCATTAACACTCCGTTTACAAAGGGTAGTAAGGGACTTCTGCAGTAATCTCTAATAACCACATCATAACTCTTAAAAATTATAGAAAACAT
Organism: Thermobia domestica; assembly: GCF_964235325.1. NCBI lineage: Eukaryota > Metazoa > Arthropoda > Insecta > Zygentoma > Lepismatidae > Thermobia > Thermobia domestica. The sequence continues at coordinate 86,550,592 of NC_137461.1, forward strand.
GCACCATGGCAAAAATTTCTGTCATAACAAATAATACATACATGTCCTATATCAGAAAAAAAAATTGAAATCGAAGCCGGACAATTGTGTGATGTCTCTTGTAAGCTCACGATTTTATATCAAAGTATTAACCAGAAGTTATGCCATCAATCTATTTCACCGAGACGTTAACTACTGCCTAATAAGCTCTAGTAAGACGTGAGAGAGAAATTACCGTTTCTCAGCAACTCCTTTATTTTTGTAATTCAGTCAAAATAATTTTTTTTTTTTTTTTAAAAGAACTTTCATGAACAGTAATTCTCGTAAGAACACAGAAAAAATAGAAGTTGTGGCGATGGTACCGCAATTACTGGATATGCCACTGAATTTTTGGACGGACGGTGTATGTTTAGAAATAATGTGGCTGACTAAAGACTCGTTTTGGTGAAGGAAATAAATATGAATAGGACATTGAAATTAAAAAAGGAAAAAGAACATAATATAAAAAGCATTGTATGTTATGTGACAATTCCTGGAATGTAATTTTTTTTTTCTTTCAACTAGCTTCTGTAAAGAACGAAAGTGTTGTAAAATTCAAGGTCTTCCTGCTTCAATAACACGGAAGCGTGACGTAACCAATAGCAACAAGTAGGCTTCATGTCGATTGATGAGTTGAGTTGAATTCTAGGATTAGTTCCAATACAGTCGTATTGGAGTGGAAATGAAGGGGCAACTGGAGATACTGTTGAAATCGAAAGCGAGTTAAATCGGGAGTAATACTCTTAGTTAATTTCATCGTTCTTCATTTTTCGTCGCTAAGTATTGAAATATTAGCAATTTCTATGAAGAATTGATACGTTTGTTTTTTGCTATTCATCATACCTTTTAGAAGGAAAATTACTTTCTTGTACTTAGCTATGAACTGCCTACTTTTCCGTTTTGGCCTGCTTGGTATGGTTCGAACTGAACAGCTTTATACATTAAGAAATTTTAAAATATACAAGGTAGCTCCTGCTAGAAGTAATCAAATCCAGAAATATAACGAAACTGTCCAAAACGCTCCATTTCACTCATTCCCATTCTGACCGCGCTCGTCGAAATAAAGACCGTTACATGACGCGTGAAGACTATTTTATCTTCCTTGACTCGAGCTGTTCCTCGTCCTATACAAAATCTTGCACCCAACTGGGACAGGGACAAGACCGCTAGGTGAAAAAAAAAAAAAAAAAAAAACATTGTTGCCAGTCAATTGTTTTGACCGAGAAGAAATTACCAGATTTTTAAACAAAATTGAATACGTGTTAATGAATACACTCTAATATCAATAACTTTTTAACAATCTTATTTCTTTTCGACATTATAGAATACCTTATTATTTTATTTTTAATTTATTTAATACATACTTATCTTTCATTCAAACCATTTTTCTTGTTTCCGAATTTTCCTCTTCTGTTTGTGGAAGGTTGGCCGGAAGGCTCTACAAGTGGAAAGTGGAAGCGGTCATATACATTTTTAATGTTGTGATTAAAGTTTTTTTTTTTTTAATTTATTTATTTATTTCTTGTTTTGTTGATGCTTAATGATAACAGTGGGCAAAATGTTTTAGGTTACTTAAACTTTTAAGAATTAATTGAAGAATGAAAAGAGAAAACATGATAAGTGACGTTTCTGTCTTAATAATTCTTCATATATCTCTACAGAAAATGACACCCACCTCTCCAGACATAGTATTTTGGGTGAACACTTAAAAGCATGTATATCAGATTTGCTGTCAGTGTAATGTTATTGTAAGTATTTTGTCAATTCTTGTCTGAAATTACTATATAAAAACTCCATTTTGTCACTTATCATATTTTCTTCCACAACTTCATTCTAAACAAATATGTGTAAACACTATGTTGCTATGAAGAAGTTGAAATTAACGCCAAAAGATTTAACAGTACTGAATGATTGGTTGATCGGTGTCGGTCTCTATATATCTCTTAAAGTGATCGAATTTGAACGTATTAGTGTTTCGCATCTTTAACTTTGGATATTACTATTTTAGCGATACTCCACAACCTTTTAGTACAACAACATCGCAGCCTACGTTTAGTAGTTCATCAGAAGCAAAAAGTAAAATAGTAATAGAGAAAAGGGATGATATAGTACATCCAAATGTTAGCACTCCTACACAGAATAAGAAGCCATGCTTTGATGCTAGTACTACCATGAACGCTAGCGTAAGCTCTTTTAATAATGATGATCTTACAACATCAGTAACCAAACAGCGGCATTCTATAATGCCTTCAACACCTACAGAAACGGTTCCTCCAGGAGAAGGGTGAGTAAGCAATGCTGTACAGCTTGCATGCTAAATACTTCACTGAATGCCCTGTGTTATTGTGTGGGATGTTCTTATTGCTTTTATGGAAGATAGGCTCATTTATCGTGGGTTCAAGGTGTATTGATGATAAACTTGTGCAGTATTTTCTGTTTACAGATGATTGTTTTTAGAAATAATTTTATATAGTTTTATCATATCTTCTAGTAGTAATCTTTAGTTTTCCATTGATTCAGTTGATAGACGTGTATCCAGAATTTCGTCACTTTATATCAGTGTTATGATATTTGTATTTCGACTAAACTATTTTGTTCTTCAGAGGGTGTATGTGCATGTTATGTGTTCTGTATTGTAAGTCCTAACAACAGTCTATTTTAACTTTTTTTTTTTTTTTTTGATAACTGAATGCTGTTAATTCTGGTTTTGGAAGTTGTACAGTATTTTGGCAAGTATTAATTTGTAGAAACATTAATCCTGTTACGTGTGTCTTAACGAATGGAGGCAAATAAACACAATTGTTTAGAAAAAAATGTAAGTAAAAGGCTAGTACACACACACTTCCTTTTCTTTTCTTTCTTTCTTTCTGTTTTTTTTTTTTTTTTTTTTTTTTTTTTTTTTTTTTTTTTTTTTTTTGTCTTAAGTCTTAGTTGAGCTTTCGGAAGATCCTTCTTCCATCTTCAGGTTAGATCCAATTCGAAGAGGATTTAAAACATGAGAGGGGAGCATAGGTAAAAAATTGTTAAAAGGATTAAAAAATATGAAGCACAAGTCTTCTGTCAAAATAAAAGAATTCATTTGCATGTGTTCACTTTTCACAGAAGATTTGTACTTCACATTTTTTACGTAACCACATCCCCCCGCCCCTCTCTCTCTTTCTCTCTTCATGTTTTAATTCCTCCTCGAATTGGATCTAAGCTGAAGATGGAAGAAGGGTCTATTTAGTCTTAGAAGAATGTTTTGTTTTTTGTGGTGAGTCCTAGCCTTTTGCTTACATTTCTTTCTAAACATTATCACAGCTCACAGTACCTTGATAAACACAATTGTGTTTGTGTTATGTGTAATGATTATCGAACTATGGGTTCTAGCAATGTTATTTTTGTGAAAATTCCAGTGTCTTATATTCTGAAATAGCTTTGCAGATAAATCAAGAACAGTGTTTCATTTTTCTGAAAATTATTCTTGTGTCTTGTTAGTACTTTCCATAAGAATAATTTTTTGATTACAGAACCGATTTCAGATTAGCTTTTGTGAAACACTAATGTAGTGTGTAATAATAATAATAATTGTGTATATGTACATATTATTTTAGGAAATTACAAGTGGAAAAAATTCAGGAGAAACTGACATATCCATTAAAGCGCAAGTATGAAAAAGACCAGCCGAAAGTTCCAGGTAAACGAGGACGACCACCGTTGTCAGAGAAATTACAGGCTCAGACACCACCCGTTAGGAAGGAATCAGAAGTTGTCCAGGATCCAAGTAGACAAGTAGCAGTGCCACACAGAGAGCCAGGAATAAGACTTCCAGCTCTTCGGTTGCAGAACAAAACCGTCATACAGGTATAGATGATTTATTTGTAATTTGTATTAAAAATATAGATGCAAAACTTTTGGGTCTTCTTAAATTCAGTTGAATTTAAAATTTCCTTATTCCCCCCTCCTTCCCCAGATTTTAAAATTAATTTTGCTTTAAGTGTCAAGCTACATCAAACATTTCAAAAGTGGATTAGTTGACATGTATTAAATTTTTATATCGCAAATAGCAAACACCCCAACATGTTACTGTGAACAATATTTTGTTTTCTTTCGTTTGCACCTTTCATGTAGAATTCGTTTGAACCCAAAGTCTGGCACAAAATTCTAACATCTTGTATCTTAGAGAACCACCCCACCCGTTTTTCTTCCATTCTAGGTCAAACATCTAAAAACACTGAAATTATTTTAGATGAAAATTTTATGTCTCTCACTGTAAGGGTTTCCGAGATTTGGACATCTTATTTGAATAATTGCATCCCCAGCCCTTTTCTTTCTCACTTTTTACCTAAGGGGCGTACTATATAATGAATTACACTTATTTTATCAGACATATTCATACAGGACACGCAGCAACTGGTGTGTCCACCTTCTCAATATAATCTCCATTTATCTTTATGCTCTTTTGTCAGCAGTGTGTCAACTTCAGAAGACCCTCCTGGAACCAATCGTTCGGAGTCTCACGCACCCATGTCTGGACAGCTTGTTGAAGTTTTATGACGGCCATGCAGAGGTTTTTTCATTGCCCCGAAAAGATGGTAATCGGTGGGAGTCAAGTCCGAAGAGTTGGGAGGGCGTAGGACCACTGTAAATCCTAGTTGATCAATAGCAGCAGTGGTTTTCCAGCTGGTGTGAGGACATGCATTATCATGTTGCAGAAGCACTCCTTTCACGTACTGTCCTGGCCGCTTCCTTTGAATGACATTACGTAAGCGTCTGAAGGTTTTCACCCACGCTACACTGTTAATCGTAGCTCCACTTTCAGCCAGTCGATAGGATAGTGCCTTTCGTGACTAGAACACTGTAGCCATACGCTTCCTAGTTGAAGATGGTGCTCAAAATTTCTGTGGTGGACTCCCATGATGTTTCCACTACATTGATTGCTGGATTACCATCGTTGGCTAATGGTAATGGAGCAAGGTCCCATTACAAATCACAAACCTAGACATTAAATGTTTGGATTCATGATCATGGAGTAGCGAAAGTTCCCTGCCTAAGTCCACACGACATTGTTGTTGCCCTGCAGACAGGAGTTTTGGAACCTATCTTGCACTGATCGTCCTCAACTGTAAGTGGTTGTGCACGATGCGCTGCAGTGTTTCTCTTGAATGCTCCTCTCCGCCACGGCGTTGATGGCTGATATTTTCATCGTCACTTTCCAGCCTTCTATCCAGTTGTACACAGTTTTCTGCGACGGTCCATATTCTCCACACACTGCTACAAATCGCCTATGGATTGAAGCAGCAGCCACGCCTTTTTTCCACAGAAACCAGACATCCAGCGCTGTCCTCCATAATCATTTTCCATGTTGTCCGTTAGTAACATTCACAGAGGTTCAAGAAATGGCCTGCACAGGGCACTGCTGTCGTCCCCGTTAGCAGTGACACACCCAATTGGTAGATGAAGATCCTAGGTACCTGTGACTACTTTCCCAACTTCAGTGTTCTACAGGGTGTCTACTGACCTGGAAAACCTTGAAAACCTGGAATTAGCCTGGAATTTACTTTTGGACCTGGAAAACCTGGAAATAGCCTGGAATTGGACAAGGAACCTGGAATTTTTAAAAATGTTTTTGAAATATTGTCTTTGGGATTGGTATGGAATAAGTATATTTTTGTAAAATGCAAGAAAGTTATACACTGCAGCATAAGTTAAAAGCCAATAATAACTTATTCAGTGGAAACGTAGTTGAGAAAGATAGACAGACGTGAGCAGAGTGCAGGCGGTGAATGTTTTTGGAAAGTATGTTGAGGGTACAAGAAGTGAATGAATAAGATTTTATTTGTTTGGCATGGTCGTTGTGACTAATAGTGACTACAAAAAGAGCTAAATTAGTCCCCGATGATGAGAGTAAGGTAATTGAAAAAGAAATTTCATGATCTATTAAGTTTGTGTCTTACACAGGGGATACTGACATACAAGCCAGAAGCTTTCTCTGTAGTTCCTGCTTATTTGCATAGTATGAATCAAGCTTATTTGCTGCTTTGTGAAGACATTGCTTTACATGTTTCTGTAGCAAGAGTAGTAGACAAGTCTGGAACAACGTTCCGCTTATACTCCTGTGCCGAAGCTTTTTAACAGGAGTCCAAGCCCGCGTATGTCGCAGTGAACACCATTCCCGGTGGCCGAAAGGTGTATCACCGGAAAAAAGTAAAATTGCCCACATCTTAACGGAGTTACTTTTTGTATTTACTAGTCTTGCAATGCAGTCTAGAAGTAAATGCAGAGAAAACTAAATACATGAGGTGCTTCTGGAGCGGAATACAGCAAATTATGGATGCGTTAAAATATTAAATAATACTTTTGATAAAGTGGATAGTTTCAAATATCTAGGGTCAATATTAACAGAGGAAAATCATATTCACGGAGAAATTAAATGTCGACTAAAAGCAGGGAATTCGTGTTACTATTCGGTTCAAAATCTCTTGTCGTCACGAATTCTGTCGAGGAATTTGAAGCTTAAAATATACAAAACTATAATCATGCCTGTTGTTTTGTATGGCTGCGAAACATGGTCACTTACTCTGAGGGAAGAACATAGACTGAAAGTATTTGAGAACAAGATCCTGAGACGAATATTCGGACCCAAGAGGAACGGAAATGGGGAATGGCGGAAACTTCATACCGAGGAACTACATAATTTATATGGTTTACCCAACATTGTTAGGGTCGTCAAGTCTAGAGGCTTAGGTGGGCGGGTCATGTAGCTAGAATGGAAGAAAGTAGAAACGCTTTCAAAGTCTTGACTGGAAGACCAATCGGAAAACGACCATTAGGAAGACTAGGCGCAGGCAGCGTCTTCCAGTTCAGTGACTGGCACAGCAAAAACTAGTGGTGTAATAAAGAGTTATCTTATCAAAGATCAAGTGACGAAAGCAGAAATAATCTGGACATTACACAAAGGTACAAGTTATGCATCGGCCAGAAGCCAAGTGAGTGCAACGGATTTGTTTCGTTTAATGTTTCCTGAGTGTGAAGTCGCTAAAAAATATGCAGTTATACAAAGACAAAATAGGTTATGTCATCACCTTTGGATTGGGTCCATACTTCCCACAGAAGTTACTTCGTGAACTACAACATTGTGAATTTTTTGCAGTATCGTTCGACGAAAGCCTAAACACTACCTTACAGAAAAATCAAATGGACTTAGTAGTTCATTTCTGGCACAGTGACGAAAATAAAGTTTTTTACACGTTATTTAACATCAGTATTCCTCGGACATGTTACTGCCCAGGATTTGTTAAGTGCATTTATAAATACTTTCAAGGACAAGGGTCTCGATTTTTGTAAGTTACTCCAGGTTTCTCCTGATGGCCCCAACGTAAATTTGAAATTTCTGAGTGATTTGAAGGCCTGTCTGAGTGAAGAAAATGGCGAAGGTCCACAGCGTTTGGAGATAGGAACGTGCTCTTTACATATTGTTCATGGGGCTTTTAAGACTGCGCATACCAAAGCTTGTTGGAATGTGACAGAGTTTTTGAGAGCGTTGTACTATTTATTCAAGGACTTCCCTTCAAGAAGAGCAGGTTTCATGGCAGCATCTGGAACAGCAGTTTTCCCTCTTAAATTTTGTTCTATTAGGTGGGTGGAGAATTCTAAAGTTATCAACCGTGCCATAACTATGATTCCTGCCTTAAAAGTTTATGTTGATGCAGTAAAAACAAAACCTCCTGAACATCAAACTTCTCTAAAGTAAAAGCCCACATCTCTGATGTACTGTTGCCTGCTAGATTAGGGTTCCTTCAGTCCGTATCTGTAGAACTAGAAGAATTCCTCACTAAGTACCAGACAGACAGTCCATTACTACCGTTTCTACGGAATGACGTAAACACGTTGCTTCGTAGTTTAAGCCGCTTCGTGAAAGATGATATCTTAAAAGTAGCTAAAACTTCAAAAAAGTGACTTCAATAGGTATTTTTGATAAGGACATCTTAAAACTACTTAATCTAGTTGATGATGGATTTTCTGCAGTTACATCGCTTAAAGGAGTGAAGGATGTTGATATATTGAACTTTAAGAAAGAATGCAGAAAATTCTTGCAAGAACTGTGTAAAAAACTTATGCTAAAATGTCCTTTAAAATACAGTGTAACAAGAGCCGCAAATTGCTTGTCTCCAGAAACTATGACCAACGAAACTGTTCGTGACTCACGTATCACATTGGCCCTAGAGGCATTTGTCGAGAAGGAACAAATAACACCTGTAAATGCTGATATGGTGAAACGGGAATATATAGAAGTTTGTTCAGACCAAGACACAGCACGAAAACTGTCAAATTTCAGTTAAAAGTGACAGATTAGACGTTTTTCTCCATCTGTTAAGTAAAGAAGGTGTCTCCAATGCGTTTAAAACATTCATGCATAAGATATGTATACTTTTCCATAGCAACGGAGCAGTGGAAAGGAGTTTCTCCATTAACAAAGAGTGCATTGTTGAAAATCTCCAAGAGGAGTACTTGATTGCCCAGAGAAGTGTGTTGGATGCTGTGCGTGTTGCTGGTGACATACGTAAATGAATATCACAAAGAGTATGATCCAGTATGTGAGGAATGCATCAAGCAGAAGAAATGAATATCTGAAAGACCGCGGTGAAAAAGAAGACAGAGCAGCTTGAGAAAAGAAAGATATTAAGAAGAAAATAAAAGAGTAGGAATTAAAGAAGAAAAGAATACTAACTAAACTGTTCACTGTGAAAATTATTTTCTATATTTGTTCATATAATGTGCTTGGTTCCATAACATTTTCAGTTTTTTAAACTTCCATGTTACAATACATTTTTAAATAAAATATAACTGATGGCCAGTACCCATCCAAGAAGAATGTGCAGTAACGTTTAACAATATGGACTACTTTGTGTTAAGAATTTGTATTATATATGATCATTTTCTTTTTACTTCTAAACTAATACTAGTTTGACAAAAATGGCGGGAAAATAGCTTACTCACCGCTAAGTCCTACCAGTACTTAGTATAAAATACCACAAGAGTACTTTAAAGGGGAATGCTTGTAGTAAAATACTCTTGTCGTATTTTATCCCATAACTTAGTGGTGAGTAAGATTTTTCGCGCCATTTTGTCATTATTCAACAACACTCACGTGCTACTACTATAATATTAGTTTATTTGAAGAAATGCTTTTGTCAAAAATTTACTATTATACAGGGTGAACCTTAACTAAACCGATAAACTTCGGGAGATGATTTCCGAGCCCGAAACAAGAAAAAAATTCCTCTAACTTTTCTCTACGGTACATAGTTTTGGAGCTACAGGGTGCCGAAAGTGTGGAAAAAATGAACTTCCGAGGCCTATATTTCCAAACCTATCCAATGTAGAGAGTACAGCTTAATATCTCTTTAAGGAAATCTTATCTGTTCTGAACATATGATTTCCTTTGTGAGATTTTAAGCAGCACTCTCTACTTTAGATAATTTTGGAAATATAGGTGTCGGAAGTTCATTTTTCCACACTTTCGGCACCTTTTAGCTCGGAAACTATGCGCTCTGGAGAAGAGTTAAAGAGGATTTTTTTTTTTCTTGTTTGGGTGCCGAGAATCATTTCCCGAAGTTTGTCGGTTTAATTAAGGTTCACCCCTGTATAGTATTCCTACATTAGGATATTTAAAGCTACTGCACATTTCTCTCAACCGGTCTTCTGGTAGGGGATATTTTAATTAAACATTTTCTTGTGTAAAATGTTTTGAGAACCTACATTTCAGTCATTTTTTTCTTTTCATCTTGTCACTTAAAGAAACTGTCACTTGCCATATATGCATTCTCTAATTGTCACTTAAAGAAACTATCACTTGCCATATGCATTCTCTAATTATAACCAGTTTTTGTTAAGAACCATATAAAATTGCATTAACTTATACGTGTTACAATAAATGTCACTTTACTGAATAGACCTGGAAAAAAAGGAAAAATAAACCTTGAAAACCTTGATAAAACCTGGAATTTGAAAATGAACATTTAGTAGACACCCTGTTCTAGTGCATCTGGTACGAGAAAAGAGTGAAAATTATTATAGTACGCTCCTCGTGTGTATATATAAACGATTGAAAACATATTTAATTATTTTAAATAAACGTTCTAAGCATAAAATTTCATGTCTAACCTTAAAGGATTCCGAGATATGGATATCTTATAACAGTTATAACTCTTCACACTTCTTTTCTTCCATTTGGCTGACAAATGATGTTGGACTTGCTTCTCTGTGACTCATATATCCTGAGATTTAGAACATTAACGGCATCTCGTGCGCAAAGGGCTAAATATTTTTTAGACGACTTCTTCTTTTAAGCGTTTTCCCCAGTTAGCTGGGATCGGCTTTTCGGATCGCTGTCCTATCCCGCCTCCATCTGTTTCTATCTTGTGTCATATTCGCTGTGACATCACACTGGGTCGTATCATTCTTAACACAATCTCCCCCCTTCTTTGGCTGGCCTCGTGTTCGTTTCCTCCTCCTATAGCATCTATTCGGTGATCTACGTATTCCAAAAGCCCAAACCATCTCAGTCTACTTCCTTGCAGTTTTCCTACTACTGGTCTTACCTTTACTGTTCCCCGGATAATTTCAATCTTAATTTTGTCCTTCCGCGTCACCCTACATATCCACCGCAGCATCTTCATCTCCGCAATATGTAACTTTTGTTTCTCTCTTTTTCGTCGTCCAACATTCCGCTCCATCTAATAAGACCGGTCTCACTGCTGTTTTGTAAACTTTTCCTTTAAGGCGTATTGGTACCCTACGGTCACACAACACTCATGCCGCTTCTCCCATTTCATCCAACCGCTGCTAATTGTGCTGTTTACATCTGCTTCTATTCCTGCATTTTCCTGGAAAATTAATCCCAAATACTTGAATTTCTTCGCCATTACCACCTCTTTTACGTCCAATTGTGTTCTTCTATTCTCAATTATATTTTTCCTGAAAGAACCCTGTAGATATTCTGTGTTCTAGTAATTCTAAGCCCTTTGCTCTCCAGTGCTTCTCTCCAGGCATCTAGTTTCTCTTGCAGAGCTGTCTTGATCTCACACACCAGCACGATGTCATCCGCAAATAGCATATTCCACGGTGCTTCCTCTTGGATGTCCTTTGTATGTTCGTCCATCACAATTGCAAAAAGGTATGGGCTAAAACTAGATCCCACTTTAAGTACGAACTTTTCTGTTATTCCGCACGCGCTCTTCACTCCTGTCCTACATTCATTATACATATCTTGAATTATACAGATGTATGTGTTCAGAACACACTACCTCTTCAATGCGCACATGGCCCTACGTGGCGTAGTCGCTAACGCTCTCGCCTTCGGTGCGAGCGGTTTCGGGTTCGGTTCCCGGTGGGGGCACAGCCAGCCACCCTGAGGGAAGTTTTTGTGGGTTTTCCTCATTCACACCAGGCAAATTCCGGAGTGGTACCAACTTATAAGTCCCAGGCCGCTTCCTTCCTTTCCCAATCCTTTCTTCCTTACCTTTTACCTGATAGTGTGCTCGCCGAGGGACGTCATCCCTCAAAACGTGACGGGCTAAATAGCCTTAGATGCCGAAAGCCCTTAAATCTAAATCCTAAATCCTAAAATGTTCAATGCTCACCAAATAAGATCCCGTGGCACTCTATCATATGCATTCTCTAGATCGATGAAAACCATATAAAGGTCTTTCTTGTATCCTCTGTACTTTTCCATTAGCATCCTAAGTGCAAATGTTGCATCCGTTGTCGATCGCCTTGATTTTTAGAATAAATCTATAGCAGGATACAGAAGAGTAAAGTAGAGCTCCTTCGTGGCTTTAGCATACACGCCTTTGGCGTGGGAGACCCGGGTTCGATTCCCGGCGGGAGCTCTTGTGGTTCGGATTCCAAGTGGGCTCGTCTCATTTAGTCTCGCTGCTGACAGGGACGCTAAACTCAAAATCAACTCAACAGAAGAGTAAAGTAATTACCTTGTGATTGTATGTATATTACTAGGTAGATTGTTCTTCATTATAACTTAGCGTCGCCTTGTTTTTAATTTTCTCTTGTAGAGATAAATACGTTTTTGAAACTATTTGAAAAAAAAATCTTCATGTAGGTAAGTATATTGTTCTCTTCATGTCTCTTTAATGTTTTCTCACTAGAGGAAAATTTAAATTTAATGGAACAACTTTACGTAAATAGTATTCAGTTGTTAGTAAAATAATTTCGTGTTTAGAAAAACAAAACTAGTAATGACTATTAATGACTATAATTTCAGGTGCAAGGAACACAAAGAACAATGGAAATCGAAAACTCAGGTGTTTCAAGCCCTTACGGATTGTTAAATCAAGTTCGATGCTCAGGCCGTGGTGGCCCTGCATGGGAGGTTGTCTTTGGTTCTCCAGTATGTGCTGCTGTTGCTAATCAACATCTATATGCTATTGTGTGTGAGGATTGCACATTACATACATTCGGTGTAACAGGGAAAAGACCCTTGCCTCCACTTGTATTGAGTTCATTAGTGTCAAAGTTGTCTATTAATGGGTGGTATGTGATGGTGGTAACAACACGGGGAAATGTGTATGTATGGAACATTAAGGAGAAGAAGTGTCTTGTGAAGAATGAATCCATGTTACCAATTATGGTTGTGGATACAGGTTTGTACATTGTACTAATACGAAGTTACGATGAACTATATAATAGACTTACTTTTTCTGCCGTCAATCACATGATTTCGTATTTTGTTAGCCTATGGCAAGAAAGTTAGAGAAAAAAAGGTCCACTAGATGAAGTTCAAAACATTCCTCAAATTTACTAGCTCGGAAGAAATATCGTATTTGCCGGCGTATAACACGCACTTTTTAAAAAAATTCTTTGACAATAATTAAAAAATGAAATGCGTCTTATACACCGATGCAGAGACTTTGATTATTTCAATATGAATGTTGGTATCTTCCTTGATTCCTTTCGATGTACAACAGCGTTCCAGCTACATTCAGTGCAGTGACTCAGTAAATGTAGTTTGAATTCAATCACTTTATGTACCGTTTCACAGTATGTATACTTTTCTATTGATGCGCATGCGCTGGCCCGCATGCCATTCTATATTTAAATACTAAAATATCACTTCATATTCAGTATGTATGCAGTGAAAATATTTCTTCTTTAAAATTGAATATAGAAAATGGGGTGCATGTTAAAATCTGGCAATTGAGATATAAATTCTTCTGAGCGTTGTAGATTCACAAGGAACTTGAAACAAACTTTTTCGAATTTGCATGTTATAGTGCATAGCCATCAAAAGGAATTATCTCTGTGGTAAGAGGGCATTTCAGGGCTAAATATTGTAGTTTAGTGTTCTAAGAGTGTAGACTGTAGGCCAGATGTAGACTTGATAAATATAAAAGTCTACTCGAAATTTAAAGATTTTGCTTTAGGAATAATTTAAGGCTATAATGGGAAAATCGACATGAGAGTCGTGAGTTCAATTTCTGTTAGGAGCTTAAGTAGTTTGGATTGCATGTTAGTCTTGGTGCTGAAAAGGGACATAAACTCAGAATCAACCAATCAGCCTTAATTGGAAGACCTGAAAATGACAAAATTAAGTTTTTTTTTTTCGAAGTACAAACATTGTCACTAGCTTATCACTGATGACTGCAGAATTCCGTAATTTTGTCGAGTTGTAAGGAACTAAAATCCAAGACATTTTGCTTGTTGGAGCAGTGAGAGTACCAGATTACAGTAAAAGGTACTTGGGTGATTTTCTTGAAACTCATATGGGTAAATCGCTCTTTTTATATTCAGATTTTTGCTATTCAATTCAATTTAGCAACGTTGCAAGTTAGAAGCATTAAGGAAAGTTATATAACGGGAGAAGAAGAATGATAAAATGAATGTATATAAGTATACAATAATGAACTTTTTTTATGTACAAACGAAGATTTTTGAACGGTGATTGTATAAATTTATATTGAAAGATCGCAACTTTAAATAGAATCTTGGGACTCTAGATGAAAATTGGATAAATATCATAGATACATACACCAAAAACTTCTGAGTTAATAACAATAGATTGTTTCTTTACGGCAAGAAAAATATGTTTCAATCAAGATCATAGCTATTCTGCCATGGTCCATTTTTGAGAAGCTTCCTTACACCACAGCCTTCAACTAACCTCTTCGTCTTGATGTAGGAATTTTCTGTTTTAATACCATCCATCAACCAACCTTTTTCACGCCTCTCTCTTTTTTCCCACTTACCTGTAGCACATTTCTCATGATACAGTTAGTTTTCAGCCAGTGTCCCATCAATTTGTCTTTTAATAACATCTAAAATTGTTCTTTTCCTCCTTGCTGTTTCTAATGCCCCATTCATTTCCCTCAGCAAATTCTCTACTCCCAAATTTCGAAAGTCTTCAATTTCTTTCATGACTTTTGCGTGATATCCTTTTATTCTTGCATTATCACGTTATAAAAAAAAAGTGAATAATAGTAATAATGTTAGCGAAATCTTTGTTTTTGAAGTGTTCGTTGGTACAGTACTCGGCAATGAAAATGTTACAAAAAGTTGCTTATGTATTCAGAAACACACGTCTCAATCGACTACGTGCTCCTGGTGTTCAATCCAATTCGCCCTCCTCCTCCTCTTGTGTAAAGCAGTCTGTGACGTAATATACTCTTTCCATTCAGACGGAAAAAAACAGGAACCATGTTTACAAGCTTTATAGCTCTAAAACAGTCTCTTTCATTCGTTTGTTCTGAAATGGATTTTTAGAGACTGAATAAAAAAGTCACAAAATTTTCCCATTGCTTCTTAAACGCCTTTATTAACATTGTTTTCCTTCTTCAAAGATTGTATATTACATTAAGCTAGGAAGATGCTCCTTTTAAAATCAATGGAAATTGTCAACCACGGCAATAAGTTTTGTGCTTCCCAAAGTCTGTAATGCGGGCGCAGAGCTCTAAAAACTACTGACAGAAATGAGTGTTATTCAATGATTATTCCCCCCCCCCCCCTCCAATAATTGCAAGCAAATGTTCCAGGGCCGAACAGGAGGGTGTAATTCTCCCTCCCTTGAGTGTGGTAAACACACATTGTTTGATCAAATGTATAGTAAATCACTGATATAAAAAGTGAAACTTATGTCGGTGGAGATTCTGCCCCCCTTCCCCCCCCCCTCGAACAACTCTAAAATGACGCTGCTTTTAGCAACAAACCTATGGAGTTACGATAGTACATTGCTAGAGCGCGTACATTGGGTTTCAAGAGTTGAAGATTTGATACCAAGCCATGTGCGCTCATAGTGGACGAGGATCACATCAGGCAGTTGTCGAATTAAGGTGGAGAACTCTTTTTTTTTTTTGAGCATCAGATGATTACAAAGAGAGAGAAGGATCTTAAGATCTGGGGAATTAAGAATTTAAAAAATCTTCAGCTTCCGAGATGGGTTTCGAATCACGAACCTCTTAGCTATCGAACTATGACTTTATCCATCGAGAACTATACGCAGTCTTTGTATATATATAGGAGTGTATGAGGAGCACGGGCACTCCTGACCTTAATAACGAACATTGAACTTCCTGAGTTATAAGTAGATAATAATTAAGAAAATGGTATAAAATCGATAGTAACTTTTTAAAGTTTGAAATGAGCTAATGAAGACTATTAAAATTAAAACTAAGAATAGTATGTTCATTTTGTTGTTAAATAAAATTATTCGTATAACATATTCACTGACTGTTTCTCGCAACCATAAGTAGCGCCTGCATCTCTCAGAGCTATATTATCGGTTGAACCTTTAAGTGCATTTTGTTGTAATTGTTGAACGATCCACAAATGGAGATTCATTAATTTGACTCTAGTGCTTATAAAACAATAGCAAATTAAATTTTATCTTTGCATGTTTTTTGAGGCATATTGTAACAATATAACTTACATGATCTTGTGTCAAAAACTTTTTATTCCTGCTTGCGTGATTATTGAAGACATTTGTTGATTTTCTTGGACCAAGCACAAGTGGATATTTTTCATACTGGATTTAAGAACTTGTCAATCATCCAGGTTTTTTTTTTTTTTTTTTTTTTTTAATTTTTTAAAATATTGCAGAAATAACGACTAACGTTATTAATTTAATTGTAACTTTGTATTACGTTCATAGTACATGTTTGTGATGTTCTTGTTGAACAGTTTTCCAAAGATTATGATGTGATATTTGACTACTTCTTGCTTGCTTGACATCAAGAAAATGTTGACAGCAGTAATTGTTTCAATAAATGGTATTTTAAAAGTTCTAGAAAGTACGCGAAGAAATTGTACGATTTCTATTTTTGTAAGATTGTTTTATTTTTACGTTAGTTTGAAAACCTTGCAAATGTGGCTAAGAACTGATAAACAAACTTAACGGCTAATTTAGTCGTTCAAAGTTAACTTAATTCTTTTCTAAATCATTTCTCTTTGCGACAGGAATATAAGTTAGTAAATGTTGAGAAATATGACATTTCGATGCTAGAACTATTAAAACTATACTGACCCTAAAATACGATACTTTTGAAAGTCATTATATAACGAAGGTCATTCCAAAAGTGTTACCTTCTGTGTGTGGGTTTTGATGTATAATCTTCAAAGTGGATGTTGTTGGCGCTATAGTAAAGGTGAAACCGTCCTGTTTATATCCTGTTATTTTTGATGTCTTCCGACAGATAACAGCAATGCAACAGTCAACCAAAATGACGTTTGACGTAAAAGGAGCATACGGAAATGAGATGTATTATTGAGTTCCTGACTGCTAAACCTTGATTATCCAACATCGTGTCTAAAAGCCTATATTTCTTACACCTATATTACCTTCAGTCAGCTGTGCACACAGTTAGTTCCTTAATCGTAATCCACGGATTGCCATGGATGAGCTGCTTGAAGTGCTGCAGATTTTCAGAGGTTGAAGACGAGTAGGGACGCTTGGGGCGTGATTTGTCGTGCACATTCTTTTCACCACTTCTAAAACGCACTAGCCACCACCTTATTGTAATCATATCCACTATATCGCCTCCGTAGACCTTCAGCAAGCATTGATCACTGTCAAAGGGTGCAGTTTGTTGAGTAGCGAGGACCTCAATAACATTCATATGTTTCGTTCGCACCTCTAAGTCAGACGGCATTTTAATTGGTTGCTGCGCTGCTGCTGTCTGTCGAAAGAGAACGAAAATAACAGGATAATAGCAGGAAGGTTCCGCCTTTACTACAACGCCAACAATATTTGCCTCGGGTCTTGTATTTATGTACATTACTTTTGGAATGACCGTCAGGTTCCATATGTATATGTTCGAAGATATTGATTTGGTATATTTGTTTTTACGCAGAGTCAGTTGTAACTATATTGAGTTGCTCAATCACTGATACTGGGTCACCAATGATATCGTTGTCGACAGGAAAAGCTTACATGTTCTCTTCCGAACTTAGTACGTGGTAAGTATTATTAATTTTATCCTGTATCTTTATATCTAACACTTCCTGTTCAGAAATTCTATATTAACTATAATTATAGTTAGTAGTAATGGCAAAAATTCAATTCGTATGGACAGTTATATGTAGTATACCTGTAAATACCCCATGTGTTAGCGCAGGGAATATTTTATGTCATTTGCTCTTGCGTCCTTCATATATTGAATTGGTGCAAGTGAAAAATCTATTCGTGTTCAGTTTATCAAGGAGTCAGTCCTCTTGTACTATATATCGTTCCTGTGCGTCTAGTGGTTCAAAAAAGATATTTTTATAATCCATGCTCCTTTTTCCTCTTCGGTTTCAATCTGAAATCTATATAAGATTTACTCTGTGATACATGTATATTAAATTTCGTGCTGTTGTAGTAGTTCAAAAGAATTAATTGTAGTACATAATGACAGTAATTATCTTCAGAATGGAATATCGAGGGGAAAAATAGTATGATGAAACCGTTACTATACTAAAAAGAATCGCAGTCCACGAAGTAGTTTTTCTGTTATACTACTAACTACAGAGGCTGATTCGTTTCTATCCGAGCAAATTAATTTGTGAGATTACTTAAGATATTTCACTGCGCCATTATTGACCATGCACGATGTGATGGCCCCTGGTATTGACCATTGTATGACATTATTTTTACTGCAGCATTCTTTGTTGTAGCTGTACCCGAACTATGTTGTCCCACTCTTGCGTGTAGGTTTTTCAGAGGCCATTCACCTTGCGAACCCGAAATGATGAAAGGCGCCGTTTGGGAAACCGAAAAGTATAGCTGTCCATAGAACTAGCATCGATCCTATTAACTGAAATATTTTCGAACGGAATAGCATGAACACTAGTTGCAACTAGCGTGCGTTAGAAGGCCAGCGATGTGACCGTATGATTTAAAGCTTTGTCCTAGTGCAGTTACACATGATAGTCTCTCCATAAAATGCTAGTATTCGTCTGTATAAACTGGGGATAGGATAACAGCATTGATTTTGACACTTCACTTTTTTTTTTAATTTTTAATTTTTTGTTTTTACGGTCTTTGAGCTTCTTTCTGTGTAACGAAAGTCAATAACCACCATAAGACCTTTCGAGAAACTTTGCATTGACATTCAGAATTAAATCGGTCTTTTTCATGAACACTCTGCAGGTGATGGCCCAAATTTTTTCTACAGCCTCTTAGGGAGATTCATTCTTCATCCATGTATTGTGACACATTTTCCAGCGGTCACTAGCTAGGTACAGTCTTCTGCCTATGCTCTTTCTCTTTGTCCTGTTAACGCATGTACGCTGGCGTTGCGGACAGTATTCAGCCTCAATGTGTGATATATTGAACGATTCACTGTTGATTGAGTCACATAATCGTTTAGCCATAATACATGGTAATGGATTCTCACAGGCCACTATATCCCGGATCTTCTTTGGCACAGGTCTTGTGAGGTTTACCGAGACCTATTGTAGATGCAATTTCATTGATATGCATTGTGGAGAAGGCTGCAGTATATAACGTTTAGTTATAACAAACACGTTGGTCCAGCCAACTGCAGAGCCATTGCTCCAACATTTCTACTTTGCGGGAAATACTAAAATTTGCATGGAGAAGAGCCAAGACGTACTCTTCGCGAAAGGGCTTTTTTTTTTCAATGCTGTTTTTCCCTCTACAGCGCCTTCGCTCTGCTACACAACTGAGAGACTGATACACATGTATGTACAGTTTTGTCACTCAATGAAACTAAGTTTGATAGATGCTGTTATTTGCAAGTTATTCGGGTGGGATATGATCAGCCTCTGCAATTTTATGGCTTATGTAAACCACAAAACAGCTTCATTGGATCCTATCCTTTGCCAAACCAGATCCTACTTCATTTTATCCTCCAACCTTCTTGGTCAATTTAAAGGTCTCTTCCGAGTCTTTCCGACAAGACTCTAAGCAGTCCGGGGACAAGTAACGTGTTTCGCATATCGTAGACATCTCGACTTGACTTTATTTGATTTATGGTATTTGGTGACCTGTAAATCTTGCGAATTTCAGTGGTGTATTTTAGTGCCAAGTATTTTCCCCAGACTTCCCGTTTTCGAAAATTCTCAGTCTTCATTTTTCTCGTTCTCCTGGCCATTGACTAACTTTCATATCCATACAGTACAACGTGCTGATTTATGCTTGTATACATTTTTATTGTTAACTTCGCGATTTCCGTGATGCAATCGAGATTTATTTTTTTCATTTTTATGTAAAATACATACAAAGTTTGAAATGAGTTGACGGTGACAGAACGTCGTGTCAGCACTTGGAAATAAATAATTATTTTAAAAAGGGACCACGATATTCCAGTATTGTCGTTTTTGTAATATTTTTTCCCTCTCATTCATCTAAAAGAATAAATTGTGGCGTTTTCCCTTAGATACGTACGATATACTAATGAGGTAACGCATTCCGGAAAATGTGGTTTTCATTCCTAGCTTCATGTAGACTGGTATGAGAATCTTTACCCCTCCGCCACATCTTCGGAGATTAGTTTTAAAACTGTCTCCAAGTTATGATTTACCATAACGTTCAAAAGCTATAGTTTTCCAAAATATTTTTTTCTGTCAAAGCTAGATAAACTAAGGTACTGAAAATACCAGGTCTTATTCGCCTTAGCTGAACATGTTGGTTTCGTGAAAGCAAAAGAAATTCGTATCTATGCGTCAGAAACCTCTCATGTGATAAGTTTTATGCATGATAATGGCAACATTTTCCCTTCGTCTTTGAATTTGAAAAAGAATTCGATCAAAGTATCCTTTCCCAAGTGATAACTTGTTATCATGCGGAAGTACCTTTAGTGTGATGCAGTTTTCAAAGTTTTGATACCTGAAAAAGAAAAATATTTTTTATGTGAAGCGTTTGGCTAGTAAAGGCGAGCTCAACAAAGATTTGTTTCCTGAAAATGCATCTTCAACGGTCAAAATAATCGGTCATTTATTTTGAAATTGTATTCTCTAAGAGAAGAAAGAATGACTTTCACAAACTCTACATATAGGCACAAAAATTGACTGACACAGGACAGTATGGTAATTCACATCACAACTTTTGGTGTTGCCCAGCATCGTGAGTTGGTCAGACAAGTTACTTAAATTATTGATTTCCGTTTACATAGCAAGAAATAATGGCCCATGTAGCAGCTGCACTGATTACGCATTGCCAGATTGAACACGAGTCATCTGCGTAACTAGAGTTGTACAGGAGCTGTGAGCGTCAAAGAGTTTAGTCTTAAATCCTTAAAAGTCAGCAAAATATGGGTATAGAAAGTAAAAGGCACTTCAACTGTGCCCTTCAAATTCTTTGTGGTTATTATTTCAGAAACAGATTATTACCTTCTTCGGACCATACATGGAAACTAATAAAAGCATAAAATAATTTACCTAGGTGTTTAGAATTTATTTTATATCGAATGATCATCAGTGGACTTCCTGCGTACTTAGTTTATGTAGTTTTAGTGAATTCGAAGGCCGGGCTATTACATTTCTGATCTTCTAGTGCACTATAACTAGGAAAAAGGTTTTTAGAATAATTGGATTAGTAAATATTGATGAATTTCTTTAAATGAGAGTAATAATAACCACACTACATAGGTGCAGATACTAAGTATATAGAAAATTTATTGATATGCATTCGTTATACAAGAAAATGTAACTAAATTATTTCAGACTTCTATTAGTTTCTAGATGTAATGAAAACACTGCAGCAATCCATTGCTGAAGTAATAATCTTATATACAGATTTGAAGGGCACAGTTATTTTTCTTTTGTATGATAAAACATGGAGCTATTTGCGGTCAGTTACGTCTTGGATAGTTATGTAGAAACATCTATTACTTTTCGTTGTATATGCTTTTTTTTTTTTCAGTTGGTGAATATACTTGAAACCTATTATTATTTATATCTTAAAATATTTTTTAGGTTATTAATGGGGAATAGCAATGACCCTGTTCAGAAATCTTCGAGACACCAATCTTTTACAAAATCATTTGATTCAGGGAATGCTGCCTTACCTTTGAAAACACTACAGTCTCATATGAGAAGGTAGGTCAAGTGCTTAAATTATATTGTTCAATTTTCGATTTTCCCTCGTAATTGTTTTACATAATGCTTTATGTGCAAGGTGCGTATATTCGCTAGTTCGCTTCTGTGTTGGTCCCTTCTCTCCTGGGAAAACTGCTTTCCTTTCTGCCCAGAAGATCGTCCTTTGAGAATGAAAGTACATTGCAGTTTTCAAGTTAGTGTGGAAGTAAAATTAAATAGAATCTTGAATTAACGTTTATTTATGACGTTGTAATTAGGAATTTTTTACGTCAAGTTAGAAATTCGAATAAAATGTAATGAGTCTTTTATTTTTATTATTATTATTATTATTATTATTATTATTATTATTATTATTATTATTATTATTATTATTAATGTCTATGTATAATGTCTTGGTATTGTGTGAATAGGAATTAGTGCAAACAGGAAATAACACACAGAGTTCCAGTATTTAGTGCTTAATCAAAAAGTTGGCGTAATATTTAAGAAAGAGAAACTTAATATCGATGTTTGTGGTTCAATAATGATTTTTACGTTTCATTTCGTGAATCAATCACTATGGTTCAGTAATGATTTTTCTAATAATTTTAGATTTATGCAATAAGAGAAAGTTATTTTACTTCTTACGTTTGGAAATGGGTTATTAACTTCATTTTTGTAAATGTTGATAACAATTATTACCTGAGCAAAAGTCGTGTAAATTAATTAATTTAAACAATGCAAACGTGCAAATTCGAGCTTCATTAAACTTTGTTTGAATGTGTATTAATTTACATCGTATTTATATTGTATCTAAAATGTAAGCCATTATACACAAAAACATGTTTCTTTATAGTCCGGCAATGGGTGCCGCCCACTTGATCCAAGGATCCCCAGCAGGATTGTTGTCTACGTTAAGCTTCCTTGAACTACAGTTAGCTGCATGCGAAGTTCTCAGATCTTCTCAGGAATATCATTTCTGGCTTCTAGCATTTGTCAGATTTCTTGTTCAGGAAGGTAAGGAGTTTAAGGAATCATGCGAGTATTTTGAGTTAAATGTGGTTTATAAGTGTAGTTAAGGCAATAATTGGTTTTGTCTACTATTTACATGGACTTCAAAGTACACCTGAACTTAACTGAATGCAGTTGGGAGACGTTCAAGTTCACTTCATCTAAATCAGTTTCCTTTTTTTCTTTCACCATACTATCTCGCTTTCAAGAGGGCTAGACTATGAGACTACATCGTACTTATTTCCAATTTTTGTTTTTCTTTTTAGTTTCTGCTTTACTAAGAGAGTGATTTGAATCCTATTTAATATTTGATTAGTTTACAGTTGGTAGTGAAACATGGAACAAGTATAATTTAACAACTTAATTGGAAATAATTCTAGTTTAGATATTTTCTTGAAGATTATGAGGGTTTATTATTTCTCTTACTTAATCTCTTGCCTATAATGAAAAAATGAACTTTAAAGGTCGATAGCTCCACTACGATGAGGCCTACCGTAGTCGGGTCAAGACTTCACTTACGAACTAATATGTGCCCTATTCAAATGTCCATGTTTCAGAATCCTGCGGTACTTCCACAACAATATTTATAGAGGTAGTTGTGAGTACTTCAAATTATATGCCTGTAGCCAAACTCCCTGTATAAATATTGTTGCGCGAGTACCGTGGGATTCTGAAACATGTATTTTTGGATAGCGCACATATTAGTTCCCAAGTGAAGTCTTGACCCGACTACGGTAGGTCCCATAGTATTGGAGCTATGGATCTTTAAAGTTCCTTTTTTCATGTTTTCGGCAACCTATAACTCCGAAATGATGGATATCTGCAGCCAGGTTGGTCTATACTTTTTGTCTTAACCTTGGTGTCAGGAATCACCTCCCAAAACGTTGTTGGTGTTGTTTTGAAACACCCAGTATATGAAAAAAGCAGTGTTAAAAAAAAATACTGGACTGATGGGGTTAGAACCTCTTTTTCTTACTTTATGATTAATTATAGAGAGCTACTTTCTCTTTGCGACAAAGAAAACTACACTCAAAGTCTCTGTTCGCTCCAAAATTATGATATAGTTAAGTGGGAAGTTTTGTTAAGACACGCAAAATTACATTAATTGGCTATACTGAAGTAAAGTAAGTAGATCTTTACAGGTATGGTAATATCATGCTTTGAAGAATAATCCATAAATATGAGTTCAATAGAAAGAACTGTTTAATATGTAATTTACAGGTATTCATTAATGTAAACTTCGCATTTGTGGTAGATGTAGGCTATACAACTTCGTTTCTAAAATTGTGCTGTTTTTATTCATTGGTCGCGCTTTTTGTGTTCATTTACTTTGTTCGAGGAATTAGTGATCAGACGCGGAAACGAAGAGTGACCAACTGAGAGGCAGGCATATCCTATTTCCATTTGGATATTTCCTAAGTAGATGGCGAAACTGATAGTACTTTTGCACATAACAATTGGCATGTCGGTGTTGTAGGTTACTGCGTTCTGGCTACTCCTAGACTAGACGATAACACACGATACAGAAATAACATTAAAGTTCTGCTATCACATAGATAAAGCAGAAGATTGATCCTGATTAGATGTTTAAAGAATCAGTTCTCGTGGTTGTAAAATCAGAAACAGTTGTAGTAACTGTATATCCAAAAACTAGGAATATAAATTATATTTCGTCTTTGAAATAAGATAATTTAGATATGTTGTGTCTATAGGGCAGAAATATACGAAAAAACAGGGCGTAATAACTTGAAACGAGTTGCTTAAGCAACTTAATTATCAGCCGCAAAATTTCCAGTTATCAGGTTTATTTTATTTTGATGATAGACATTTGGTCTGTACTTTGTTTGCTAAATGCCAAATACAACCAAATTTTGAGCCTTATAATTATCCTTCTGCCACAATATGACTTCCACATTAAAGCATATATGTTCCTCTATGTTGAGGGTAAATTTGAGTTCCTGGTGAAGTATTTGAGACATCTCTAATTTGATGCATATATATATATAGTTTGAATTCAATTAGTAGACCTTATTAACATGTATTGTATGTAAATTTACTTTAATCAGAATTTCTTATGCTAAAGGTATAGAATCGAAGTTACGCCAGGTGTGTGATGACCTGTTGGGACCAACGCACAGTCGAGCAAGCCTGAGCCACCATTGGGAGAGTCACTTTTTGGTAAGAGTATTTGATTTTTTTTTTTTTACCGTGTTGTCAGTTGGATTTATACAGCAGTACTACGGTGATCAAGTAGAGTGGCAAGTCGATATTTGCTTCCTGGAATCAAATCAACAAATTCAATGGCTTAAAAAATGTAAAACTCCATGACATACGCTTGTTCAGAGAAGGTCATACCCAACACGTTGTACTATCAATTAAATTACAGTAAAAAATTGTATCAAGTATGGTAAAGAGAAGTTACTTGGTAAGCATTAAAACGGTCGCGATTGGCTGTATAATTGAAAACAAAGGGTTTAGTGACGAAATGTTGTTCAGATATATATTCCAATATAATCTATAGTATTCTGTATGAAGTTCGATATTTTATTGCTTGTTTAGTTCTAAAGGCATACATAAGTTACTTAACACTGTAATTTTCGTCTGAAGTTCAGAGTTTTGGGAATATAATATGGGAAGCCTGGTGGTATGTAAATTGAAGGTTACATTTTGACATCCGTCTTATGAGGAAAAATCAAACAAAATTTCAAGATGCTTAGCTCAGACAATGTGAACATAAAGATGTCGATTATGGAACAAGTATACTTGCAGTTTGCTTGATCACATTTGGCATCTGTTCTTTCAAGTTTGGTGTCTGCTCTTTTGATAATAATAAAAAAGTACGGTTAAATCTTTAATGTTTAAGAATTTTTTTTAAAGCGCTTGTTATGAATTATGTGACAAACTGATGCTTCATACCAAGCTGTGTAATATTGAACTGATATTTAAATCGAGGTTGAGAATTTAGATGTATGTATTTTTGTGTTTTGGATTATGTTTAAGCTTCAAACATAAAAAAGGTAAGTCATAAGTCACGTTCATCGTTTGTTATGTATATCACGTTATTGTATCAATTCAAGCCGTCGAAGGTACTCCTAGAAGTGCCTAAAAAGTTTTGCAGTGCTGCATTCCGTGTATTGTTAGACAGCCGCAAAGATGCAACTAAATTTAATTCGTAACTTTTGCTTTACGAGTTCAAACTAGACCATGTCGTTGCGAAACGCGGAAGCGTTACATTTATTGTGCGAAGTAAGGAAGGACAGTTGATCAAATCAGATGGTTTCAGCTTGCTTTGATGCAAGGTCCTCGCCGATCAACCAAAATTTTGTAGGCTGAAAAACATGGATTCCGAGATCGTGCCTCCAAGCCATAGAGGCAAATACGACGACTAACTGTCAGAGATTATCAGGCGAGCTCTATATTTCGTAGCTTAGTGTAGTTCGCCGAAAACCCACGTGATCTGCGTTTCCTGAAGATAATAATAACGTGCGACGAAAAATCTGAGCTTCCGCCAACTGCGCTTTGTGGTGTACGAAAACTGTGTGCGTGGGTTTTCTCGGGATTCTCCCGTTTCGTCTTACTTTCGTCATTTTCTGATCCCACCATTATCATCCATCTTGTCATTACCGTCTTTCTTAGCCTGTGTGTGGGACCCGAAATTCTGACGTACATCATAGTACGTTCCGGACGACCTTACCGTTAATACCAACCTGTACTCCGAATAGTTAAGGCTGATACTCTGAATTGGTGAACAGAAGGCTGAGAGAATTAAGCTGATGCTATACCCAGTACAGTCCGGACCTCGGTCCCCTCCGGATTATTACTTGTTCCGATCTATGGCTCACTTTCTTCGTTTGCGATGCTTCATCAAACAAGAGGGGGTGCAGGAGTTCTTAACTTCCAAGGACAAGAACTGATATCGAGCTGAGAGGAAGAACTGGTCAAAAGGTGGTTTCAGGCCGCGTTACACGATGGTCTCGGAGTGCTAGGCAACTTCTTTATAACTTTAAGTTATATATATAAGTTTAAAGCAAGTAAGTGATTGAAATGTTGCGAAACTTTTGATTCATCCTTATAATTTTATAGAAAATTTGTTTTTATAGAAAAAAAATAGTCAATTCTTGCATTTCAATATTATTTATCAGGGTGGATTGATTTAAATCAGTCTGATTTAAATCACGATTTTAATCAAGATTTAAATCACTTGATTTTTTTAATAAAAATCGTTGATTTAAATCAAATTCCGAAATGAATTAATTTAAAGTGAAAGTAAATAAAATCCCGTTTCTCTTCTGTTATTTCGATTATGGAAGATAATGATCATAATACAATGAGACTCAAATGTATGTAAGCACAGTATGAAAACGAGTATCATGTAGGGAACGATTAGGGAAAATCCCGTTTGAACGGGTTACGGGTGAACCCTGCTTTCTTCTCTTTGCAACACAGGGTTTTAAAATTTCTATTCCAGCGGGGAAATCACCATGTACATTTAAGATGAAAACTCTTTTGTGTCCACGTCTATTTGTTTGTTCCCAGATAATAGGGGCGTATTTAGAGGGGTCCGATCCCCTCTCCGAAACAAAACAAAACAAACAAACTTTAAAATTTGGGGCGAAATTTATGTACTAAATACACAGAAGTTCCTCGGGATGGTAATACGACAAGTTTTGGATGCGTTAAAATATCGAATAATACTTTTGATAAAGTGGATACTTGACCCCATTGCAGAACATGCCACGATCTGCGATGTGATCGCAGAAAATTTGCCGCGCCTGTGCAGGAAAAATTGTCAGAGGAAATAAAATAGCCAACAGAAAAGTATAAAAACGTGCCTGCTATGTATAGATGTCTTAAATGCACGGACAACTCGCACTTGAACTGTTTTTCACGTTACATAAAGCATATTTTTAACAATCACAAGTGTTTCTTCTTCTCGAACTGATCATCTTGATTTTTTATTTTGGAATTCGTGTTATTATTCAGTTCAAAATATCTTATCGTCGCGAATTGTGTCGAGGAATTTGAAGCTTTAAAATATATAAAACGATAATTATGCCTGTTGTGCTGTATGGTTGTGAAACATGGTCGCTTACGCTGAGGGAAGAACGCAGACTGAAAGTAATTGAGAATAAAATCCTGAAACGAATATTCGGAACCACAAGGAACGGAAATGAGGAATGGCGAAAACTTCATGATGAGGAACTGCATAATTTATACCATTCACCAAATATTGTTAGGGTCATCAAATCTTGGAGGCTCAGGTGGGCAGGACATGTAGCGAGAATGGAAGAAAGTAGGAACGCTTTCAAAGTTTTAACTGGAAGTCCGGTTGGACCATTAGGAAGGACTAGGCGCAGATGTGAGGACAACATTAAGTTGCATCTCGCAGAAATAGGAATACAAAGTAAAAACTGGATCCAGTTGACTAAGGATAGAAGTTAGTGGACAGCTTTTGTGAACATGGCATTGAACCTCCGGGTTCCATAGGTCATAGAGTGAGTTAGTTAATTTTAGGCGAAATTTACGTACTTTATATGTATTTCGTGCCGCTAGCTAGTTCCAATTGTTTAAAAATATGCCCCTGCCAAATATCAGTAACTTTCGTGAAACGGAAAGTGTCATGTTGATATACATTGCTGTACTTTTTCCTTAATGCTTAAGAAACATTGTTTGGGATTGAAATAGGTTAACGATTGGGAATTAATTCAAAATTAAAACCCAATACTTTCACTTAAATGACATAATTAACATTTAATACTAATTCCTAATGTTTTTTTCTTCAGTTCGCGACTTGTATTACACAAAAAAAGATTTGATTTAAATCAAAAAAATCGATTTAAATCAAAAAAATCAACAAAAATGATTTTTTTGAAAAAAATCATGATTTTTTTCCACCCTGTTATTTATATATACACACCACTCAAGATATTAAAGCTGTAACAGCAATATGAGCACTAAAGAAAATATGAAGTTCTCAAGTATATTGTGTCCATAAGGCTATAAGCTGGGGTTTAAAAACTACGTATTTCTATAGGGGCCGCGGTGGCTCAGTGGTAGAGCGTTCACCTCTCGTTCATGGGGTCCTTGGTTCGATCCCAGCTCGCGCCAAGTTTACTTTGTGGTGGACAAACACTGTGTGCATGGGATTACTTGGTGTTCTACACTTTCTTCATTCCACCATTTCATTCATTTCTCATCATCACCGTCTACTTTAGCCTAGCCGCCATAACCGTGGGACGTAAAACAAAGATTTCATTTTTACGTATTTCTATAACAACATTTCATACACTATACGTTGTGAATAATGAACAAACTTTTACTAACTTGTGTAATATAGTTTGATGTGGACTCCGTTTGTTACTCTACACACATCTAACCAATACTCTAGCTTTTGCCACACATAACGTAGTGTACTGGTGTAACAAAATACACAGCTTTTGTAATTATCAGTTTCAGATGTTCATTGTGATTAACACTGTTGACACATTGCTTGGCGTATCCTGGCGGGAGCTCATGTGGTCCGGATTCCACGTTAATCAGTAGGTCCACGTCTCATATAGCCTCGCTGCTGAACGGGACGTTAAACGCAAAATCAACTCAACATTGCTTGGCGTAGCCCCAGAATGAAAACACTAAAGGCATGAGGTCTGGAGAGCATAGTAGCCATACCATCCATATACCTCTTCCTATTTGCTGCTGTAGAAATGTATCCAGAAATTCACCAGAAGTGGCACAGTAGTGTAGAGAAGCACAATTGTGTTGAAGGACTACTTCTTCATCTCCCTATTCAAATTGTGACACCGTGTACAGATGCAGAATGTCAAAGTAGTTGCCGGACGTCAGTGTTTTCGGGAAATAAAAATGAGTATGTGGCTCCATAGTGTTCCAGAGCACATCATAAGTTCATTTTAGGACCTTCACGTTCATGCAACCTGTAGCCCACATTCCCAAATTATGCTGAACACTACCACATATGAAATATAGGCTCGTCACTGTACACTATTGAAATGTAGCGTCATCACTATACAATCTTCAGAGAAATTGTTCATCATTGTCCATCTTACCAACTTCAGTACAACAAAAGTATCAGTGTCACATGTACGCCACGTGAAGGAGTTTGGTTTATATGACGTAATATTTTCCAAATTAATATGATGAATTCTTATTTGCTTCCCTTGAACCAAATCGAATTTTAGTTGTGATTTCTCCTGGCCTCTTCAAGTCTAGTTAAATGTTCGCTGTTTTTTCAAACTCAATTTGGATTATATGTAAATATAATATTACATAAAATTAAATTTGATTATTATCAAAATGATACATTACATAATTTACTTCTTTACTAAGTAAGGGGCCTTAAAATAGATTTAAAGAAATCAGAAGACAAACCAACTCTAAAATTCCAGTTCATTTCGAAGAAAGCAAAAATAATTTGTTATGTAAATCAGTGTGTCAAAAATCAAATATAACAGCTATTTGGATACCGTTAATTCATCTATTCATCTAATGCTTTTTTCTTTTTTTAATAATTGGAATTAGTAAAATGTCTTCCAAAATTTGGAAAGGCGTGGCAGTCAAGTGTTGAATAACTTAAAAGTTTGTTTTAGGTGAAAGTTTCTTAAGTTGTGTTCATGTAAATATGTAGGGTGATTTGGGAAATGATTCCTCTCATGAAAACATGAAAAAAGTATACACCAAACTGGGTACACAAATTCATTATTTTAAAGCTCTAGTTTGCAGAAAACTACAATCATAACTCGAGAGCATTATGTCGGATCATGGTCGAGTGAAAAGCCAGAGTGATTATTTTATTTTGAGCTTAGATTCTGTTAAGACATCAATGGATGTGGCGCAGGGTCGGCAACGGCAACTGTGTTTGCCTCGGAGGATAGAGTCCTCTATAAACTAAAAATAATAGGTCAGAAGCTGAGAATGCTCTCGCTCCCCGCTAGTCTAATGATTAGCATCTGTGTTAGTGTACCATGGTCCAGGGTTTGATTCTTGGCAGAGCACAAAAATTTGAATTTCACAGTAATTCACTTTCATTAGTCATCCTTTTCCTTTAGCCTAAAGGGCATAATCGTTTGACGTTGAACTAGAATAAACTGGTACATTAATGAAATCTAGTCTTAAAATAATCACTATGTTATATTATGTGACTTTCAATAGACATTTCGTTCTCTAGTTATGGCCCTTTTCATACAATGAACCTTAACTCCAAAATGATCGATTTATGCACCCATATGCTCTGCGGGTGAGGATTCATTTCTTAAAGTGTTTTTGTTATTTTTTTTTCAAATACTCTGCATATATGTATATACTGAACTATACGACAAACAGTAAGAGGTGAATCGTCACATCAAAATAAGGGGGAAAAAAGTCCATATGAACCTGTGGAAAAAAGTGCATAGTGTCAAAGACTGTCCAAAATCATGGAGAAGCTAAATTTCAACACGCGCTATTTTGAATTTGAGAAACCATGGACCGGTGATCGATATTAGCTTAAAGGAAGTCATAGATAAGCAGCCCAAAACCGCATATTTCATCAGTGTGGAATAGATGTGCAAGGAATTCCGTACAGGGTATAACTCTCAGATATGGTCTTAACAGAATTTTCAGATATGTTCTTGATTTCAAGGTGAGTCCAAAGTAGGCAAAAGAATCCCTTTCACACCAATTGCACATTGATTAAATATGCATTTCTGGATTGCGTATGTATAATATTCTTTACGCTGATATGGACCACCACTCCACAGTTTGCCGAATTCTAAATAGCGCGTGTTGAAAGGGCCTTTCCTAGTAAGATAGTGAAGTCGGCTCATGATCCGAATTGAGTAGTTATTGACCCAAAATGTTAGATTCGACCTAAAACAGGGTGTCTATCGGTCACGAAAATCACGAGTCTTGAAAAAGTCACGAAATCAGAAAACGGTCATGAAAGTCAAGAAAAAGTCACGAAATTTTAGCTTTCAGGTCACGATTTTTTTTAATCTGTACAAATATAAGTACAGACTGGAAAATTGTGTTCTATAAAACGTTAGCACGCTTTTATCGCATGCATGAAAATTCGGCCTAATTCGCACCCAAATTCGATCTGGAGAATGTTACGAAATTTTACGATTTGGTAAAGAAAAGGTCACGGAAAAGTCACGAAATTTCATTTTGGAGTTTTAGTAGACACCCTGTAAAACCACCCCCAAAAATTGTTTCGACGCCCTATCCCCACGCCTTACCGAATTATCGTATCATACATGCTCAAACTTTAGTATTTCTTAATTCTAGTGGTCCAAATAATTTGAAAGTTTCACAGATTGTAGACACTATGTAGGTATAAGTGTGAAATTAAAAAAAAAAAAATCGATGCGTATTTTGTTCTTTTTGCGTGTTGAAAATTTCAAAAAATCGTAGAAAAAATTTTGATGAGGGGATACACGTCTCTGATTTTTTTTTTTTTTTTTTTTTTTTGTTTGTTAAAAATGTAATATCCTTAGGTACAATATATCTTATTTTTCAGGATCTAAAAATGATGGCAACATTGTAATATATATATATATATATATATATATATATATATATATATATATATATATATATGTTTTTTTTTTAATCTTTTAGGACCCTCAAGGTTTGCCACAGTTCACGATTTTCCTTTGTTTTTCATCACTGATTTATTTAAAAGAGTCTCTAAAGTTGAAAATATTCCAATCAACGAAGACAGCGACGAAGATTGAATGAATTATCGCAAATTGTATGGTGTTCGGTTTTTGATTTGTTCTCATTATCAGACAGAATTTATGTGTACGTTATTGGTTTGTATGTTAAAGAAATTAATATGTGTAGTAAATAAGTTTACTGAAACGTGTATATGTAAAGTGAAAACACATTGATATAACTATAATCCAAATATCGTTTTCTCTTATTTTTCTCTTAAATTAAATGTGCTTTTGTTTTTGTTTTTTCAACTAAACTTTATTTTTGTACAATCCGCGGCAAAAAACCTGCAACATGAGCATATAAGTTTATTGTGAAATGACGAAGTCTTTTGCTCCAAAATAAGTGTGCACGGGAGGAGGCCGAGGTTTATCCTGGCGTGATTCGTTCCACTTAGACGTTATGTTCATTCCTTGTGCTGTTAGGCGTAGTTTCACAATAAACTTACATCCTCATGTTGCAGGTTTTTTGCCGCGGATTGTACATTAAAGCTTTAAGTTCATGATTCTTGAAGTTATAAGATTCAATTGCATCCAAAGTTACGAATTGGAAAACATAATTGCAATTGTATATAAAATAGTTATCAATTGATCTTTTGTTAAAGTGACATTATAATAATAATACAGCACCGTCTCCCTCAAAAATTTTGAATGAGGAACTTCGCTGATTTTTTGTTGAAAATGTTATCTTAGGTGCAACATAATAATTTTTCAGGGTCTGAAAGTGATGCTAACATTGTCAAAAAATTAAAACTGAAACAGGGTGTCTACTAAAATTCCAGAATGAAATCTCGTGACTTTTTCGTGGCCTTTTCTTTCCCAAACCATAAAATTTAGTAACATTCCCAAGAACAAATTTGGGTGCGAATGTGGACAAATTTTCATGCATGTGACAGAAGTGTGCTTTGCTTGCGATTTGGTAGCGTCCAAAGCCGACGATTTTTTTTTTTTTTTTTTTTTTTGATGTTTTATAGAACAAAATTTTCCAGTCTATACTTATATTTGTACAGATAAAAAAAAATCGTGACCTAAAAGCTGAATTTCGTGACTTTTTCTTGACTTTCATGACCGTTTTCTGATTTCGTTACTTTTTCTTGACTTTCGTGACCGATAGACACCCTGTGAAAGAAACTTTTATTTACTTTTTTTTTTCTTTTGACATTTTAAGACCCTCAATGTCAAAACTTTGAATCCAACTTAATATTTAAAAAGAGTACTTTGAAATGCTCCTTGTAGCATATTTTTGGGTACCGAATCTCGTTTTGGAATTTTCGCCCAAGTTTGCCTATTATTTATTATAATGTTTCTTTAACAAAAGATCAGTCTGAAATCTGTTTTATACACAATTCTATTTCTCCAATTCGCAATTTTGGATGCAATTAAATCTTATAACTTCAAGAATCACGAACTTGAAACTTTATTGTACAAAAATATAGTTTGAGAGTTGAAAAACAAAAACAAAAGCACATTTAAGAGAAAAATGAGAGAAAACGATATTTGGATATATATATACTCTTACTACATATATTAACTTATTTTAACATACGAAGCAATAAGGTACACATAAATATTCTCTGATAATAAGAACAAATGCAAAACCAAACACCATGTAATTTGCAATAATTCATTCAATCTTCGTCGCTGTCTTCGTTGACTGGAATATTTTCAACTTTATTTAATAGAGCTGGTTTTAATAAATTATTGACGAGGAAAATCGTGAACTCTGACAGAGAAACGTTCAAAGTTTTGACCATAAGGGTCTTAAAAATGGTTAAAAAACTGAAAAAAGTTTTTTTTTAGTTTTTTTTTGACAAAAATATATGTTGTACCTAAAGGTATTACAATATTTTTAATAAAAAAATCAGACGTGTCCCCTCAAAATTTTTTTCTACGATTTTTTGAAATTTTCAACAGGCAAAAAAATGCGCATCGATTTTTTTGAAAAAAAAATCACACACCTACATTGTGTCTACAATCTGTAAAACTTTCAAATTATTGGACCATCCCTACCAGAATAATAATAATAATAATAATAATAATAATAATAATAATAATAATAATAATAATAATAATTAAAGTTCGAGCATGTATGATATGATAATTCGGTAAGGGGTGGGGATACAGGGTTGAAACTTTTTTGGGGTGGTTTTTAGGTCGAAACTAACATTTTGGGTCAATAACGACCCAATTTGGATCAAGGGCCAATTTCACTGTCTTACTAGGAAAGGTCTTTTTAACTTTTTCACGATTTTGCACATCTCTAACTCTGAAATTATGCACATTTCCTCACAGGTCCATATAAACTTTTTGTCCTAATTTGATGTGAGAACTACCTCTTACAGTTTGTATAGTTCATTAACATCCTGTGAATATATACATGTATTATTTATAAACTTTATAATTTATTTCAGGACTTGTCGAAGCATGATCTTCTGAAGGAAGTTCTAGTTATTATAGGTTCAAATCTTCGCTTACAGAGACTGTACACAGAATACAGTGATCAAATGAGTATGCTTAAGCTAAATGAATGTACTCTGGAAAAGAAAACGGTGCCACCAATTCCGGTGAAAAACCGAAATAAATCTACTGAATTACTTCGCAGTATAAAGCGAACGTCAGATATGAAGAATGGTGGTGAGAAAAAGGTGAAATTTGAAAAACCAGTCAAAAACTTTAAAACAGACCCTCCCCCGGAAGTTGAAGTGAAAGAGAAGACTGGTGTCGTAGACTTGATTAATAATAAACCAAAGGAAGCCGAAGTAGCTGAAAAACAAAATGGTGATAAAGTACCCGATATAGCTAAAAATGAAACCAAACCAGTGGAACTACAGAATGGAGATGCTACAAGTAGTAGTAATAACGAGAAATGTACCTGAACTTGTTCTAAACTGTGAATCCATTTTATTAAGTGAACTTTGTGTGTGATTAAGGAGCTGTGTACGTCTCGGAGCATTTCCAGTACCAATATGTTTCGGGATATTTTAATGTGCTTGTGTATACTGTACGTATAAGTGTGATATATATATATATATATATATATATACATACTGTGTTCATAATTTTCACTGAAACAGAAGTAAGAACTTTGAATGCTCTCTTCGTATGAGAATAGCCGAGAAGAGATTATAGTGTTTCATTTTTCGTATTTTTTTAAAGTATTTCTTCTGTGTTACCCGTACATTTAAATTTGTATAGCACAATTGTACAGAATTCATCCACAGTGCTTTTTTTTTTACCTTTTTAAAAAACTTTTTATCCATATTTTAATGAACTATCTAATTGGTTTATGCAAATATAGTTATCATACAGAAACTGAATAATATGTATGTAGTTCGTGTGTGCGTGAATGTATCGTTATATAATGATACGAAGAATTGTGCTGTATGACTTGTTCTAGGTAGCTTTGCATATTTGTGAAACCAATACATAAATTGATATTAATTATAATATACAAAGATAACGTAACAGAAGAAAAATCAACTCTAAATAAATTAAAAGATTCTATACTATATACTTATTATTTTCGAACTAATTCTTAACAGATGTTCTTTGATACAATACCTAATCTAGCTGGATAGTTACGGCCTTCCTAAACAAATAATTTTATAGTTTCACAGTGAATTCAGCCCCCTCTTTGCATATTTTCGATTTTGTTCCGTAAATTTTATACTGCAGTGTATAATCCTGGACCTTATAAGCAGTATTGTTGATTTGTCGAAGTATTGAATTTGATTTTTCCTAAGTCTCTAAATGAAATTTCTTAAAAGGGAGCGAATGGAGCGATTGTTAGAGATACGTATTGGAATACAAATAATGGAAAACGTGATACTTTAACATGTTTTCGTGTATTATTTTATTGGTCCTTATATAAGGTACAAAAGAAAATTATAAGAAAAAAAAGGGAGCTTACAAAACGTGTTAAATTTATAATACGTTATTCTTAAAATTAATATAAGTCAATCTTCAAATGATCGCACGACTTTGGACCCGCACCTATTATTGAAATGAGCGTAGGGAAGCTTATACCATTCGACTTGATCGTCATTTGTGTGTGCGTCTATCCCATGATAACTCTCGAAAACTTATCCGATTTTAATCAAACTAGGTATATACCTACTTCCTTTGAGTTGCAGAAATAATTCTGTTGCTTAAGGTTGCAATCCATCAAAAATAAACGAGTAAAATCCACTCCTATGTTGTAAGTTTCAACATATACTTGCAAGAGAATTTTCCAATATAAGTGGCATAAATCTTATCCAGTTTTCAAGTAACTTGGTATATGCCTTCCTTGGACTCGCAGATATAACCCTTTATTTTGGTGTTGCAGTCCATCAAGAAGATAAGATAAATTTCACCCTGATGTTGTAAGCTTGAACATACATATATATAAGAGAATTTTCTAATATAAGATAAAAACAAAATAAAAAAAAAATCTATTACGACAAAAACTGTGTATAATTTCTTTATGAATAATGTAGTTGTTAGCTGAATAATGCATTTTCGATGTCTCGTTCATCATGTATTTGTGTTGCTAAGAGCCAAATGGAAAATTATAGTGCGGTGAAAGATTAACAGTTGCAAGGGGATTTTATTCTCGAGATAAAGGAAGGAAGAAACGCAATCAAAAGCTTTGATCGCAGTGACTGATTTGAAAATTTGAAATAAGTGTAAAATGCGTATCCAGAATCCAGATAACGTTACTCACTTGTTTATTTTTCTTTCGTATCATTTTTCCTTTAAAAAAAAAAATGTAGTTACACATAAATGTATATTATTTCGGGGATTAAAATTCATTTTGGGTTTCCATTTTACGATATAATATGCATTTATTGAGGTGTTCAACTGACTCCCACTCTTTGAAGTCAGTCAAATATGAAGGCTCACTTAACCTCCCCACCATCATTAAAAAAAGTCTATAATGACTTCCGTAAAAAATCGATTTTGGTCGAATATTGTTTCAGGATTTCCAATCGACTCAAGTGCTTGAAATTGAAATGGGTTAATAATAAGAGAGTACATATCCTCGATTTTATATTACATTTTTCAACGAAAATTTATTTAAAAAGAAAAGTCAGATTCTTATAGAACTGTGTGTTTTGTTGGCGATTAAAGACTTCTCTATGATTGGAGTTGAAATTAGAAGGAAGAGAGAATATCTCTCGTCTCAATAATGCACAACCTTATTAGTTACAGGTAGTATGGACATAATACTTTTAAAATACGAATAGTACGAACGGGGTAATGCTTTGTGCATCGTTGTAAATTTCTTACGATCTTGTAAATCTTTATGAGAGAGAGATTTTCGTTAGGGTAACGTGACTTCACCTATTTGTGATTATTTCTGTGTATAAGCCTGTGCAGTAAAGTGGATTGAAAACGTGAAAGTTGCTGCACACTTGAAATACATGAAACATTTTGAACACGAATGTTTCAGATCAAAATGTTTTTCCATTCGTTTCATTTACACAGTTTCTCGTCCCTCCTCATACATGCAGTTTTTGTCAGTAACTTTGGAACTTCAGAAATTGAACAATTTAAGTGGCTTGGCGTAGATAGAACGTAATTAACTTCTAAAACAACGGACAGGTTCTTTATCCAGGTGCAAAAATCTTAATTTGTTTATTAGAATCTCGAATTTATGTGAACTTTCCGCTTTTGTTACAGTGGGTTATTATACTAAATTTGCAATAGTCAGATTTTTGTTTTTCGCCCCGTACCGATTTGTCTTGTATTATGACAAATTTGTTTGTATATGTGTATATATACAAACACTTTTAATAGTAGAAACACTTTTTGTACTACGACGAAGTTATGCCATCTTTTACAGGAAAAAAAAAAAACCTCGGCAGGAATAGGCCTATACTGTATAAGTCCGGAATTGTGATTAATGGAATTTAAATCCATTCTCAATAACACAGCTTTCGGCTCAGGTAGGGGCGATGACGATGGGAATTGACGTCGAATCCGATTTTCTGAAATAGCTCAGAGATGTTTGGTAATGTTGAGGACTGGCTATTGGATAGGGAGACAAGTACATAAGAACATAAGAAACGTATTGGTTGAAAAGAATAATTGAGTTAGAAGTCAGTTTATTTTGTGACTATGTTTTTTATTGTGTGTTATTATTTATGAATTAATGCATGTCTATTAAAGAAATTCCTCCTGGCTCTTTTGGGTTGCGTATGGAAACCCTCCTGGCAATCAGCTAATCCGCTGTTCTCAGTTGACAAGTTGTTGGCTGTTTCTTCTCCTCCTTTCCGTAACACTTGGGCGTTCGCTGCATAAATCTGGATTCCCCCTCTTCCCCTGTGTCAAGGTCGTGTGTAACACAAAGATTTCAGGACCAGACCTAAAACGATAAAATAAATCACTGGATTCACTACTACGTTGTTTCCATTCTGATAATTTTACGGAACTCCCTTTTCCGAATATTTATATTAACATTATGCTGTTACTTGAAATCAAGTCCTACTAACAGTTTTAAATACAGGTGCCGAACCACAGAATACCAATTGATAAACAACTCCATTTATGAAATATATGTTTGTTGATTTTTGATTGGTTCAGAATTCATAACTGAAATGGTAAAGTTCACTGATTTAATCTTAGATGGCCACTTTTGTTGGATTTTAAACAAAACCTGTTCTTCAATTAATGAGAGACTATTTCCCGAATCGATAAGTCTTTGCAAACGGATATCGGCATTTGTAATAAAAAGGGAGGTTGATCCTAACATAATCCGCCTTATGCAGAGTCGTTTTGACGTATGATTAGCGCCATACTAAAGGATTGACTATAACATGAAACTTATGTTAGTCTAACTCTTTAGTATGGCACTAATCACGTGTCAAAATGTCTCTGCATAAGGCCCAATATGTTTTCTCACCTCTAGTATTTATCTTATTATAAGGACAATATTTCCAAAAATGGTTATTAAGGCCACAAGAGTTACATTTACATGTTATATTTTTCTGCCTATTTCGCTAATATAACCAAAGGGCTTTACATTTTGTTGCTTCTGTATGACAGTTATAATCTAAACTAAAACGCCTATTCGTTTCATAACTCTCGGCAATGCTATTAAGTTCTGTCTCTGAACGAGGGACATTAGTGATAAGCATCAAATTACGTATTTCAGGAGTTAAGGTTCGCAATAGTTTTACATAATTCATAAGCAGACATTTGCATATTAAAAAGAAATAATATGCTTATCTTTGATAAAATCTACCAGGGATTCCTCTTCGTTCATAATTCTATACAATGTAATTTTCAAAAATTCTATCTTAACAAGAGGGGTAACAAATTTTTCAAGAAATGCAACTACAATACTTTCCTAGTCAGTAGTTACGTTAAGCAACCGTTGCGTTAATGTGTGTTCGTCACACACATGAACACACCAGCACCGTAACTTAGATATTTTTTTTTCTGGGGGAGCATTAAAACGCGTATTTGAGCCCCCTAGAAAAAGTTTTTCTAATTCTTGGGCCCCCTCTTTCCATCTTTCTCTTACTCCTTATGGGCCCCGAACATGTGGGTCCTCCCGCACGGCAAGGTCAGTGGAGCCGTTAGTTACACCTCTGAGCCCGTTCCATACATGACAAATTAATTAAGGGGACAATATCGACAAATTTCAAAGCCATACGAATAAATATTATTTCTAGAGCCCCTAATAGTTGACATTTTTTACTGAAATGGGCCCACGACTCATTTTGTTTTATTTATCTTTCGTATGCTGTTTTGTTTATGTAATGTAGTGAACCTGTTTGATGCTTCATTTATAATTTCATGTTCCTATCGTATATGCAGGAATAAAATTTTGTCTTAAAATGGGCCCCCATCGAACGGCGGGGAGATTCCCTGGGGGGAAGTTGCCCTCCCTGCCTCCTACAAATGAC
This sequence comes from Thermobia domestica, assembly GCF_964235325.1. Taxonomy (NCBI): domain Eukaryota; kingdom Metazoa; phylum Arthropoda; class Insecta; order Zygentoma; family Lepismatidae; genus Thermobia; species Thermobia domestica. Next base: position 86,590,730 of record NC_137461.1, read on the forward strand.
GGCCCTGGAACACACTATACAATAATATACTGTAATGTCCCACGTGATGTGATAAACAAACAATCCCACACGTCAGTGTTTACAAACACCACCATGTGGTTTTGCAAGATTTCACACTAGATGGATCTACAATCACTTGCAGACGACGGTTTCTAGCCCCTCCCACGGAGCAGAAGACAACATCGGAGCAGCAGCGCCACCGCCAACCAAGGAACGCTATAAATTGGATGGACAAAGGCAATTCGGTTTCCTGGTGTTCCTCCTATTGTTTGCTTCGGAACATTAGGAGTAACCTAACCCCTGGGCATCTAGTCTGTTTTGGGACTACGCCTATCTCTTCTGACTTAGCCTTCTTCGGGGCTCTGTTGGCCATTTAACCTTCGCTCTGCTTGCATCGGAGCTTAGGGTTCCTAATTCTACTCTGCTTCGGGGCTTTGTACAGATCCTGTCTGCGACCTTAGGGTCAAAGACTACCTGTAACTAACCTTGTATATTAGAGAGATTATTTGTACAGTAGTCGGGGGCGCGGTGGCTCAGTGGTAGAGCGTTCACCTCTGGTGCTTGGGGTCCCGGGTTTGATCCCCGCCCCCGCCAAGTGAACTTTGTGGTGGACAAACACCGTGCTCGTGGGTTTTCTCGGGGTTCTCCCGTTTCCTCCCACTTTCTTCATTCCACCATTTCACTCATCTCTCATAATCACCGTCTCCTTTAGCCTAACCGGCATAATCGTGGGACGTAAAACTTAAAGATTTCATTTCATTTTTTATTTGTACAGTATTTTGTGAAATATAGTTTTATTGTGGAAAGTTTTATAATAAAAACCGGTAGTGGGAGTCGATTCCGGACACTTTTTTATTAACGCTGTACCTATACCTATATGGGACAAAGTTTTACATGGTGGAGGCGCCGGGTATCCTAGCTACTAGACCATGCCGGACAAAGTCGGAAAATTTAGTAGCTATAAGATATTCGTAGCGGATTACAATTTTGAGATTCAACACATTAAAAGTCAACATCATCTTGCAGACATTTTTAGTCGTTTAGAGGACAAGCAAGATGTACAGCGTGACGGAAATCAAGAAGTTGATAACTTCTCGGACAGAGGACGCTAAAGTCTTTGCTTCGCACTCATTGGAGCACACCTTTCAAATTGACCAGTCCATTACGTTACCCAATTTAGCGGGTGAACAAAGGAAAGATCCTTCATTTTCAGACATCATTACTGTATTGGAAAATAAAGAACCTCACAAGTTGTCTACACTCCGAGCAGCGAGATAGTTTTCTCTTAAGAATGGAGTGTTATATAGAACTCAGAAACACCCCCAATTAGGACTACTATATTTACTTTGTGTACCGAAATCTTTACTAGGCAAATGGTTTGATGCTGTCCATAAAAACCCGATGGCACCCCATTTTGGGTATACTAAGACGTACCAGTCGGCACTCAGAAAATATTATTTTCCTAATATGAAAGCTTACATAGCAAATAGAATAAGAACATGCACTCTTTGCCAAAGAGACAAGAAATTACAGCCAAACCGGCGGGTCAATTGCTTCATCCTCCTCCTAAACCGATTGCCACTGCCTGGCAGTACGATTCAGTTGGGCAAGGGGATTTCAAACAGGTGCTAGTTGGCATTGAAATGTCCACGCGATACTGTGTGATCAGGATTGTAGACAACATTACAGCAGAAGAAATTGAACAATTTCTTGTATATGACATTATTCTTAAATACGTAGCTTCTTCGTACCTTTATTTGGACAGACATCTTGTACATAACGCTAAGAGACTGCAGAACCTAGTAAGGTCTACAACTTTGAATTTAAATTTTGTCCAGTATATGATCACAAAACTCTAGGTGTAATAGCACATTCCACAGAATCATACAAAACGCTCTTAAATTTTTTGTACAGGAAAATCAAAATCATTGGCCAAAACTGATTCCGTATATAACATTTGCAATTAATACATTCGTACAGACTGGAACTAACCAGTAAAGGGTCCAAATGGATGAATCGAGGTTCGGGATGAGACAATGCGTCTGATAGAGGATATGAAAATATGTATATGTGCAAAGTGATAGCGGCTGAGCGCCATAAGAAACGGAGGGGATCAAAGTCGGTGGTAGAAGGGCTATGCTGTTATTGAAATACATCAAACTATTGAATCGTGAAAATAGTGAAAAATAGGCAATGCAAATGGTGGTAGTTTCACATATTGGCAAAAGAAGAATGGGTAGAGTAGATCACGAACCTCCACCGCCATTTTAAAATCTGTGATATTTTTTGAAATGGAAAGTTAGTCATGTGGTATATCAATTAGGACCAGCATGTTCTCAAAAAGTCAATTATGAACTTTAGCGATCGTTATCTGCATTTATTTGGAAGATATAGGATCATCTTTATAGTTATTTTCGAAAATCTAGGAGACTGATACTGGTATGTTGAAAGTTTGGATTATCAAGAAAGCACATGTAAATTAAACATATCTACAATCGAAGAAAACTAACATTGAAATTTGATATCCAACAGTAAAATTTGATAATAATAATGTAATAATATACAACTTGAATATCAAATTTCACTATTAGTTTTCTTGGATTGTGGATATGTTTAACTTACATGTGTTTTCAAGACAACCCAAACTTTCAACATACGAGTATCAGTCTCCTACGTTTTCATCCTAAATCTTCCAAACAAGTACAGATAACGATCACTAAAATTCACAATTGACTTTTTGAGAGCATGCTGACCCTAATTGATATATCACATGACTACCTTTCCATTTCAAAAATATCCCAGATTTCAAGATGGCGGCGGAGGTTCGTGATCTACTCTACTCATTCTTCGTTTGCAAATATGTGAAACTACAACCGTTTGCGTTGTCTATCTTTCATTATTTTCACGATTCAACAGTTTATTTTATATATGTCAATAACATAGCATAGCCCTTCTACCAAATTTAACCCCTTCCCCCTCCCTTTCTTATGGCGCTCAGCCACTATAACTTTGCATATGCACATATTTTCACATCCTCTATCAAGCGCACTATGTCTTATCCCGCAACTCGATTCATCCATTTGGACCCTTTACTTGTAAGTATTCAAGTTTTTTCCTTATGCACGGATACGAACCTAGGAACATCTAATATTGCGTTAGCATCTACTCCGACGTTATGCATCAACAAAGAACACCTGAATAAGATACGTGGAATCGTACAGGATAATCTAATTGCAACCCAGACAGCATGTTTGCTTACCGCAAGCTTGCCTGTCGCTTTTATTTGATTTTATTTCGCTTTGGCTTATACACAAAAGCTTATTTCTGCTTAGCGCAAGCTGTATTGCGGGCAACCCATGCTTCACTTGCGAGACGCTTTTCTTTAGATTGAAGTAAAAAGCCAGCGCGCGTCCGATTTTCAGTTGTTCTCAAAAACCACGTGACGCTGACCTCTTAACTTTCGGCGACAAGGTAGTGTTCGCGTTGTTAGCGTCTTGTTAGCATTCAGCTTGAATAAAGAACAAACTTAATTATTTTTTTAATTGTGCCGTCTAGTAGTCTAGTACTCTAGTCCCACGTACCTATAATATCACTCTTTATTTTCTCATATTTCGGTAACCATGAGGCATAACGAATTATAGTATTTATATATAAAGCATAAATGTGAACATAGATGGCAGCAGATATGACCCTACTTATTTTGCGAAACAATACAGAACTGTTGCAGATATTTTAATATAAACTTCAAGTTTAACTTACAGTATAAACTTTATCTGAACGCTGTGTTTAAAGTATAAACATTTTTCTGCGTTTTTATATAAAAAGGTAAAAATTTCAAATACTCGCGGCTAATATACTAACGTATTCAATATTTGTAAGAAGCAACGGCGCGTTGCTTGTCACAACTAAAATATAATAATTATGCTTATTTTGATGTTTTGCAGAAGCGGATCCGAGACTTGGGTGTTTTCACGGTTGTGCAATTGCTTCAATAATTGGGAACGGGAGGGAAAAACATATTGTAGCATAGATTTAGTCAGACAGTTAGATTATATTGTTTTATCTAAATTCGCTTACTGAAAGATTCCATGTAACTTGTTTGGCGAGTTTTCGCTTGCAATAAGCTTAATAAAGCTTGCCATTGATGAGAATACGCTTATACTTGGATTGCGTTTGAGATAATTTGACTTGTGTTTAACTTGTGAAGACAAGCTTGTGCAAGCCTTGCCCAGATGTAACTAACTAGCTTGCCACAAGCTTGTAGCAAGCTAATTGGCTTGCATAATATAGCTTGCGGCAAGCTAATTGACCTTGCCACAGCATGCTTGTGGCAACTTGCAGTAAGCTTAAATTGCTGTCTGGGAAAGTTATAACAAACAGAAAAGATATTACGACCAAAAACATCAGACTAATTTTGATAAGGGCCAGAAGGTACTAGTATTTTTTCCCAATCGTCAGATTGGAACACCAGAAACTGTTTCGGCTAGGTACGTCGGACCTTTGGAAATAATCGAAAGAGTTAATCCTAATCTTTATAAAGTCAGATTTCCTGACTCATATCGTCAACCCATACAGGAGATTTCTGTACACAGAATTAAACCGTATTATGAATATATAGACGACACTGAGCACAAGGATAAATAGCTATTTTTTCTACACGAGCGAAGACATCTATTTAAAAAATGTATATAATAGCAAGGGCAGAACAGAAGATACGATAGGCTCTGGAATATCTCATTTTTAAAATTTTCCTCTTCTTTCAATTAGCAACACGAAAAGAAAAGAATAAGATAACGAAATAAACGCATCTAAATTATTTAACTCAATTTACAAAGAACATTGTATAACATAAAAGCATTTTAATCATTCTCACTTCTTAAATGAAAAAAAAAAAAAAAACTCACCACTAGGAAGAGGAAACACGAAGACAAGCATTCAGAGAGATAAAAACACTTTTCATTGCGATACAAAAATTTTTTCTCTGCTTTACAAAAAGCTGATTCATTTATTCTGCAACTGAATGAAAAAATGCTGAGTTTGCATTTCCGCATTTAAAAGGCAACTGATTTTGCAAGGACAACTAACTTATAATTCTACGATTCTTTAATATTTTTTCTTCCGTTGTGGACTACATATTATCACCGACGTTATGCAACTTATACAGGATGTTCGAAAAATCATGATCACTATACAGGATGACCGGGAATTCAGGACCATCGTTATCATCATCACTGGAATTTAAAATTGGATTATTTTATTGAAGTACATATCTTTATTATAAATATTTTAGAAACGTTTACACCTTATACAGGGTGACCAAGAAATCATGCCGTTCGAATCACGAACTTTAAAATATAAATTATCTTTATATCCCTGTGATAATCGCAACCTTTTTAATATTCGTAATTCTCATTATTTTATACAGACTATATCTCCGTCTTCGTTCGCTACAAAGAATATCAAAAAGACCACGTTTAGATATATCTCCTCCAATTCCAATGGACACATTTAATATCACTCATACGACTAAGGATCAACCGACTTACAGACTGTTTTACAGACTTCAACACTTCTCGCTATAAGTGAGCTAATATATATATATATATATATATATATATATATATATATATATATATATATATATATATATATATATATAACTAACTCTATGGCCTATGGAACCCGGAGGTTCAATGCCGCGTTCACAAAAGCTCTCCACTGACTTCTATCCTTAGCTAACTGCATCCAGTTTCTACTTTGTATTCCTATCTCTGCGAGATCCATCTTAATATTATCCTCCCATCTGCGCCTAGGTCTTCCTAATGGTCGTTTTCCTATGGGTCTTCCAGTCAAGACTTTGAAAGCGTTTCTACTTTCTTCCATTCTAGCTACATGGCCTGCCCACCTAAGCCTCCTAGACTTGACGACCCTAACAATGTTGGGTAAACCGTATAAACTATGTAGTTCCTCGTTATGAAGTTTCCGCCATTCCCCATTCTCGTTCCTCTTGGGTCCGAATATATATAAACAGCAAAGCTAAAAACAGCCCTACCTCGAGGGAAATGAAATCTATATATATAAAAGAGAACGCACAAAATCCTTTGTCCGCTCATCACGCTAATACGGCTGAACCGATTTCTTTCATTTTTGGGGGGTTGTTAGGATTTGGACCCTAGATGGTTTTTATCATATCACTTTAATTTTCAATTACCAGTGTCTTGAGATAATTGACCAATCAGGTGTCAATACGTACAAAAAATCCTTTGTCCGCTCATCACGCTAATACGGCTGAACCGATTTCTTTCATTTTTGGGGGGTTGTTAGGATGTGGACCCTAGATGGTTTTTATCATATCACTTTAATTTTCAATTACCAGTGTCTTGAGATAATTGACCATTCAGGTGTCCATACGTACAAATCCTTTGTTATTAGTTCATCATAGGTATAAAAATAAACGTATTTATATGCAACCCGCATGACCCTGTGACTCGGCGGGTTAACATAACTGACAGGCGCTATAAATCACTTGAAAGCGAAAAAGTAAAAATTATCTAAGTAACAAAGTTTATTGCGTTCCGGGATGACCGCAGCGAAGCGGGGCGGGTTGGGGTGACCGCAGCGAAGCGGGGCGGGTTAACATAAATGACAGGCGATGTAATGTTAACATTAGTGCAATCTTCTATGGTTTTTATCATATCACTTGAAAGCGAAAAAGTAAAAATTATCTAAGTAACAAAGTTTATTGCGTTCCGGGGTGACCGCAGCGAAGCGGGGTGAACGCTGCTAGTGTCATATAAAATACACCGATCCTGCCAGTTATAATTATTAGGGAATAACTGTTTAGTGCTTTCTTCCACTACCTTAATAATGCTCCAACAAGTGATTTTTTCAGTGTTGCCAGTGTTATTAATGTTTTTAGTGATTTTTTGTGTGATCCTCAGTGCTGCCAACCCTCACAAGAAGAAAAATAACCCTTCGGCTTATTTTTTAAACAAGCCAGGGGGTGTAATGTCCCATGTGATGTGATAAACAAACAATCCCACACGTCAGTGTTTACAAACACCACCACGTAGTTTTGCAAGAAGATTTCACAACAGATGGATCTACAATCACTTGCAGACGACGGTTTTTAGCCTCTCCCACGGAGTAGAAGACAACATCGGAGCAGCAGCGCCACCGCCACCCAAGGAACGCTATAAATTGGATGGACAAAGGCAATTCTGTACCAGTTTTCTGGTGACTCTCCTATTGTTTGCTTCGGAACATTAGGAGTAACCTAACCCCTGGGCCTTTAGTCTGCTTTGGGACTACGCCTATCCCTTCTCCTGACTTAGCCTGCTTCGGGGCAATAACTGGGAATCCTATCCTCAGCCGCTTAGCTTGCTTCGGGGCTCTGTTGGCCATTTAACCTTCCCTCTGCTTGCATCTGAGCTTAGGGTCTCTAATCCCACTCTGTTTAGCCTGCTTCGAGGCTCTGTAGAGATCCTGTCTGCGACCTTACGGTCAAGGACTATCTGTAACTAACCTTGTATATTAGAGAGATTATTTGTACAGTATTTTGTAAAAATACTTTTATAGTGAAAAGTTTTATAATAAAAACCGGTAGTGGGAGTCGATTCCGGACACTTTTTTATTAACGCTCTATCTATACCTATATGGGACAAAGTTTTACAATACAGTACATGCATATGATTAACGTAAGTATATACAGCATATACGGCGTTATTAGGAGAGGTGATGGGGTTAGAACCCTCTTAATCCTCTAAAGATGAGTATCACAGAATATTTTAATAATTTCTTATTTACAATCCTGAAGATCATTGTATATAACATTTTGTTGAGATATTTTCGGCAACTATGAATAACAAATTCCAATTAGAGTAACAAACTAACAAAATGTAAGTACGTTAAATCAGTAATTGCGTGATTTTATGTGTAAATCGCTGTTTCATTGTATTAATAATAAACGATTCTTTGTTCACATTTTCGTATTAGAGGCAATATGATCTTGTAGTGATAGGTAATACCAGTAGCGTAGCGTAGTATTCCGAAGTGGGGATGCCAAAGTTAGTCACTTGCGCGATACAATACTATTGCAATCAGCAACCCATAGCTATTCCGAGGGGAAATATAGGGTTATGAAAAATTTAGAAGGGAGACCCCTTAATTGGTGGCCTAGTGGGACATACAGAAGCAAATGCGTGGATTACGTTAGAAGCCAATAAGCAGTTGTCTCAGCTTCTTCTTGCCACTACCGCTGTGACGAGAAAACTCGGCCCCACTGTTGTATAAACATTGTTTCCAGCATAGTTCCTTTGGGCAGCTTCTTTCTCCCCATACCATACTTCAATCTCGTTCTTGAAAAAGTCTCCCCTACAAATTTGTCATCTTGGGTTCGGAACTCAGGCCCCCATTCGTTAATACGGGTCTGAGTGTATACGTATATCATTTGAAGATGCAAATAGAAAGTACTTAAACCAACTCCGGAGGCCTGTTTCTGCGTATGCATTTTGTTGTCAGATATCCAGATACTGAAGGCAGGGGAGCAAACATTCGTCCCTGTTTTCAACATTCGGGGAACGGGTAAGACCGTTCCCATATTTTTTTTAAGCGATGTTCAAAATATTTATGACGTTGAAAAACAATGCTGTGGAAGATCAGCTGAGCAAAGTTGTCTTCAATATTGGGAGGAGGGTAGATTTGAGGGAGGAGGACATATCTGAGGCTTATTCTGGGGGGAGGGGAGATGAGACTCAAATTACGGTAGATGAATCTGATTTCTGAGGTGAACCTGTTGTATATTATATAACAGGTGATGTAGATGAAATAGTAGTACATATGGAAATAGTAGTCTCGAGCCGGGCTGTAACCGGGCCGGGCACATTCCGGGCCGAATCGGGCCGGCCCGGCTCGGCTCGAACACTGTGAAAGACGGATCGGAAACTAATGTTGGCAGCCTGTGTTAATCGTAATGTGTTTGGGAAATTAACTCTTTATTCAAGACTGTAAAGTACTGTACTTCTACTACTCTTATTATTACTACTACTGCTACTGCTATTATTATTATTATTATTATTATTATTATTATTATTATTATTATTATTATTATTATTATTATTATTAATATTATTACTCATACTATTACTACTACTACTACTTCTGCTACTACAACTGCTACGACTTCGCGTCAGAGTTGGCATGTCTGGTGGTACATACTTTACAATCTAAGTACAGAAAAAATCAAAGAAATACTAGTTATTATGGTCAGTCTGCGTAGAATGCGAACAGATGCTTGACTAGGGGCAACGGTGGCTCAGTAGGTAAAGCACTCACATCTGGTGCTAGAAGTCGTCGGATCAATCCCTCCTCGTGTTATGTGAGCTTTGTGGTGGACAAACGCCGTGAGCGTGGGAGTTTTCGGATTAGCCCGTTTTCGTCCACTGTCTTCACTCCACCAGTTCATCCATCATCATCCATACGTCTTGAGCTGTAATTGCCTAAAGAACATATGAGAAAGTCAAGTCCTTGACCTACTAATTAGAATTTGTTCCCTACCATTAGACCACGGAAGCCGAAACCATCGCAATTTGTAGTAATGTTCAATTAGCACGGCAGATTCCAAATCATGTTACATGTTCCTGTATTCTTTATAGTTCGATGCTACAATAATAATAACAAAAAACAATGATCAAATAAATCACCCAGACTCCAGGGTCGATGAAGTGTTCCTGGAACGGTTCGTAACAAGAAAATAACAGAGCTATATGACGGAATGCGAGACAGTAAATCAAAACAAAATCCACACATATCATTGTTGAACGAAAAATACCTCAAAAGTCCCCTGAATGAAAAATGTATAGATATCAGCTATCATAAATGCCTCTTAAGATCACTTCTTAAGAAACCAATAGTGCAAAATTAACATCACTTTACTGTATGTCCTTGTACGCATCGAATAGCACGGAAACAGAGTCAACAGTCTCAGGCTTTACGGGAAAAACTGAAAAAGCTTGATTTTATAAGGGATTTGGGAGTTATTTTTGATTCAAAATTATCCTTTATTCAACATATTGAAACTATTTGCAAAGAAGCCTACAAAAATATGGGATATATTTATTGAGTCAGTAAAGATTTCCAAAATGACCAAACTTTAATTGTACTGTATTATGCATACGTCAGGTCGAAATTAGAATATTGTAGTAATATATGGAACCCTAATATACAGAAATACTCATTCTTAATTAAGCGTAGGGGAAGGTCGTCTGGTATCGGACACCTTAGCTTTTTTTAGTCTGTCAGGCTGAAAAATACCTATATCCAATTACTTAATGCACAAAACGATACCTTGGTATCTTATACACAACATGCTAAAGGTGATTTGACAGGTAGAAACTAATAATATTTATTTTTGTAAAAAATCAAAGATAATAGAAATTAGCGTCCTTAAAAAGTGGTGGTATCGGACAAACATAAAACTATAGATAATCGCTCTTTTGAGGTAATTTAATAAACCAATTACTTACAGAACAACTTACAATTGCTAGCTGTTTACTTACAGGAGTTCTTATACACAAAACACAGTTTTATTAGGCTTTGAAACAGCCTAAAATAAAAGTAAAACACAAATTTCAAACTTCTGAGTCTCATCTCCACTTATTTTTTATTGTAACACAAATCACAATGATAAAACAGTTTGTCATCAACATTGGCATATTGTTCATGGACCCAGTCTTTATATACGTTACACTATATCCAATCTTCATCAAAAGACTTCCCACAGATTATGATGTTTAGTTTTTCAGCAAGTTTGTAAGTTAGTTTTAATAATTCTGGTTTGCTTAGTGGCATTAGTTGACTATCCAAAGCCTTTACATGATTGTATAGTGTTTCCTCTTGGTCGCGATCAAACGTTCTACTAAACGTGCCTTTGTTATCCGAGAAGCAAGGCTTCTTTTCCTTTCTACAGTTTTTTCTTTTTTTGACACAATCTCCTAATGTACTCTTAGGAACACTAGATCTAAAACCGGCTACACGTAGTGCCATTTATTTGGAAATAACTTTATCCATGGCCAACCTTATATTTTCTTCATCCCAATTGCCATGTACTTTCCAATGGTTTCCTGAAAAAGCCAGAAACGTCATGTTTATTTACCAATGTAATGTCCGATACCACCCGATTCCACTTTGTCCGATACCAGCCGAGCGACTTGCAACGTATGAATGGCTATCTACCGGATTGTAACAACACGAATGCAACTATACTCCTAAATTATAATATATACATCCTAATAAATGTTGTGATAACAATAATATATCAAAACACTTATTTTGTAATAAGTTATAGCCACATAAATCTATCTCCATGCACCTGATCACTCGCAAAAATACAAAAACCTTGAAGCACGAGGCACACCGTTCATGGGACAAATCCACTATGGTGTGGGCTTGGTTAATTCATTCCGATCAACTCACTGTAAGCTTATTAGGTGCAGTCCTAAGCGGGAAATAACGAAAACTGCTTTTGTCCGAAACCACCCGCTGTCCGATACCAGACGACCTTCCCCTACTCAAAATAAATTTTTAAGGCTTCTTACACTTAAGAAAACAAAATTCTACCTGAAATTTGAAAGCTACATTAACCTTGTTGAAAATTTTAAATTTGAAACATTAGAACTCAGAAGAAATATTGATTTATTATTTTTACACAAACTCTTTCGTGGCAAAATAGACTGTCCTGATCTTAACGACCAAATATGTATCCACGTACCATCCACTAAATTGCGCACTGCTTCGAAAAATACATTTGTTTGTATGACAGCGAAAACAAACGTCTTAAGCAGATCTCCTATATGGAGAACTAGTGCAACCTACAACAAGTTAGTTAAAGAAAATTCCAACCTTGATGTACTGGCAATGGATGTAAGTAGTTTTAAGAATTCTATTAATTATGTAAGCCGAATGTAATTATTACCAATAGTTTTATTAACCTATATAATCTGTATAATGTATATACTATGTAACACTGTAATTAGGCCTGTGCCTGATATGTCAATAAATCAATAAATCAATTTCTCCGTTCCTGAACTATATAGCCTGTAGTACTAAAAGCTCTTTCAGTAGACGCACTAGAAGCAGGGATGACGAGATACTGACGCGCTAATTTACACAATTTTCGTAATGTTTGTTCTCGTTGCTTCCACCACTGCAGTATATCTAGTTCTCTTACACATGATGACATGTTGAGGTAAATGTCTACTTCATCATCAAATTCATCAGAGACTGAATGTCTATCTTCCCAATCCATTAGTTTATTCTTCTTGGTAGGTGGTTCCAAGTTATGCCAACTAAGCTAAAGGAGGCGATGATGATGAGAAATAAATGAAATAGTGGAATGAATAAAGTGGGAGGAGACAGGAGAACGCCGCGAACCCCCACACGGTGTTTGTCCACCATAAAGTTCACTTGGCGAAAGTTCGGATCAAACCAGGGACCCCATACACCAGAGGTGAACGCTCAACCACTGAGCCATCGTTCCAGGAACACCTAATCGACCCTGGCGACTTGGTGATTTATTTGATCATTATATTTTGTTATATTTGTAGCATCATACTATAAACAATACATGAACATGTAACACCATTCGATATTTGCCTTGCTAATTGAACATTACTACAAATTGCACTGATCTTATGAGCACGCCAGTTCATGGTTTTGGCCTCCGTGGTCCAATGGTAGCGTACCAAATTCTACTTACTAGGTCAAGTGCTTGACTTTATCATACGTTCTTTAGGTAACTACGGCTCAGGCTGTATGATGATGGGATGAATTGGTGGAAAGAAAACGGTGGGAGGAAGCGGGGCCACCCCAGAAACTCCCACGCACACGGTGTTTGTCCACCACAAAGCTCACATAGCATGAGCAGGGATTGATCCGATGACCTCTAGCACCAGATGTGAGTGTATTCTTTACTGAGCCACTGTTCTCCCTCGTAGATCAAGCATCGGTTCACATTCTACGCAGACTGTCCATAATGACTAGCATTTCTCCATTTTATTCTGTATTTAGAAGGTAAATTCGGTACCACCAGACATGTCAACTCTGACGCGAAGTCGTAGTAGTATTATCAGTGGTCGTAGTAGTAATAGTAGAAGTAGTAATAGTAGTAGTAGAAGTAGTAATAGTAATAGTATTACCAGTACATCGCAGTCTTGAATAAAGAGTCAGTTTCCCTAACACATTACGAATAACAGGCTGGCAGTACGAACACGTCAAAAATAGAGACAGTGGAGGACATTAAAAAAACAAATAGGCTGACAATATTAGTTTCCGAACCGTTTTTCAGAGTATCCGGGCCGGCCCGGCTCGGCCCGATATGTGCCCGGCCCGGTTCGGCCCGATATGTGCCCGGCCCGGTTCGGCCCGACCGTGCAGGGCTCTGGTACATATCGGTATTACAAATCAGTGACGTGAACACATTCTGTAATCTGAATACATGCATATTTATAATTGATATGTTTCTACTTATGCATCCACAATGATCCACATTAAAATTTTAGGACACTTGTTTTGTAATAATATAAATAATGACTTCCCCAAAAGTATGGAAGAAAATCAACTATGTATGGCGCAACAATACTCTTATTTGAGCAAAATTATGATGATCACAATACAGGAATTAAACAAATAGTTGAAAATAGACTAACAATAATTAATGACAATTGTATTAAAGAATACGTTTTATTTTTTTAATGAAAAGTCAAGGTACAGTACATAAATTCCATCTCACTTTCCTTTGTGGCAGTCGGATCGGATTATTGGGGAACACAGTCCCCCTGTTCCAAGATTGGAGGGGACATGTCCCCCTCATCTCCCCGGGATATGTGCCAGCGACTGAAGGGCCCAAGCAATCTTTGCGAGGGGCGGGGAGTTCTGGCTCTCTTGACCTACCAGATCGGTGACAGTGATTCTACAGAATGCTTTATGTTTATGCTTGTGTGTGTGAGCTCTCTCAAAGAGTTTCTGGCAACGCCACTGGACATACTGTGTATTTATGATAAAGATTAATAGTTTGCCTTTAATTACGATTACAATTACGATGCATTTAATTACGATTAAAGCATAACTATTCTTATACTATTATTTACATAACCGACATGCTTAAAAAAGACATTGAACTAACCATTTCTGTTTTGTTCTATCTCCCTAATAGCGCTCTACGTTCTGTACAGAAACTATAGCTTAGTTCAAAATAGAGTTGGAAATACTTGAATATGCCAGCGTATATCTAAAGCAAAATGTAGAGTTGCAAGGGGAGGAAAGAGTAAGAAAGAAAGTGGTTGGGCATGCGCATTCAACAGAAAGCAGACGAAAACCCCGATGATTGCAGAAGGCTTGGAAGGTCAAGGAACATAGCATACGACAAGAGGAAAAACAGAAAATGTGCATCTGAGTAACGCACATGCGTAGGTTCCGCTTGTCACAGTAAGGCGAGACAGTGAGAGAGCGCATCCAGAAGATTGCGATGGGAATAATTGTGATAATAACAAGCAAATAATTTATATATAATTAAGTACGTATTTTTTTCTTATTAATGTTTCCGAAGAACCTGCTCGTACACTAAATTACACTGATCTTGTAAGTCACACTTAAAACTTATAGCCTAAGAGAAAATAAAAATAAAAGTATGTAATGCAAAATGCAAACAATTACATCTGAATGAACTTCTGTAAAAACACTGAAATCACACAACGTCGACGGACACACTATTATTTGTTTGTCGTTAGCGTTAAGACAAACTTCCTGTAAAAAGCTTCCAGGGACCACATTCGGATTATCGACGTCCTACTGTACGTACATAAATTTAGGAAAATAATTCTAAATTATGTAAATTTACATCATTTTAGTATTATCGTACTCTAAATATATTCGATTTCTTTAATTGGGACAAATATTTTCAGAATTATTCAACCAGAAAATTCAATGATTATTAAAAATAATCGTATCATATTCATAGTCTTGTATATGTTTACATTTCGATAAGTTCTAATGTAAACGTTGAGGTAATTTAAAAGTTGATATAGAAAACCAGGGAGGAAATGCTAGGTGCAATAATACCTGAAAATACCAGAAGGACAAATCAGAGAATAAAATGTGACTTTGCATGACCTGACTTTTCGCAATATTAATCAAATCTATGATTTACAGAATACTACAAGTAAAGGATTTGAATTGGACGCTAAAGATGCAATAGATCGTAACATACAAATAGAACTAGTCAAATAACTTGAATGCAAACATATTTTTCGATAATAACACTGTAAAATAAAAAAGTGTTTAAACACATTTATAACAGATTTACGTAATCGGAGCCGGAGTAACGGGATTTAGCCCATAACTTTACTATCATAGCGATAAAATTATAAAAAGAGTGTACAAATGGTATGATAAAAAACGCTGCAGATATGTCCAAACTTTTGGCCCAATTGATCTCAAACTTAATAGTTAAAGGCGCGAGTACGTTTGAGGACGCAAGAACTATGTAGTATGCTGTGATTCCGCTAATCTCAAGACCCAGTGTGTGAGCGGTAAAACGCGCAACTGTTATGTGTGGGTGACTGGTTCGATCGTAGATTTCTTTTTCTTGTGTAACTGCATTGTGTGAATGTTAAGTTTTTAAAACGTTGATCGAAATTCGTGTCTGAACATTTACTCCTTAGACACATCAGAAATTTAGATATATTTTGAACAATCTTTTAATATGTTAACTGCTATTCCAAACTAGTTTCTAAAAATGCCAAAAAAATTTAAATACTGTTTTAATTTTTACACTGATTATTATGATATAGTAACTTATTATTGGTCATACTTATTGTTAACTCATAGTTGAAAGTATTGATTGTTAATTCAATTCTAAGTGACAAAAAAGAACTCATTGTTAAAAATATTTTGATTATTAAGCTATTTCTAAGCAACAGTATAAAGAGATCAAATGAATGACAAATATCACAGTTCGAAGCAAGATGGCGTCAGGATAGGAAGAACTGCCCCGAGCTCCAATTTAATACAATGTTCTGTTTAATACAAATGTACTTTTTTTAAAATTTGTTTATTTTGAATACAAATTCTAAAAAGTCTGGATATTTCTTGCGAAACTACTTTTCATATTTACAGTAATTTAACTCTATGACCATATTGTTTAATACAGGCTATTTCGGGCTTTATGCCTACACTATTTTGGTTACAGCTTAGTTTTTGACCACGACAATTTTAGTGTAAGCTAATTTCTTTAATACAGTTTTACTACTTTATAACAATTTATAATGCAGTAGTCGACATGGCTAATGGCTACGACACTCCTTTCATATAAACCACAAAGTATTTATAAGAATAAGACAAAAATCTACATAGCAATTTAAGGTCCTAACCTCAGAGTCGGAAGTGTACATGCTGTGCTACAAGGGTGATCCCGCGTACCGTAGTTGATCATGTTCTCGGCTTCAGTGGATCGGTCCCGGATTCGATACCCGGCGGGGGCACTTGGTCCAAAAGTGTAAAAAAGCTTTTTCAGACCAGCCATCCTGAATGAGGTTTCTCTGGATTTTCCTCATTCATACAAGACAAATGGCGGGGTGTTACCTACTTTAAAGGTTCCCGGCTGCTTCCTTCGTTCCCCAATCTTTTCTTTCTTCCTTTTTCCCCGGATAGTGCTCGCCGAGGGACGTCATCCCTCATATGTGACGGGTTAAATGGCCATAGATACCGAAAGCCCAGAAATCTAAATCCTAACCTAACCCTGTGTTACAAGGTCCAAAAATATTTTCTCTCTCGATTACAGGGCTCAACTTCAACATAATTCCATCATGAATTTTGTTAGATCTTTATGACGAAGAAAAAACCTAAAAAGCTATTAATTTTGCAAAGACAGAAATCTTCCAGTTCGCTATGACCAGAACTTAAAATTTATTCTAAGCCAAGCCACGAACATGATATAAAAAGGTAATTTTAGCTTATAACATTCGTGAGTAATACTCCTTCAAGGAACAAAATAAATATCAATTCCAGATAGTTCAGAATACTTATCTTTTATATTCTAACGAACTGTACTATTAAGCCGAATAAAAAACATAAATTTGTGAAAGAATTAATATAATCCGTAAAATTTATATTTCAGACCACTATTTTGAGTGTTGATTTGTGTTTTCTCTCCGTCACTAACTTAAAAAGTAGCGACACATTCCTATTACATATACGTATGTAGCAACTTATTTCCAAGTATAATTAAACAATTGTTCTAACATACCAGCTAGTTCCAGCTACTCTGAAACAACTATCTGTACGTAATTGAGAAACGATATTTTCAGGATCCACAAATTTCCTCTTATATGTAAAAATGAATCATATGGTGAAATATCACTATTAGTGCTGTGTATATACCAAGTTAGTCACTACTATTTAAAAAATAATTACAACATAAATCGTGCTTCATAAATTTAGCCCTATCTTATACATATAAATTCAATGACGAGATGGGTAAACGTTATTATTAGATGTTTCTATAGGTAAACTTAAACCCTAATCATTTAATGCCAGTCATTTTTGGTTCATAAAGCTATTGTTCTACTTACTGCATATAGGCCTATATGACAATCTAGTTCGTACTATCTTAAAAATAATTATTCTTACCTGCCATGATACCATGGCACAATTTTTTTTATGTAAAGCTACTCTTATATGTATAACATGAATTACGAGCTGGCGAAGCCGAGTTAGCTTCTTGTATTAACTATGAGTAAATGACACACACACTATTCAATCCTTGGTTCCTAAGGCTACTCTTATATGTATCAAATGAATTGCGAGCTGGCGAATCATCTCTTTTAAGTATGTGAAAGTGTCAAGCACATGGTATAATTCGTGCTTCATAAATTTAGGACTATCTTATACGTATAAAATGAATGACGAGATGGGTAATGGTTATTATTAGATGTTTCTATAGATAAACTTAGACCCTAATCATATAATGCCAGTCCTCTTAGGTTCATAAAGCTATTGTACTTACTCCATATAGGCCTAAATGACAACTTAGATCGTACTATCTTAAAAATAATTATTCTTACCCACCATGATACCATGGTACAATACTTTGTATGTAACGCTACTCTTATATGTATAACATGAATTACGAGCTGGCGAAGCACTTGTATTAACTATGAGTAAATGACACACACACTGTTCAATCCTTGGTTCCTAAGGCTACTCTTATATGTATCGAATGAATTGCGAGCTGGCCAATCATCTCTTTTAAGTATGCGAAAGTGTCAAGCACACGATATAATTCGTGCTTCATAAATTTAGTCCTATCTTATACATATAAATTCAATGACGAGATGGGTAAACGTCATTATTAGATGTTTCTATAGGTAAACTTAAACCCTAATCATTTAATGCCAGTCATTTTTTGTTTATAAAGCTATTGTTCTACTTACTGCATATAGGCCTATATGACACCTTATATCGTACTATCTTAAAAACAATTATTCTTACCCACCATGATACCATGGTACAATTCTTTGTATGTAACGCTACTCTTATATGTATAACATGAATTACGAGCTGGCGAAGCACTTGTATTAACTATGAGTAAATGACACACACACTGTTCAATCCTTGGTTCCTAAGGCTACTCTTATATGTATCGAATGAATTGCGAGCTGGCGAATTATCTCTTTTAAGTATATAAAAGTGTCAAGCACACGGTATAATTCGTGCTTCGTAAACTTAGGATTATCTTATACGTATAAAATGAATGACGAGATGGGTAATTGTTATTATTAGATTTTTCTATAGATAAACTTAGACCCTAATCATATAATGCCAGTCCTCTTTGGTTCATAAAGCAATTCTACTTACTGCATATAGGCCTATATGACAACTTAGATCGTACTATCTTAAAAATAATTATTCTTACCCACCATGATACCATGGTACAATTCTTTGTATGTAAAGCTACTCTTATATGTATAACATGAATTACGAGCTGGCGAAGCACTTGTATTAACGATGAGTAAATGACACACACACTGTACAATCCTTGGTTCCTAAGGCTACTCTTATATCTTTCAAATGAATTGCAAACTGGCGAATCATCTCTTTTAAGTATGTGAAAGTGTCAAGCACATGGTATAATTCGTGCTTCATAAATTTAGGACTATCTTATACGTATAAAATGAATGACGAGATGGGTAATGGTTATTATTAGATGTTTCTATAGACAAACTTAGACCCTAATCATATAATGCCAGCCCTCTTAGGTTCATAAAGCTATTGTACTTACTCCATATAGGCCTAAATGACAACTTAGATCGTACTATCTTAAAAATAATTATTCTTACCCACCATGATACCATGGTACAATACTTTGTATGTAACGCTACTCTTATATGTATAACATGAATTACGAGCTGGCGAAGCACTTGTATTAACTATGAGTAAATGACACACACACTGTTCAATCCTTGGTTCCTAAGGCTACTCTTATATGTATCGAATGAATTGCGAGCAGGCGAATCATCTCTTTTAAGTATGCGAAAGTGTCAAGCACACGATATAATTCGTGCTTCATAAATTTTGTCCTATCTTATACATATAAATTCAATGACGAGATGGGTAAACGTTATTATTAGATGTTTCTATAGGTAAACTTAAACCCTAATCATTTAATGCCAGTCATTTTTTGTTTATAAAGCTATTGTTCTACTTACTGCATATAGGCCTATATGACACCTTATATCGTACTATCTTAAAAATAATTATTCTTACCCACCATGATACCATGGTACAATTCTTTGTATGTAACGCTACTCTTATATGTATAACATGAATTACGAGCTGGCGAAGCACTTGTATTAACTATGAGTAAATGACACACACACTGTTCAGTCCTTGGTTCCTAAGGCTACTCTTATATGTATCGAATGAATTGCGAGCTGGCGAATTATCTCTTTTAAGTATATAAAAGTGTCAAGCACACGGTATAATTCGTGCTTCGTAAATTTAGGACTATCTTATACGTATAAAATGAATGACGAGATGGGTAATTGTTATTATTAGATTTTTCTATAGATAAACTTAGACCCTAATCATATAATGCCAGTCCTCTTTGGTTCATAAAGCAATTCTACTTACTGCATATAGGCCTATATGACAACTTAGATCGTACTATCTTAAAAATAATTATTCTTACCCACCATGATACCATGGTACAATTCTTTGTATGTAACGCTACTCTTATATGTATAACATGAATTACGAGCTGGCAAAGCACTTGTATTAGCTATGAGTAAATGACACACACACTGTTCAATCCTTGGTTCCCAAGCCTACTCTTATATGTATCAAATGAATTGCGAGCTGGCGAATCATCTCTTTTAAGTATGTGAAAGTGTCAAGCACACGGTATAATTCGTGCTTCATAAATTTAGGACTATCTTATACATATAAATTCAATGACGAGATTTGTAAACGTTATTATTAGATGTTTCTATAGGTAAACTTAAACCCTAATCATTTAATGCCAGTCATTTTTTGTTTATAAAGCTATTGTTCTACTTACTGCATATAGGCCTATATGACACCTTATATCGTACTATCTTAGAAATAATTATTCTTACCCACCATGATACCATGGTACAATTGTTTGTATGTAACGCTACTCTTATATGTATAACATGAATTACGAGCTGGCGAAGCACTTGTATTAACTATGAGTAAATGACACACACACTGTACAATCCTTGGTTCCTAAGGCTACTCTTATATCTATCAAATGAATTGCGAGCTGGCGAATCATCTCTTTTAAGTATGCGAAAGTGTCAAGCACACGGTATAATTCGTGCTTCATAAATTTGGGACTATCTTATACGTATAAAATGAATGACGAGATGGGTAATTGTTATTATTAGATGTTTCTATAGATAAACTTAGACCCTAATCATATAATGCCAGTCCTCTTTGGTTCATAAAGCTATTGTACCTACTGCATATGGGCCTATATGACAACTTAGATCGTACTATCTTAAAAATAATTATTCTTACCTGCCATGATACCATGGTACAATTTTTTTTATGTAAAGCTACTCTTATATGTATAACATGAATTACGAGCTGGCGAAGCCGAGTTAGCTTCTTGTATTAACTATGAGTAAATGACACACACACTATTCAATCCTTGGTTCCTAAGGCTACTCTTATATGTATCAAATGAATTGCGAGCTGGCGAATCATCTCTTTTAAGTATGTGAAAGTGTCAAGCACATGGTATAATTCGTGCTTCATAAATTTAGGACTATCTTATACGTATAAAATGAATGATGAGATGGGTAATTGTTATTATTAGATTTTTCTATAGATAAACTTAGACCCTAATCATATAATGCCAGTCCTCTTTGGTTCATAAAGCAATTCTACTTACTGCATATAGGCCTAAATGACAACTTAGATCGTACTATCTTAAAAATAATTATTCTTACCCTCCATGATACCATGGTACAATACTTTGTATGTAACGCTACTCTTATATGTATAACATGAATTACGAGCTGGCGAAGCACTTGTATTAACTATGAGTAAATGACACACACACTGTTCAATCCTTGGTTCCTAAGGCTACTCTTATATGTATCGAATGAATTGCGAGCTGGCGAATCATCTCTTTTAAGTATGCGAAAGTGTCAAGCACACGATATAATTCGTGCTTCATAAATTTAGTCCTATCTTATACATATAAATTCAATGACGAGATGGGTAAACGTTATTATTAGATGTTTCTATAGGTAAACTTAAACCCTAATCATTTAATGCCAGTCATTTTTTGTTTATAAAGCTATTGTTCTACTTACTGCATATAGGCCTATATGACACCTTATATCGTACTATCTTAAAAACAATTATTCTTACCCACCATGATACCATGGTACAATTCTTTGTATGTAACGCTACTCTTATATGTATAACATGAATTACGAGCTGGCGAAGCACTTGTATTAACTATGAGTAAATGACACACACACTGTTCAATCCTTGGTTCCTAAGGCTACTCTTATATGTATCGAATGAATTGCGATCTGGCGAATTATCTCTTTTAAGTGTATAAAAGTGTCAAGCACACGGTATAATTCGTGCTTCGTAAACTTAGGACTATCTTATACGTATAAAATGAATGACGAGATGGGTAATTGTTATTATTAGATTTTTCTATAGATAAACTTAGACCCTAATCATATAATGCCAGTCCTCTTTGGTTCATAAAGCAATTCTACTTACTGCATATAGGCCTATATGACAACTTAGATCGTACTATCTTAAAAATAATTATTCTTACCCACCATGATACCATGGTACAATTCTTTGTATGTAACGCTACTCTTATATGTATAACATGAATTACGAGCTGGCGAAGCACTTGTATTAACTATGAGTAAATGACACACACACTGTACAATCCTTGGTTCCTAAAGCTACTCTTATATCTTTCAAATGAATTGCGAGCTGGCGAATCATCTCTTTTAAGTATGTGAAAGTGTCAAGCACATGGTATAATTCGTGCTTCATAAATTTAGAACTATCTTATACGTATAAAATGAATGACGAGATGGGTAATGGTTATTATTAGATGTTTCTATAGATAAACTTAGACCCTAATCATATAATGCCAGTCCTCTTAGGTTCATAAAGCTATTGTACTTACTCCATATAGGCCTAAATGACAACTTAGATCGTACTATCTTAAAAATAATTATTCTTACCCACCATGATACCATGGTACAATACTTTGTATGTAACGCTACTCTTATATGTATAACATGAATTACGAGCTGGCGAAGCACTTGTATTAACTATGAGTAAATGACACACACACTGTTCAATCCTTGGTTCCTAAGGCTACTCTTATATGTATCGAATGAATTGCGAGCAGGCGAATCATCTCTTTTAAGTATGCGAAAGTGTCAAGCACACGATATAATTCGTGCTTCATAAATTTTGTCCTATCTTATACATATAAATTCAATGACGAGATGGGTAAACGTTATTATTAGATGTTTCTATAGGTAAACTTAAACCCTAATCATTTAATGCCAGTCATTTTTTGTTTATAAAGCTATTGTTCTACTTACTGCATATAGGCCTATATGACACCTTATATCGTACTATCTTAAAAATAATTATCCTTACCCACCATGATACCATGGTACAATTGTTTGTACGTAACGCTACTCTTATATGTATAACATGAATTACGAGCTGGCGAAGCACTTGTATTAACTATGAGTAAATGACACACACACTGTTCAGTCCTTGGTTCCTAAGGCTACTCTTATATGTATCGAATGAATTGCGAGCTGGCGAATTATCTCTTTTAAGTATATAAAAGTGTCAAGCACACGGTATAATTCGTGCTTCGTAAATTTAGGACTATCTTATACGTATAAAATGAATGACGAGATGGGTAATTGTTATTATTAGATTTTTCTATAGATAAACTTAGACCCTAATCATATAATGCCAGTCCTCTTTGGTTCATAAAGCAATTCTACTTACTGCATATAGGCCTATATGACAACTTAGATCGTACTATCTTAAAAATAATTATTCTTACCCACCATGATACCATGGTACAATTCTTTGTATGTAACGCTACTCTTATATGTATAACATGAATTACGAGCTGGCAAAGCACTTGTATTAGCTATGAGTAAATGACACACACACTGTTCAATCCTTGGTTCCCAAGCCTACTCTTATATGTATCAAATGAATTGCGAGCTGGCGAATCATCTCTTTTAAGTATGTGAAAGTGTCAAGCACACGGTATAATTCGTGCTTCATAAATTTAGGACTATCTTATACATATAAATTCAATGACGAGATTTGTAAACGTTATTATTAGATGTTTCTATAGGTAAACTTAAACCCTAATCATTTAATGCCAGTCATTTTTTGTTTATAAAGCTATTGTTCTACTTACTGCATATAGGCCTATATGACACCTTATATCGTACTATCTTAGAAATAATTATTCTTACCCACCATGATACCATGGTACAATTGTTTGTATGTAACGCTACTCTTATATGTATAACATGAATTACGAGCTGGCGAAGCACTTGTATTAACTATGAGTAAATGACACACACACTGTACAATCCTTGGTTCCTAAGGCTACTCTTATATCTATCAAATGAATTGCGAGCTGGCGAATCATCTCTTTTAAGTATGCGAAAGTGTCAAGCACACGGTATAATTCGTGCTTCATAAATTTAGGACTATCTTATACGTATAAAATGAATGACGAGATGGGTAATTGTTATTATTAGATGTTTCTATAGATAAACTTAGACCCTAATCATATAATGCCAGTCCTCTTTGGTTCATAAAGCTATTGTACCTACTGCATATGGGCCTATATGACAACTTAGATCGTACTATCTTAAAAATAATTATTCTTACCTGCCATGATACCATGGCACAATTTTTTTTATGTAAAGCTACTCTTATATGTATAACATGAATTACGAGCTGGCGAAGCCGAGTTAGCTTCTTGTATTAACTATGAGTAAATGACACACACACTATTCAATCCTTGGTTCCTAAGGCTACTCTTATATGTATCGAATGAATTGCGATCTGGCGAATTATCTCTTTTAAGTATATAAAAGTGTCAAGCACACGGTATAATTCGTGCTTCGTAAACTTAGGACTATCTTATACGTATAAAATGAATGACGAGATGGGTAATTGTTATTATTAGATTTTTCTATAGATAAACTTAGACCCTAATCATATAATGCCAGTCCTCTTTGGTTCATAAAGCAATTCTACTTACTGCATATAGGCCTATATGACAACTTAGATCGTACTATCTTAAAAATAATTATTCTTACCCACCATGATACCATGGTACAATTCTTTGTATGTAACGCTACTCTTATATGTATAACATGAATTACGAGCTGGCGAAGCACTTGTATTAACTATGAGTAAATGACACACACACTGTACAATCCTTGGTTCCTAAAGCTACTCTTATATCTTTCAAATGAATTGCGAGTTGGCGAATCATCTCTTTTAAGTATGTGAAAGTGTCAAGCACATGGTATAATTCGTGCTTCATAAATTTAGAACTATCTTATACGTATAAAATGAATGACGAGATGGGTAATGGTTATTATTAGATGTTTCTATAGATAAACTTAGACCCTAATCATATAATGCCAGTCCTCTTAGGTTCATAAAGCTATTGTACTTACTCCATATAGGCCTAAATGACAACTTAGATCGTACTATCTTAAAAATAATTATTCTTACCCACCATGATACCATGGTACAATACTTTGTATGTAACGCTACTCTTATATGTATAACATGAATTACGAGCTGGCGAAGCACTTGTATTAACTATGAGTAAATGACACACACACTGTTCAATCCTTGGTTCCTAAGGCTACTCTTATATGTATCGAATGAATTGCGAGCAGGCGAATCATCTCTTTTAAGTATGCGAAAGTGTCAAGCACACGATATAATTCGTGCTTCATAAATTTTGTCCTATCTTATACATATAAATTCAATGACGAGATGGGTAAACGTTATTATTAGATGTTTCTATAGGTAAACTTAAACCCTAATCATTTAATGCCAGTCATTTTTTGTTTATAAAGCTATTGTTCTACTTACTGCATATAGGCCTATATGACACCTTATATCGTACTATCTTAAAAATAATTATCCTTACCCACCATGATACCATGGTACAATTGTTTGTACGTAACGCTACTCTTATATGTATAACATGAATTACGAGCTGGCGAAGCACTTGTATTAACTATGAGTAAATGACACACACACTGTTCAGTCCTTGGTTCCTAAGGCTACTCTTATATGTATCGAATGAATTGCGAGCTGGCGAATTATCTCTTTTAAGTATATAAAAGTGTCAAGCACACGGTATAATTCGTGCTTCGTAAATTTAGGACTATCTTATACGTATAAAATGAATGACGAGATGGGTAATTGTTATTATTAGATTTTTCTATAGATAAACTTAGACCCTAATCATATAATGCCAGTCCTCTTTGGTTCATAAAGCAATTCTACTTACTGCATATAGGCCTATATGACAACTTAGATCGTACTATCTTAAAAATAATTATTCTTACCCACCATGATACCATGGTACAATTCTTTGTATGTAACGCTACTCTTATATGTATAACATGAATTACGAGCTGGCAAAGCACTTGTATTAGCTATGAGTAAATGACACACACACTGTTCAATCCTTGGTTCCCAAGCCTACTCTTATATGTATCAAATGAATTGCGAGCTGGCGAATCATCTCTTTTAAGTATGTGAAAGTGTCAAGCACACGGTATAATTCGTGCTTCATAAATTTAGGACTATCTTATACATATAAATTCAATGACGAGATTTGTAAACGTTATTATTAGATGTTTCTATAGGTAAACTTAAACCCTAATCATTTAATGCCAGTCATTTTTTGTTTATAAAGCTATTGTTCTACTTACTGCATATAGGCCTATATGACACCTTATATCGTACTATCTTAGAAATAATTATTCTTACCCACCATGATACCATGGTACAATTCTTTGAATGTAACGCTACTCTTATATGTATAACATGAATTGCGAGCTGGCGAAGCACTTGTATTAACTATGAGTAAATGACACACACACTGTACAATCCTTGGTTCCTAAGGCTACTCTTATATCTATCAAATGAATTGCGAGCTGGCGAATCATCTCTTTTAAGTATGCGAAAGTGTCAAGCACACGGTATAATTCGTGCTTCATAAATTTAGGACTATCTTATACGTATAAAATGAATGACGAGATGGGTAATTGTTTTTATTAGATGTTTCTATAGATAAACTTAGACCCTAATCATATAATGCCAGTCCTCTTTGGTTCATAAAGCTATTGTACCTACTGCATATAGGCCTATATGACAACTTAGATCGTACTATCTTAAAAATAATTATTCTTACCCACCATGATACCATGGTACAATTCTTTGTATGTAACGCTACTCCTATATGTATAACATGAATTACGAGCTGGCAAAGCACTTGTATTAGCTATGAGTAAATGACACACACACTGTTCAATCCTTGGTTCCCAAGCGTACTCTTATATGTATCAAATGAATTGCGAGCTGGCGAATCATCTCTTTTAAGTATGTGAAAGTGTCAAGCACACGGTATAATTCGTGCTTCATAAATTTAGGACTATCTTATACGTATAAAAACAACGACGAGATGGGTAAACGTTATAATTAGATGATTCTATAGGTAAACTTAGACCCTAATCATATAATGCCAGTCATTTTAGGTTCATAAAGCTATTTTTCTACTTACTACATATAGGCCTATATGACAACTTAGATCGTACTATCTTAAAAATAATTATTCTTACCCACCATGATACCATGGTACAATTCTTTGTATGTAAAGCTACTCTTATATGTATAACATGAATTACGAGCTGGCAAAGCACTTGTATTAACTTTGAGTAAATGACACACACACTATTCAACCCTTAGTTCCTAAGGCTACTCTTATATGTATCAAATGAATTGCGAGTTGGCGAATCATCTCTTTTAAGTATGCGAAAGTGTCAAGCACACGGTATAATTCGTGCTTTATAAATTTAGTTCTATTTTATACGTATAAAATGAATGACGAGATGGGTAAACGTTAATATTAGATGTTTCTATAGGTAAACTTAGACCCTAATCATATAATGCCAGTCATTTTTTGTCACAAAGCTATTTTTCTACCTACTGCATATAGGCCTATATGACAACTTAGTTCGTACTATCATAAAAATAATTATTCTTACCTACCATGATACCATGGCACGATTTTTTTTATGTAAAGCTACTCTTATATGTATAACATGAATACGAGTCGGCAAAGCATTCGTATTAATTATATGTACATGACACTCAGGGTACAAACGTTGGTTCCTAGGGCTTCTCTTATATGTATCAAATGAATTGCGAGCTGGCGAATCATTTCTTTTAAGTATGCAAAAGTGTCAAACACACGGTATAATTCGTGCTTCATAAATTCAAAACTATCTTATACGGATAAAACGAATGACGAGATGGGTAAACGTTATTATTAGAAGTTTCTATAGGTAAACTTAGACCCTAATCATATAATGCCAGTCCTCTTTGGTTCATAAAGCAATTCTACTTACTGCATATAGGCCTATATGACAACTTAGATCGTACTATCTTAAAAATAATTATTCTTACCCACCATGATACCATGGTACAATTCTTTGTATGTAACGCTACTCTTATATGTATAACATGAATTACGAGCTGGCGAAGCACTTGTATTAACTATGAGTAAATGACACACACACTGTACAATCCTTGGTTCCTAAAGCTACTCTTATATCTTTCAAATGAATTGCGAGCTGGCGAATCATCTCTTTTAAGTATATAAAAGTGTCAAGCACACGGTATAATTCGTGCTTCGTAAATTTAGGACTATCTTATACGTATAAAATGAATGACGAGATGGGTAATTGTTATTATTAGATTTTTCTATAGATAAACTTAGACCCTAATCATATAATGCCAGTCCTCTTTGGTTCATAAAGCAATTCTACTTACTGCATATAGGCCTATATGACAACTTAGATCGTACTATCTTAAAAATAATTATTCTTACCCACCATGATACCATGGTACAATTCTTTGTATGTAACGCTACTCTTATATGTATAACATGAATTACGAGCTGGCGAAGCACTTGTATTAACTATGAGTAAATGACACACACACTGTACAATCCTTGGTTCCTAAAGCTACTCTTATATCTTTCAAATGAATTGCGAGCTGGCGAATCATCTCTTTTAAGTATGTGAAAGTGTCAAGCACATGGTATAATTCGTGCTTCATAAATTTAGAACTATCTTATACGTATAAAATGAATGACGAGATGGGTAATGGTTATTATTAGATGTTTCTATAGATAAACTTAGACCCTAATCATATAATGCCAGTCCTCTTAGGTTCATAAAGCTATTGTACTTACTCCATATAGGCCTAAATGACAACTTAGATCGTACTATCTTAAAAATAATTATTCTTACCCACCATGATACCATGGTACAATACTTTGTATGTAACGCTACTCTTATATGTATAACATGAATTACGAGCTGGCGAAGCACTTGTATTAACTATGAGTAAATGACACACACACTGTTCAATCCTTGGTTCCTAAGGCTACTCTTATATGTATCGAATGAATTGCGAGCAGGCGAATCATCTCTTTTAAGTATGCGAAAGTGTCAAGCACACGATATAATGCGTGCTTCATAAATTTTGTCCTATCTTATACATATAAATTCAATGACGAGATGGGTAAACGTTATTATTAGATGTTTCTATAGGTAAACTTAAACCCTAATCATTTAATGCCAGTCATTTTTTGTTTATAAAGCTATTGTTCTACTTACTGCATATAGGCCTATATGACACCTTATATCGTACTATCTTAAAAATAATTATCCTTACCCACCATGATACCATGGTACAATTGTTTGTACGTAACGCTACTCTTATATGTATAACATGAATTACGAGCTGGCGAAGCACTTGTATTAACTATGAGTAAATGACACACACACTGTTCAGTCCTTGGTTCCTAAGGCTACTCTTATATGTATCGAATGAATTGCGAGCTGGCGAATTATCTCTTTTAAGTATATAAAAGTGTCAAGCACACGGTATAATTCGTGCTTCGTAAATTTAGGACTATCTTATACGTATAAAATGAATGACGAGATGGGTAATTGTTATTATTAGATTTTTCTATAGATAAACTTAGACCCTAATCATATAATGCCAGTCCTCTTTGGTTCATAAAGCAATTCTACTTACTGCATATAGGCCTATATGACAACTTAGATCGTACTATCTTAAAAATAATTATTCTTACCCACCATGATACCATGGTACAATTCTTTGTATGTAACGCTACTCTTATATGTATAACATGAATTACGAGCTGGCAAAGCACTTGTATTAGCTATGAGTAAATGACACACACACTGTTCAATCCTTGGTTCCCAAGCCTACTCTTATATGTATCAAATGAATTGCGAGCTGGCGAATCATCTCTTTTAAGTATGTGAAAGTGTCAAGCACACGGTATAATTCGTGCTTCATAAATTTAGGACTATCTTATACATATAAATTCAATGACGAGATTTGTAAACGTTATTATTAGATGTTTCTATAGGTAAACTTAAACCCTAATCATTTAATGCCAGTCATTTTTTGTTTATAAAGCTATTGTTCTACTTACTGCATATAGGCCTATATGACACCTTATATCGTACTATCTTAGAAATAATTATTCTTACCCACCATGATACCATGGTACAATTGTTTGTATGTAACGCTACTCTTATATGTATAACATGAATTACGAGCTGGCGAAGCACTTGTATTAACTATGAGTAAATGACACACACACTGTACAATCCTTGGTTCCTAAGGCTACTCTTATATCTATCAAATGAATTGCGAGCTGGCGAATCATCTCTTTTAAGTATGCGAAAGTGTCAAGCACACGGTATAATTCGTGCTTCATAAATTTAGGACTATCTTATACGTATAAAATGAATGACGAGATGGGTAATTGTTATTATTAGATGTTTCTATAGATAAACTTAGACCCTAATCATATAATGCCAGTCCTCTTTGGTTCATAAAGCTATTGTACCTACTGCATATGGGCCTATATGACACCTTATATCGTACTATCTTAAAAATAATTATTCTTACCTGCCATGATACCATGGCACAATTTTTTTTATGTAAAGCTACTCTTATATGTATAACATGAATTACGAGCTGGCGAAGCCGAGTTAGCTTCTTGTATTAACTATGAGTAAATGACACACACACTATTCAATCCTTGGTTCCTAAGGCTACTCTTATATGTATCAAATGAATTGCGAGCTGGCGAATCATCTCTTTTAAGTATGTGAAAGTGTCAAGCACATGGTATAATTCGTGCTTCATAAATTTAGGACTATCTTATACGTATAAAATGAATGACGAGATGGGTAATTGTTATTATTAGATTTTTCTATAGATAAACTTAGACCCTAATCATATAATGCCAGTCCTCTTTGGTTCATAAAGCAATTCTACTTACTGCATATAGGCCTAAATGACAACTTAGATCGTACTATCTTAAAAATAATTATTCTTACCCTCCATGATACCATGGTACAATACTTTGTATGTAACGCTACTCTTATATGTATAACATGAATTACGAGCTGGCGAAGCACTTGTATTAACTATGAGTAAATGACACACACACTGTTCAATCCTTGGTTCCTAAGGCTACTCTTATATGTATCGAATGAATTGCGAGCTGGCGAATCATCTCTTTTAAGTATGCGAAAGTGTCAAGCACACGATATAATTCGTGCTTCATAAATTTAGTCCTATCTTATACATATAAATTCAATGACGAG
The DNA here is from genome assembly GCF_964235325.1 of Thermobia domestica. Classification (NCBI taxonomy): domain Eukaryota; kingdom Metazoa; phylum Arthropoda; class Insecta; order Zygentoma; family Lepismatidae; genus Thermobia; species Thermobia domestica. Next base: position 86,622,322 of record NC_137461.1, read on the forward strand.
ATGGGTAAACGTTATTATTAGATGTTTCTATAGGTAAACTTAAACCCTAATCATTTAATGCCAGTCATTTTTTGTTTATAAAGCTATTGTTCTACTTACTGCATATAGGCCTATATGACACCTTATATCGTACTATCTTAAAAACAATTATTCTTACCCACCATGATACCATGGTACAATTCTTTGTATGTAACGCTACTCTTATATGTATAACATGAATTACGAGCTGGCGAAGCACTTGTATTAACTATGAGTAAATGACACACACACTGTTCAATCCTTGGTTCCTAAGGCTACTCTTATATGTATCGAATGAATTGCGATCTGGCGAATTATCTCTTTTAAGTATATAAAAGTGTCAAGCACACGGTATAATTCGTGCTTCGTAAACTTAGGACTATCTTATACGTATAAAATGAATGACGAGATGGGTAATTGTTATTATTAGATTTTTCTATAGATAAACTTAGACCCTAATCATATAATGCCAGTCCTCTTTGGTTCATAAAGCAATTCTACTTACTGCATATAGGCCTATATGACAACTTAGATCGTACTATCTTAAAAATAATTATTCTTACCCACCATGATACCATGGTACAATTCTTTGTATGTAACGCTACTCTTATATGTATAACATGAATTACGAGCTGGCGAAGCACTTGTATTAACTATGAGTAAATGACACACACACTGTACAATCCTTGGTTCCTAAAGCTACTCTTATATCTTTCAAATGAATTGCGAGCTGGCGAATCATCTCTTTTAAGTATGTGAAAGTGTCAAGCACATGGTATAATTCGTGCTTCATAAATTTAGAACTATCTTATACGTATAAAATGAATGACGAGATGGGTAATGGTTATTATTAGATGTTTCTATAGATAAACTTAGACCCTAATCATATAATGCCAGTCCTCTTAGGTTCATAAAGCTATTGTACTTACTCCATATAGGCCTAAATGACAACTTAGATCGTACTATCTTAGAAATAATTATTCTTACCCACCATGATACCATGGTACAATTCTTTGTATGTAACGCTACTCTTATATGTATAACATGAATTACGAGCTGGCGAAGCACTTGTATTAACTATGAGTAAATGACACACACACTGTTCAATCCTTGGTTCCTAAGGCTACTCTTATATGTATCGAATGAATTGCGAGCAGGCGAATCATCTCTTTTAAGTATGCGAAAGTGTCAAGCACACGATATAATTCGTGCTTCATAAATTTTGTCCTATCTTATACATATAAATTCAATGACGAGATGGGTAAACGTTATTATTAGATGTTTCTATAGGTAAACTTAAACCCTAATCATTTAATGCCAGTCATTTTTTGTTTATAAAGCTATTGTTCTACTTACTGCATATAGGCCTATATGACACCTTATATCGTACTATCTTAAAAATAATTATCCTTACCCACCATGATACCATGGTACAATTGTTTGTACGTAACGCTACTCTTATATGTATAACATGAATTACGAGCTGGCGAAGCACTTGTATTAACTATGAGTAAATGACACACACACTGTTCAGTCCTTGGTTCCTAAGGCTACTCTTATATGTATCGAATGAATTGCGAGCTGGCGAATTATCTCTTTTAAGTATATAAAAGTGTCAAGCACACGGTATAATTCGTGCTTCGTAAATTTAGGACTATCTTATACGTATAAAATGAATGACGAGATGGGTAATTGTTATTATTAGATTTTTCTATAGATAAACTTAGACCCTAATCATATAATGCCAGTCCTCTTTGGTTCATAAAGCAATTCTACTTACTGCATATAGGCCTATATGACAACTTAGATCGTACTATCTTAAAAATAATTATTCTTACCCACCATGATACCATGGTACAATTCTTTGTATGTAACGCTACTCTTATATGTATAACATGAATTACGAGCTGGCAAAGCACTTGTATTAGCTATGAGTAAATGACACACACACTGTTCAATCCTTGGTTCCCAAGCCTACTCTTATATGTATCAAATGAATTGCGAGCTGGCGAATCATCTCTTTTAAGTATGTGAAAGTGTCAAGCACACGGTATAATTCGTGCTTCATAAATTTAGGACTATCTTATACATATAAATTCAATGACGAGATTTGTAAACGTTATTATTAGATGTTTCTATAGGTAAACTTAAACCCTAATCATTTAATGCCAGTCATTTTTTGTTTATAAAGCTATTGTTCTAGTTACTGCATATAGGCCTATATGACACCTTATATCGTACTATCTTAGAAATAATTATTCTTACCCACCATGATACCATGGTACAATTCTTTGAATGTAACGCTACTCTTATATGTATAACATGAATTGCGAGCTGGCGAAGCACTTGTATTAACTATGAGTAAATGACACACACACTGTACAATCCTTGGTTCCTAAGGCTACTCTTATATCTATCAAATGAATTGCGAGCTGGCGAATCATCTCTTTTAAGTATGCGAAAGTGTCAAGCACACGGTATAATTCGTGCTTGATAAATTTAGGACTATCTTATACGTATAAAATGAATGACGAGATGGGTAATTGTTTTTATTAGATGTTTCTATAGATAAACTTAGACCCTAATCATATAATGCCAGTCCTCTTTGGTTCATAAAGCTATTGTACCTACTGCATATAGGCCTATATGACAACTTAGATCGTACTATCTTAAAAATAATTATTCTTACCCACCATGATACCATGGTACAATTCTTTGTATGTAACGCTACTCCTATATGTATAACATGAATTACGAGCTGGCAAAGCACTTGTATTAGCTATGAGTAAATGACACACACACTGTTCAATCCTTGGTTCCCAAGCGTACTCTTATATGTATCAAATGAATTGCGAGCTGGCGAATCATCTCTTTTAAGTATGTGAAAGTGTCAAGCACACGGTATAATTCGTGCTTCATAAATTTAGGACTATCTTATACGTATAAAAACAACGACGAGATGGGTAAACGTTATAATTAGATGATTCTATAGGTAAACTTAGACCCTAATCATATAATGCCAGTCATTTTAGGTTCATAAAGCTATTTTTCTACTTACTACATATAGGCCTATATGACAACTTAGATCGTACTATCTTAAAAATAATTATTCTTACCCACCATGATACCATGGTACAATTCTTTGTATGTAAAGCTACTCTTATATGTATAACATGAATTACGAGCTGGCAAAGCACTTGTATTAACTTTGAGTAAATGACACACACACTATTCAACCCTTAGTTCCTAAGGCTACTCTTATATGTATCAAATGAATTGCGAGTTGGCGAATCATCTCTTTTAAGTATGCGAAAGTGTCAAGCACACGGTATAATTCGTGCTTTATAAATTTAGTTCTATTTTATACGTATAAAATGAATGACGAGATGGGTAAACGTTAATATTAGATGTTTCTATAGGTAAACTTAGACCCTAATCATATAATGCCAGTCATTTTTTGTCACAAAGCTATTTTTCTACCTACTGCATATAGGCCTATATGACAACTTAGTTCGTACTATCATAAAAATAATTATTCTTACCTACCATGATACCATGGCACGATTTTTTTTATGTAAAGCTACTCTTATATGTATAACATGAATACGAGTCGGCAAAGCATTCGTATTAATTATATGTACATGACACTCAGGGTACAAACGTTGGTTCCTAGGGCTTCTCTTATATGTATCAAATGAATTGCGAGCTGGCGAATCATTTCTTTTAAGTATGCAAAAGTGTCAAACACACGGTATAATTCGTGCTTCATAAATTCAAAACTATCTTATACGGATAAAACGAATGACGAGATGGGTAAACGTTATTATTAGAAGTTTCTATAGGTAAACTTAGACCCTAATCATATAATGCCAGTCCTCTTTGGTTCATAAAGCAATTCTACTTACTGCATATAGGCCTATATGACAACTTAGATCGTACTATCTTAAAAATAATTATTCTTACCCACCATGATACCATGGTACAATTCTTTGTATGTAACGCTACTCTTATATGTATAACATGAATTACGAGCTGGCGAAGCACTTGTATTAACTATGAGTAAATGACACACACACTGTACAATCCTTGGTTCCTAAAGCTACTCTTATATCTTTCAAATGAATTGCGAGCTGGCGAATCATCTCTTTTAAGTATATAAAAGTGTCAAGCACACAGTATAATTCGTGCTTCGTAAATTTAGGACTATCTTATACGTATAAAATGAATGACGAGATGGGTAATTGTTATTATTAGATTTTTCTATAGATAAACTTAGACCCTAATCATATAATGCCAGTCCTCTTTGGTTCATAAAGCAATTCTACTTACTGCATATAGGCCTATATGACAACTTAGATCGTACTATCTTAAAAATAATTATTCTTACCCACCATGATACCATGGTACAATTCTTTGTATGTAACGCTACTCTTATATGTATAACATGAATTACGAGCTGGCAAAGCACTTGTATTAGCTATGAGTAAATGACACACACACTGTTCAATCCTTGGTTCCCAAGCCTACTCTTATATGTATCAAATGAATTGCGAGCTGGCGAATCATCTCTTTTAAGTATGTGAAAGTGTCAAGCACACGGTATAATTCGTGCTTCATAAATTTAGGACTATCTTATACATATAAATTCAATGACGAGATTTGTAAACGTTATTATTAGATGTTTCTATAGGTAAACTTAAACCCTAATCATTTAATGCCAGTCATTTTTTGTTTATAAAGCTATTGTTCTACTTACTGCATATAGGCCTATATGACACCTTATATCGTAATATCTTAGAAATAATTATTCTTACCCACCATGATACAATGGTACAATTCTTTGAATGTAACGCTACTCTTATATGTATAACATGAATTGCGAGCTGGCGAAGCACTTGTATTAACTATGAGTAAATGACACACACACTGTACAATCCTTGGTTCCTAAGGTTACTCTTATATCTATCAAATGAATTGCGAGCTGGCGAATCATCTCTTTTAAGTATGCGAAAGTGTCAAGCACACGGTATAATTCGTGCTTCATAAATTTAGGACTATCTTATACGTATAAAATGAATGACGAGATGGGTAATTGTTTTTATTAGATGTTTCTATAGATAAACTTAGACCCTAATCATATAATGCCAGTCCTCTTTGGTTCATAAAGCTATTGTACCTACTGCATATAGGCCTATATGACAACTTAGATCGTAGTATCTTAAAAATAATTATTCTTACCCACCATGATACCATGGTACAATTCTTTGTATGTAACGCTACTCCTATATGTATAACATGAATTACGAGCTGGCGAAGCACTTGTATTAGCTATGAGTAAATGACACACACACTGTTCAATCCTTGGTTCCCAAGCGTACTCTTATATGTATCAAATGAATTGCGAGCTGGCGAATCATCTCTTTTAAGTATGTGAAAGTGTCAAGCACACGGTATAATTCGTGCTTCATAAATTTAGGACTATCTTATACGTATAAAAACAACGACGAGATGGGTAAACGTTATTATTAGATGATTCTATAGGTAAACTTAGACCCTAATCATATAATGCCAGTCATTTTAGGTTCATAAAGCTATTTTTCTACTTACTACATATAGGCCTATATGACAACTTAGATCGTACTATCTTAAAAATAATTATTCTTACCCACCATGATACCATGGTACAATTCTTTGTATGTAAAGCTACTCTTATATGTATAACATGAATTACGAGCTGGCAAAGCACTTGTATTAACTTTGAGTAAATGACACACACACTATCCAACCCTTAGTTCCTAAGGCTACTCTTATATGTATCAAATGAATTGCGAGTTGGCGAATCATCTCTTTTAAGTATGCGAAAGTGTCAAGCACACGGTATAATTCGTGCTTTATAAATTTAGTTCTATTTTATACGTATAAAATGAATGACGAGATGGGTAAACGTTAATATTAGATGTTTCTATAAGTAAACTTAGACCCTAATCATATAATGCCAGTCATTTTTTGTCACAAAGCTATTTTTCTACCTACTGCATATAGGCCTATATGACAACTTAGTTCGTACTATCATAAAAATAATTATTCTTACCTACCATGATACCATGGCACGATTTTTTTTATGTAAAGCTACTCTTATATGTATAACATGAATACGAGTCGGCAAAGCATTCGTATTAATTATATGTACATGACACTCAGGGTACAAACGTTGGTTCCTAGGGCTTCTCTTATATGTATCAAATGAATTGCGAGCTGGCGAATCATTTCTTTTAAGTATGCAAAAGTGTCAAACACACGGTATAATTCGTGCTTCATAAATTCAAAACTATCTTATACGGATAAAACGAATGACGAGATGGGTAAACGTTATTATTAGAAGTTTCTATAGGTAAACTTAGACCCTAATCATATAATGCCAGTCATTTTTGGTTCATAAAGCTATTTTTCTACTTACTGCATATAGGCCTATATGACGACTTATATCATACTATCTTAAAAATAATTATTCTTACCCACCATGATACCATGGTACAATTCTTTGTATGTAACACTACTCTTATATGTATAACATGAATTACGAGCTGGCGAAGCACTTGTATTAACTATGAGTAAATGAGACACACACTGTACAATCCTTGGTTCTTAAGGCTACTCTTATATGTATCAAATGAATTGCGAGCTGGCGAATCATCTGTTTTAAGTATGTGAAGGTGTCAAGCACACGGTATAATTCGTGCTTCATAAATTTAGGACTATCTTATACGTATAAAATGAATGACGAGATGGGTAAACGTTATTATTAGATGTTTCTATAGGTAAACTTAGACCCTAATCATATAATACCAGTCATCTTTTGTTCATAAAGCTATTTTTCTACTTACTGCATATAGGCCTATATGACGACTTATATCATACTATCTTAAAAATAATTATTCTTACCCACCATGATACCATGGTACAATTCTTCGTATGTAACGCTACTCTTATATGTATAACATGAATTACGAGCTGGCGAAGCACTTGTATTAACTATGAGTAAATGACACACACACTATTCAATCTTTGGTTCCTAAGGCTACTCTTATATGTATCAAATGAATTGCGTGCTGGCGAATCATCTCTTTTAAGTATGCGAAAGTGTCAAGCACACGGTATAATTCGTGCTTCATAAATTAAGGACTATTTTATACATATAAATTCGATGACGAGATGGCTAACGTTATTATTAGATGTTTCTATAGGTAAACTTAGACCCTAATCATATAATTGCAGTTATGTTTGGTTCATAAAGCTATTTTTCTACTTACTGCATATAGGCCTATATGACAACTTAGATCGTACTATCTTAAAAATAATTATTCTTACCCACCATGATACCATGGTACAATTGTTTGTATGTAACGCTACTCTTATATGTATAACATGAATTACGAGCTGGCGAAGCACTTGTATTAACTATGAGTAAATGACACACACACTGTTCAATGCTTGGTTCCTAAGGCTACTCTTATATGTATCAAATGAATTGCGAGCTGGCGAATCACCTCTTTTAAGTATGTGAAAGTGTCAAGCACACGGTGTAATTTGTGCTTCGTAAATTTAGGACTATTTTATACGTATAAAATGAATGACGAGATGGGTAAACGTTATTATTAGATGTTTCTATAGGTAAATTTAGACCCTAATCATATAATGCCAGTCATTTTTGGTTCATAAAGCTATTTTTCTACTTACGGCATATAGGCCTATATCACAACTTATATCGTACTATCTTAAAAATAATTATTCTTACCCACCATGATACCATGGTATAATTCTTTGTATGTAATGCTACTCTTATATGCATAACATGAATTACGAGCTGGCGTAGCACTTGTATTAACTATGAGTTAATGACACACACACTATTCAATCCTTCGTTCCTAAGGCTACTCTTATATGTATCAGATGAATTGCGAGCTGGCGAATCATCTCTTTTAAGTATGCAAATGTGTCAATCACACGGTATAATTCGTGCTTCATAATTTAGTCCTATCTTATACATATAAATTCAATGACGAGATGGGTAAACGTCATTATTAGATGTTTCTATAGGTAAACTTAAACCCTAATCATTTAATGCCAGTCATTTTTTGTTTATAAAGCTATTGTTCTACTTACTGCATATAGGCCTATATGACACCTTATATCGTACTATCTTAAAAACAATTATTCTTACCCACCATGATACCATGGTACAATTCTTTGTATGTAACGCTACTCTTATATGTATAACATGAATTACGAGCTGGCGAAGCACTTGTATTAACTATGAGTAAATGACACACACACTGTTCAATCCTTGGTTCCTAAGGCTACTCTTATATGTATCGAATGAATTGCGAGCTGGCGAATTATCTCTTTTAAGTATATAAAAGTGTCAAGCACACGGTATAATTCGTGCTTCGTAAACTTAGGATTATCTTATACGTATAAAATGAATGACGAGATGGGTAATTGTTATTATTAGATTTTTCTATAGATAAACTTAGACCCTAATCATATAATGCCAGTCCTCTTTGGTTCATAAAGCAATTCTACTTACTGCATAGAGGCCTATATGACAACTTAGATCGTACTATCTTAAAAATAATTATTCTTACCCACCATGATACCATGGTACAATTCTTTGTATGTAACGCTACTCTTATATGTATAACATGAATTACGAGCTGGCGAAGCACTTGTATTAACTATGAGTAAATGACACACACACTGTACAATCCTTGGTTCCTAAGGCTACTCTTATATCTTTCAAATGAATTGCGAGCTGGCGAATCATCTCTTTTAAGTATGTGAAAGTGTCAAGCACATGGTATAATTCGTGCTTCATAAATTTAGGACTATCTTATACGTATAAAATGAATGACGAGATGGGTAATGGTTATTATTAGATGTTTCTATAGACAAACTTAGACCCTAATCATATAATGCCAGCCCTCTTAGGTTCATAAAGCTATTGTACTTACTCCATATAGGCCTAAATGACAACTTAGATCGTACTATCTTAAAAATAATTATTCTTACCCACCATGATACCATGGTACAATACTTTGTATGTAACGCTACTCTTATATGTATAACATGAATTACGAGCTGGCGAAGCACTTGTATTAACTATGAGTAAATGACACACACACTGTTCAATCCTTGGTTCCTAAGGCTACTCTTATATGTATCGAATGAATTGCGAGCAGGCGAATCATCTCTTTTAAGTATGCGAAAGTGTCAAGCACACGATATAATTCGTGCTTCATAAATTTTGTCCTATCTTATACATATAAATTCAATGACGAGATGGGTAAACGTTATTATTAGATGTTTCTATAGGTAAACTTAAACCCTAATCTTTTAATGCCAGTCATTTTTTGTTTATAAAGCTATTGTTCTACTTACTGCATATAGGCCTATATGACACCTTATATCGTACTATCTTAAAAATAATTATTCTTACCCACCATGATACCATGGTACAATTCTTTGTATGTAACGCTACTCTTATATGTATAACATGAATTACGAGCTGGCGAAGCACTTGTATTAACTATGAGTAAATGACACACACACTGTTCACTCCTTGGTTCCTAAGGCTACTCTTATATGTATCGAATGAATTGCGAGCTGGCGAATTATCTCTTTTAAGTATATAAAAGTGTCAAGCACACGGTATAATTCGTGCTTCGTAAATTTAGGACTATCTTATACGTATAAAATGAATGACGAGATGGGTAATTGTTATTATTAGATTTTTCTATAGATAAACTTAGACCCTAATCATATAATGCCAGTCCTCTTTGGTTCATAAAGCAATTTTACTTACTGCATATAGGCCTATATGACAACTTAGATCGTACTATCTTAAAAATAATTATTCTTACCCACCATGATACCATGGTACAATTCTTTGTATGTAACGCTACTCTTATATGTATAACATGAATTACGAGCTGGCAAAGCACTTGTATTAGCTATGAGTAAATGACACACACACTGTTCAATCCTTGGTTCCCAAGCCTACTCTTATATGTATCAAATGAATTGCGAGCTGGCGAATCATCTCTTTTAAGTATGTGAAAGTGTCAAGCACACGGTATAATTCGTGCTTCATAAATTTAGGACTATCTTATACATATAAATTCAATGACGAGATTTGTAAACGTTATTATTAGATGTTTCTATAGGTAAACTTAAACCCTAATCATTTAATGCCAGTCATTTTTTGTTTATAAAGCTATTGTTCTACTTACTGCATATAGGCCTATATGGCACCTTATATCGTACTATCTTAGAAATAATTATTCTTACCCACCATGATACCATGGTACAATTCTTTGTATGTAACGCTACTCTTATATGTAAAACATGAATTACGAGCTGGCGAAGCACTTGTATTAACTATGAGTAAATGACACACACACTGTACAATCCTTGGTTCCTAAGGCTACTCTTATATCTATCAAATGAATTGCGAGCTGGCGAATCATCTCTTTTAAGTATGCGAAAGTGTCAAGCACACGGTATAATTCGTGCTTCATAAATTTAGGACTATCTTATACGTATAAAATGAATGACGAGATGGGTAATTGTTATTATTAGATGTTTCTATAGATAAACTTAGACCCTAATCATATAATGCCAGTCCTCTTTGGTTCATAAAGCTATTGTACCTACTGCATATAGGCCTATATGACAACTTAGATCGTACTATCTTAAAAATAATTATTCTTACCTGCCATGATACCATGGCACAATTTTTTTTATGTAAAGCTACTCTTATATGTATAACATGAATACGAGTCGGCAAAGCATTCGTATTAATTATATGTACATGACACTCAGGGTACAAACGTTGGTTCCTAGGGCTTCTCTTATATGTATCAAATGAATTGCGAGCTGGCGAATCATTTCTTTTAAGTATGCAAAAGTGTCAAACACACGGTATAATTCGTGCTTCATAAATTCAAAACTATCTTATACGGATAAAACGAATGACGAGATGGGTAAACGTTATTATTAGAAGATTCTATAGGTAAACTTAGACCCTAATCATATAATGCCAGTCCTCTTTGGTTCATAAAGCAATTCTACTTACTGCATATAGGCCTATATGACAACTTAGATCGTACTATCTTAAAAATAATTATTCTTACCCACCATGATACCATGGTACAATTCTTTGTATGTAACGCTACTCTTATATGTATAACATGAATTACGAGCTGGCGAAGCACTTGTATTAACTATGAGTAAATGACACACACACTGTACAATCCTTGGTTCCTAAAGCTACTCTTATATCTTTCAAATGAATTGCGAGCTGGCGAATCATCTCTTTTAAGTATATAAAAGTGTCAAGCACACGGTATAATTCGTGCTTCGTAAATTTAGGACTATCTTATACGTATAAAATGAATGACGAGATGGGTAATTGTTATTATTAGATTTTTCTATAGATAAACTTAGACCCTAATCATATAATGCCAGTCCTCTTTGGTTCATAAAGCAATTCTACTTACTGCATATAGGCCTATATGACAACTTAGATCGTACTATCTTAAAAATAATTATTCTTACCCACCATGATACCATGGTACAATTCTTTGTATGTAACGCTACTCTTATATGTATAACATGAATTACGAGCTGGCAAAGCACTTGTATTAGCTATGAGTAAATGACACACACACTGTTCAATCCTTGGTTCCCAAGCCTACTCTTATATGTATCAAATGAATTGCGAGCTGGCGAATCATCTCTTTTAAGTATGTGAAAGTGTCAAGCACACGGTATAATTCGTGCTTCATAAATTTAGGACTATCTTATACATATAAATTCAATGACGAGATTTGTAAACGTTATTATTAGATGTTTCTATAGGTAAACTTAAACCCTAATCATTTAATGCCAGTCATTTTTTGTTTATAAAGCTATTGTTCTACTTACTGCATATAGGCCTATATGACACCTTATATCGTAATATCTTAGAAATAATTATTCTTACCCACCATGATACCATGGTACAATTCTTTGAATGTAACGCTACTCTTATATGTATAACATGAATTGCGAGCTGGCGAAGCACTTGTATTAACTATGAGTAAATGACACACACACTGTACAATCCTTGGTTCCTAAGGCTACTCTTATATCTATCAAATGAATTGCGAGCTGGCGAATCATCTCTTTTAAGTATGCGAAAGTGTCAAGCACACGGTATAATTCGTGCTTCATAAATTTAGGACTATCTTATACGTATAAAATGAATGACGAGATGGGTAATTGTTTTTATTAGATGTTTCTATAGATAAACTTAGACCCTAATCATATAATGCCAGTCCTCTTTGGTTCATAAAGCTATTGTACCTACTGCATATAGGCCTATATGACAACTTAGATCGTACTATCTTAAAAATAATTATTCTTACCCACCATGATACCATGGTACAATTCTTTGTATGTAACGCTACTCCTATATGTATAACATGAATTACGAGCTGGCAAAGCACTTGTATTAGCTATGAGTAAATGACACACACACTGTTCAATCCTTGGTTCCCAAGCGTACTCTTATATGTATCAAATGAATTGCGAGCTGGCGAATCATCTCTTTTAAGTATGTGAAAGTGTCAAGCACACGGTATAATTCGTGCTTCATAAATTTAGGACTATCTTATACGTATAAAAACAACGACGAGATGGGTAAACGTTATTATTAGATGATTCTATAGGTAAACTTAGACCCTAATCATATAATGCCAGTCATTTTAGGTTCATAAAGCTATTTTTCTACTTACTACATATAGGCCTATATGACAACTTAGATCGTACTATCTTAAAAATAATTATTCTTACCCACCATGATACCATGGTACAATTCTTTGTATGTAAAGCTACTCTTATATGTATAACATGAATTACGAGCTGGCAAAGCACTTGTATTAACTTTGAGTAAATGACACACACACTATCCAACCCTTAGTTCCTAAGGCTACTCTTATATGTATCAAATGAATTGCGAGTTGGCGAATCATCTCTTTTAAGTATGCGAAAGTGTCAAGCACACGGTATAATTCGTGCTTTATAAATTAGTTCTATTTTATACGTATAAAATGAATGACGAGATGGGTAAACGTTAATATTAGATGTTTCTATAAGTAAACTTAGACCCTAATCATATAATGCCAGTCATTTTTTGTCACAAAGCTATTTTTCTACCTACTGCATATAGGCCTATATGACAACTTAGTTCGTACTATCATAAAAATAATTATTCTTACCTACCATGATACCATGGCACGATTTTTTTTATGTAAAGCTACTCTTATATGTATAACATGAATACGAGTCGGCAAAGCATTCGTATTAATTATATGTACATGACACTCAGGGTACAAACGTTGGTTCCTAGGGCTTCTCTTATATGTATCAAATGAATTGCGAGCTGGCGAATCATTTCTTTTAAGTATGCAAAAGTGTCAAACACACGGTATAATTCGTGCTTCATAAATTCAAAACTATCTTATACGGATAAAACGAATGACGAGATGGGTAAACGTTATTATTAGAAGTTTCTATAGGTAAACTTAGACCCTAATCATATAATGCCAGTCATTTTTGGTTCATAAAGCTATTTTTCTACTTACTGCATATAGGCCTATATGACGACTTATATCATACTATCTTAAAAATAATTATTCTTACCCACCATGATACCATGGTACAATTCTTTGTATGTAACACTACTCTTATATGTATAACATGAATTACGAGCTGGCGAAGCACTTGTATTAACTATGAGTAAATGAGACACACACTGTACAATCCTTGGTTCCTAAGGCTACTCTTATATGTATCAAATGAATTGCGAGCTGGCGAATCATCTGTTTTAAGTATGTGAAGGTGTCAAGCACACGGTATAATTCGTGCTTCATAAATTTAGGACTATCTTATACGTATAAAATGAATGACGAGATGGGTAAACGTTATTATTAGATGTTTCTATAGGTAAACTTAGACCCTAATCATATAATACCAGTCCTCTTTTGTTCATAAAGCTATTTTTCTACTTACTGCATATAGGCCTATATGACGACTTATATCATACTATCTTAAAAATAATTATTCTTACCCACCATGATACCATGGTACAATTCTTCGTATGTAACGCTACTCTTATATGTATAACATGAATTACGAGCTGGCGAAGCACTTGTATTAACTATGAGTAAATGACACACACACTATTCAATCTTTGGTTCCTAAGGCTACTCTTATATGTATCAAATGAATTGCGTGCTGGCGAATCATCTCTTTTAAGTATGCGAAAGTGTCAAGCACACGGTATAATTCGTGCTTCATAAATTAAGGACTATTTTATACATATAAATTCGATGACGAGATGGCTAACGTTATTATTAGATGTTTCTATAGGTAAACTTAGACCCTAATCATATAATTGCAGTTATGTTTGGTTCATAAAGCTATTTTTCTACTTACTGCATATAGGCCTATATGACAACTTAGATCGTACTATCTTAAAAATAATTATTCTTACCCACCATGATACCATGGTACAATTGTTTGTATGTAACGCTACTCTTATATGTATAACATGAATTACGAGCTGGCGAAGCACTTGTATTAACTATGAGTAAATGACACACACACTGTTCAATGCTTGGTTCCTAAGGCTACTCTTATATGTATCAAATGAATTGCGAGCTGGCGAATCACCTCTTTTAAGTATGTGAAAGTGTCAAGCACACGGTGTAATTTGTGCTTCGTAAATTTAGGACTATTTTATACGTATAAAATGAATGACGAGATGGGTAAACGTTATTATTAGATGTTTCTATAGGTAAATTTAGACCCTAATCATATAATGCCAGTCATTTTTGGTTCATAAAGCTATTTTTCTACTTACGGCATATAGGCCTATATCACAACTTATATCGTACTATCTTAAAAATAATTATTCTTACCCACCATGATACCATGGTATAATTCTTTGTATGTAATGCTACTCTTATATGCATAACATGAATTACGAGCTGGCGTAGCACTTGTATTAACTATGAGTTAATGACACACACACTATTCAATCCTTCGTTCCTAAGGCTACTCTTATATGTATCAGATGAATTGCGAGCTGGCGAATCATCTCTTTTAAGTATGCAAATGTGTCAATCACACGGTATAATTCGTGCTTCATAATTTAGTCCTATCTTATACATATAAATTCAATGACGAGATGGGTAAACGTCATTATTAGATGTTTCTATAGGTAAACTTAAACCCTAATCATTTAATGCCAGTCATTTTTTGTTTATAAAGCTATTGTTCTACTTACTGCATATAGGCCTATATGACACCTTATATCGTACTATCTTAAAAACAATTATTCTTACCCACCATGATACCATGGTACAATTCTTTGTATGTAACGCTACTCTTATATGTATAACATGAATTACGAGCTGGCGAAGCACTTGTATTAACTATGAGTAAATGACACACACACTGTTCAATCCTTGGTTCCTAAGGCTACTCTTATGTGTATCGAATGAATTGCGAGCTGGCGAATTATCTCTTTTAAGTATATAAAAGTGTCAAGCACACGGTATAATTCGTGCTTCGTAAACTTAGGATTATCTTATACGTATAAAATGAATGACGAGATGGGTAATTGTTATTATTAGATTTTTCTATAGATAAACTTAGACCCTAATCATATAATGCCAGTCCTCTTTGGTTCATAAAGCAATTCTACTTACTGCATAGAGGCCTATATGACAACTTAGATCGTACTATCTTAAAAATAATTATTCTTACCCTCCATGATACCATGGTACAATTCTTTGTATGTAACGCTACTCTTATATGTATAACATGAATTACGAGCTGGCGAAGCACTTGTATTAACTATGAGTAAATGACACACACACTGTACAATCCTTGGTTCCTAAGGCTACTCTTATATCTTTCAAATGAATTGCGAGCTGGCGAATCATCTCTTTTAAGTATGTGAAAGTGTCAAGCACATGGTATAATTCGTGCTTCATAAATTTAGGACTATCTTATACGTATAAAATGAATGACGAGATGGGTAATGGTTATTATTAGATGTTTCTATAGACAAACTTAGACCCTAATCATATAATGCCAGCCCTCTTAGGTTCATAAAGCTATTGTACTTACTCCATATAGGCCTAAATGACAACTTAGATCGTACTATCTTAAAAATAATTATTCTTACCCACCATGATACCATGGTACAATACTTTGTATGTAACGCTACTCTTATATGTATAACATGAATTACGAGCTGGCGAAGCACTTGTATTAACTATGAGTAAATGACACACACACTGTTCAATCCTTGGTTCCTAAGGCTACTCTTATATGTATCGAATGAATTGCGAGCAGGCGAATCATCTCTTTTAAGTATGCGAAAGTGTCAAGCACACGATATAATTCGTGCTTCATAAATTTTGTCCTATCTTATACATATAAATTCAATGACGAGATGGGTAAACGTTATTATTAGATGTTTCTATAGGTAAACTTAAACCCTAATCTTTTAATGCCAGTCATTTTTTGTTTATAAAGCTATTGTTCTACTTACTGCATATAGGCCTATATGACACCTTATATCGTACTATCTTAAAAATAATTATTCTTACCCACCATGATACCATGGTACAATTCTTTGTATGTAACGCTACTCTTATATGTATAACATGAATTACGAGCTGGCGAAGCACTTGTATTAACTATGAGTAAATGACACACACACTGTTCACTCCTTGGTTCCTAAGGCTACTCTTATATGTATCGAATGAATTGCGAGCTGGCGAATTATCTCTTTTAAGTATATAAAAGTGTCAAGCACACGGTATAATTCGTGCTTCGTAAATTTAGGACTATCTTATACGTATAAAATGAATGACGAGATGGGTAATTGTTATTATTAGATTTTTCTATAGATAAACTTAGACCCTAATCATATAATGCCAGTCCTCTTTGGTTCATAAAGCAATTTTACTTACTGCATATAGGCCTATATGACAACTTAGATCGTACTATCTTAAAAATAATTATTCTTACCCACCATGATACCATGGTACAATTCTTTGTATGTAACGCTACTCTTATATGTATAACATGAATTACGAGCTGGCAAAGCACTTGTATTAGCTATGAGTAAATGACACACACACTGTTCAATCCTTGGTTCCCAAGCCTACTCTTATATGTATCAAATGAATTGCGAGCTGGCGAATCATCTCTTTTAAGTATGTGAAAGTGTCAAGCACACGGTATAATTCGTGCTTCATAAATTTAGGACTATCTTATACATATAAATTCAATGACGGGATTTGTAAACGTTATTATTAGATGTTTCTATAGGTAAACTTAAACCCTAATCATTTAATGCCAGTCATTTTTTGTTTATAAAGCTATTGTTCTACTTACTGCATATAGGCCTATATGACACCTTATATCGTACTATCTTAGAAATAATTATTCTTACCCACCATGATACCATGGTACAATTCTTTGTATGTAACGCTACTCTTATATGTAAAACATGAATTACGAGCTGGCGAAGCACTTGTATTAACTATGAGTAAATGACACACACACTGTACAATCCTTGGTTCCTAAGGCTACTCTTATATCTATCAAATGAATTGCGAGCTGGCGAATCATCTCTTTTAAGTATGCGAAAGTGTCAAGCACACGGTATAATTCGTGCTTCATAAATTTAGGACTATCTTATACGTATAAAATGAATGACGAGATGGGTAATTGTTATTATTAGATGTTTCTATAGATAAACTTAGACCCTAATCATATAATGCCAGTCCTCTTTGGTTCATAAAGCTATTGTACCTACTGCATATAGGCCTATATGACAACTTAGATCGTACTATCTTAAAAATAATTATTCTTACCTGCCATGATACCATGGCACAATTTTTTTTATGTAAAGCTACTCTTATATGTATAACATGAATTACGAGCTGGCGAAGCCGAGTTAGCTTCTTGTATTAACTATGAGTAAATGACACACACACTATTCAATCCTTGGTTCCTAAGGCTACTCTTATATGTATCAAATGAATTGCGAGCTGGCGAATCATCTCTTTTAAGTATGTGAAAGTGTCAAGCACATGGTATAATTCGTGCTTCATAAATTTAGGACTATCTTATACGTATAAAATGAATGACGAGATGGGTAATGGTTATTATTAGATGTTTCTATAGATAAACTTAGACCCTAATCATATAATGCCAGTCCTCTTAGGTTCATAAAGCTATTGTACTTACTCCATATAGGCCTAAATGACAACTTAGATCGTACTATCTTAAAAATAATTATTCTTACCCACCATGATACCATGGTACAATACTTTGTATGTAACGCTACTCTTATATGTATAACATGAATTACGAGCTGGCGAAGCACTTGTATTAACTATGAGTAAATGACACACACACTGTTCAATCCTTGGTTCCTAAGGCTACTCTTATATGTATCGAATGAATTGCGAGCTGGCGAATCATCTCTTTTAAGTATGCGAAAGTGTCAAGCACACGATATAATTCGTGCTTCATAAATTTAATCCTATCTTATACATATAAATTCAATGACGAGATGGGTAAACGTTATTATTAGATGTTTCTATAGGTAAACTTAAACCCTAATCATTTAATGCCAGTCATTTTTTGTTTATAAAGCTATTGTTCTACTTACTGCATATAGGCCTATATGACACCTTATATCGTACTATCTTAAAAACAATTATTCTTACCCACCATGATACCATGGTACAATTCTTTGTATGTAACGCTACTCTTATATGTATAACATGAATTACGAGCTGGCGAAGCACTTGTATTAACTATGAGTAAATGACACACACACTGTTCAATCCTTGGTTCCTAAGGCTACTCTTATATGTATCGAATGAATTGCGAGCTGGCGAATTATCTCTTTTAAGTATATAAAAGTGTCAAGCACACGGTATAATTCGTGCTTCGTAAACTTAGGACTATCTTATACGTATAAAATGAATGACGAGATGGGTAATTGTTATTATTAGATTTTTCTATAGATAAACTTAGACCCTAATCATATAATGCCAGTCCTCTTTGGTTCATAAAGCAATTCTACTTACTGCATATAGGCCTATATGACAACTTAGATCGTACTATCTTAAAAATAATTATTCTTACCCACCATGATACCATGGTACAATTCTTTGTATGTAACGCTACTCTTATATGTATAACATGAATTACGAGCTGGCGAAGCACTTGTATTAACTATGAGTAAATGACACACACACTGTACAATCCTTGGTTCCTAAAGCTACTCTTATATCTTTCAAATGAATTGCGAGCTGGCGAATCATCTCTTTTAAGTATGTGAAAGTGTCAAGCACATGGTATAATTCGTGCTTCATAAATTTAGGACTATCTTATACGTATAAAATGAATGACGAGATGGGTAATGGTTATTATTAGATGTTTCTATAGATAAACTTAGACCCTAATCATATAATGCCAGTCCTCTTAGGTTCATAAAGCTATTGTACTTACTCCATATAGGCCTAAATGACAACTTAGATCGTACTATCTTAAAAATAATTATTCTTACCCACCATGATACCATGGTACAATTCTTTGTATGTAACGCTACTCTTATATGTATAACATGAATTACGAGCTGGCGAAGCACTTGTATTAACTATGAGTAAATGACACACACACTGTACAATCCTTGGTTCCTAAAGCTACTCTTATATCTTTCAAATGAATTGCGAGCTGGCGAATCATCTCTTTTAAGTATGCGAAAGTGTCAAGCACACGATATAATTCGTGCTTCATAAATTTTGTCCTATCTTATACATATAAATTCAATGACGAGATGGGTAAACGTTATTATTAGATGTTTCTATAGGTAAACTTAAACCCTAATCATTTAATGCCAGTCATTTTTTGTTTATAAAGCTATTGTTCTACTTACTGCATATAGGCCTATATGACACCTTATATCGTACTATCTTAAAAATAATTATCCTTACCCACCATGATACCATGGTACAATTCTTTGTACGTAACGCTACTCTTATATGTATAACATGAATTACGAGCTGGCGAAGCACTTGTATTAACTATGAGTAAATGACACACACACTGTTCAGTCCTTGGTTCCTAAGGCTACTCTTATATGTATCGAATGAATTGCGAGCTGGCGAATTATCTCTTTTAAGTATATAAAAGTGTCAAGCACACGGTATAATTCGTGCTTCGTAAATTTAGGACTATCTTATACGTATAAAATGAATGACGAGATGGGTAAACGTTAATATTAGATGTTTCTATAGGTAAACTTAGACCCTAATCATATAATGCCAGTCATTTTTTGTCACAAAGCTATTTTTCTACCTACTGCATATAGGCCTATATGACAACTTAGTTCGTACTATCATAAAAATAATTATTCTTACCTACCATGATACCATGGCACGATTTTTTTATGTAAAGCTACTCTTATATGTATAACATGAATACGAGTCGGCAAAGCATTCGTATTAATTATATGTACATGACACTCAGGGTACAAACGTTGGTTCCTAGGGCTTCTCTTATATGTATCAAATGAATTGCGAGCTGGCGAATCATTTCTTTTAAGTATGCAAAAGTGTCAAACACACGGTATAATTCGTGCTTCATAAATTCAAAACTATCTTATACGGATAAAACGAATGACGAGATGGGTAAACGTTATTATTAGAAGTTTCTATAGGTAAACTTAGACCCTAATCATATAATGCCAGTCATTTTTGGTTCATAAAGCTATTTTTCTACTTACTGCATATAGGCCTATATGACGACTTATATCATACTATCTTAAAAATAATTATTCTTACCCACCATGATACCATGGTACAATTCTTCGTATGTAACGCTACTCTTATATGTATAACATGAATTACGAGCTGTCGAAGCACTTGTATTAACTATGAGTAAATGACACACACACTATTCAATCTTTGGTTCCTAAGGCTACTCTTATATGTATCAAATGAATTGTGTGCTGGCGAATCATCTCTTTTAAGTATGCGAAAGTGTCAAGCACACGGTTTAATTCGTGCTTCATAAATTAAGGACTATTTTATACATATAAATTCGATGACGAGATGGCTAACGTTATTATTAGATGTTTCTATAGGTAAACTTAGACCCTAATCATATAATTGCAGTTATGTTTGGTTCATAAAGCTATTTTTCTACTTACTGCATATAGGCCTATATGACAACTTAGATCGTACTATCTTAAAAATAATTATTCTTACCCACCATGATACCATGGTACAATTCTTTGTATGTAACGCTACTCTTATATGTATAACATGAATTACGAGCTGGCAAAGCACTTGTATTAGCTATGAGTAAATGACACACACACTGTTCAATCCTTGGTTCCCAAGCCTACTCTTATATGTATCAAATGAATTGCGAGCTGGCGAATCATCTCTTTTAAGTATGTGAAAGTGTCAAGCACACGGTATAATTCGTGCTTCATAAATTTAGGACTATCTTATACGTATAAAAACAACGACGAGATGGGTAAACGTTATAATTAGATGATTCTATAGGTAAACTTAGACCCTAATCATTTAATGCCAGTCATTTTTTGTTTATAAAGCTATTGTTCTACTTACTGCATATAGGCCTATATGACACCTTATATCGTACTATCTTAAAAATAATTATCCTTACCCACCATGATACCATGGTACAATTGTTTGTACGTAACGCTACTCTTATATGTATAACATGAATTACGAGCTGGCGAAGCACTTGTATTAACTATGAGTAAATGACACACACACTGTTCAGTCCTTGGTTCCTAAGGCTACTCTTATATGTATCGAATGAATTGCGAGCTGGCGAATTATCTCTTTTAAGTATATAAAAGTGTCAAGCACACGGTATAATTCGTGCTTCGTAAATTTAGGACTATCTTATACGTATAAAATGAATGACGAGATGGGTAATTGTTATTATTAGATTTTTCTATAGATAAACTTAGACCCTAATCATATAATGCCAGTCCTCTTTGGTTCATAAAGCAATTCTACTTACTGCATATAGGCCTATATGACAACTTAGATCGTACTATCTTAAAAATAATTATTCTTACCCACCATGATACCATGGTACAATTCTTTGTATGTAACGCTACTCTTATATGTATAACATGAATTACGAGCTGGCAAAGCACTTGTATTAGCTATGAGTAAATGACACACACACTGTTCAATCCTTGGTTCCCAAGCCTACTCTTATATGTATCAAATGAATTGCGAGCTGGCGAATCATCTCTTTTAAGTATGTGAAAGTGTCAAGCACACGGTATAATTCGTGCTTCATAAATTTAGGACTATCTTATACATATAAATTCAATGACGAGATTTGTAAACGTTATTATTAGATGTTTCTATAGGTAAACTTAAACCCTAATCATTTAATGCCAGTCATTTTTTGTTTATAAAGCTATTGTTCTACTTACTGCATATAGGCCTATATGACACCTTATATCGTACTATCTTAGAAATAATTATTCTTACCCACCATGATACCATGGTACAATTGTTTGTATGTAACGCTACTCTTATATGTATAACATGAATTACGAGCTGGCGAAGCACTTGTATTAACTATGAGTAAATGACACACACACTGTACAATCCTTGGTTCCTAAGGCTACTCTTATATCTATCAAATGAATTGCGAGCTGGCGAATCATCTCTTTTAAGTATGCGAAAGTGTCAAGCACACGGTATAATTCGTGCTTCATAAATTTAGGACTATCTTATACGTATAAAATGAATGACGAGATGGGTAATTGTTATTATTAGATGTTTCTATAGATAAACTTAGACCCTAATCATATAATGCCAGTCCTCTTTGGTTCATAAAGCTATTGTACCTACTGCATATGGGCCTATATGACACCTTATATCGTACTATCTTAAAAATAATTATTCTTACCTGCCATGATACCATGGCACAATTTTTTTTATGTAAAGCTACTCTTATATGTATAACATGAATTACGAGCTGGCGAAGCCGAGTTAGCTTCTTGTATTAACTATGAGTAAATGACACACACACTATTCAATCCTTGGTTCCTAAGGCTACTCTTATATGTATCAAATGAATTGCGAGCTGGCGAATCATCTCTTTTAAGTATGTGAAAGTGTCAAGCACATGGTATAATTCGTGCTTCATAAATTTAGGACTATCTTATACGTATAAAATGAATGACGAGATGGGTAATTGTTATTATTAGATTTTTCTATAGATAAACTTAGACCCTAATCATATAATGCCAGTCCTCTTTGGTTCATAAAGCAATTCTACTTACTGCATATAGGCCTAAATGACAACTTAGATCGTACTATCTTAAAAATAATTATTCTTACCCTCCATGATACCATGGTACAATACTTTGTATGTAACGCTACTCTTATATGTATAACATGAATTACGAGCTGGCGAAGCACTTGTATTAACTATGAGTAAATGACACACACACTGTTCAATCCTTGGTTCCTAAGGCTACTCTTATATGTATCGAATGAATTGCGAGCTGGCGAATCATCTCTTTTAAGTATGCGAAAGTGACAAACACACGATATAATTCGTGCTTCATAAATTTAGTCCTATCTTATACATATAAATTCAATGACGAGATGGGTAAACGTTATTATTAGATGTTTCTATAGGTAAACTTAAACCCTAATCATTTAATGCCAGTCATTTTTTGTTTATAAAGCTATTGTTCTACTTACTGCATATAGGCCTACATGACACCTTATATCGTACTATCTTAAAAACAATTATTCTTACCCACCATGATACCATGGTACAATTCTTTGTATGTAACGCTACTCTTATATGTATAACATGAATTACGAGCTGGCGAAGCACTTGTATTAACTATGAGTAAATGACACACACACTGTTCAATCCTTGGTTCCTAAGGCTACTCTTATATGTATCGAATGAATTGCGATCTGGCGAATTATCTCTTTTAAGTATATAAAAGTGTCAAGCACACGGTATAATTCGTGCTTCGTAAACTTAGGACTATCTTATACGTATAAAATGAATGACGAGATGGGTAATTGTTATTATTAGATTTTTCTATAGATAAACTTAGACCCTAATCATATAATGCCAGTCCTCTTTGGTTCATAAAGCAATTCTACTTACTGCATATAGGCCTATATGACAACTTAGATCGTACTATCTTAAAAATAATTATTCTTACCCACCATGATACCATGGTACAATTCTTTGTATGTAACGCTACTCTTATATGTATAACATGAATTACGAGCTGGCGAAGCACTTGTATTAACTATGAGTAAATGACACACACACTGTACAATCCTTGGTTCCTAAAGCTACTCTTATATCTTTCAAATGAATTGCGAGCTGGCGAATCATCTCTTTTAAGTATGTGAAAGTGTCAAGCACATGGTATAATTCGTGCTTCATAAATTTAGAACTATCTTATACGTATAAAATGAATGACGAGATGGGTAATGGTTATTATTAGATGTTTCTATAGATAAACTTAGACCCTAATCATATAATGCCAGTCCTCTTAGGTTCATAAAGCTATTGTACTTACTCCATATAGGCCTAAATGACAACTTAGATCGTACTATCTTAAAAATAATTATTCTTACCCACCATGATACCATGGTACAATTCTTTGTATGTAACGCTACTCTTATATGTATAACATGAATTACGAGCTGGCGAAGCACTTGTATTAACTATGAGTAAATGACACACACACTGTTCAATCCTTGGTTCCTAAGGCTACTCTTATATGTATCGAATGAATTGCGAGCAGGCGAATCATCTCTTTTAAGTATGCGAAAGTGTCAAGCACACGATATAATTCGTGCTTCATAAATTTTGTCCTATCTTATACATATAAATTCAATGACGAGATGGGTAAACGTTATTATTAGATGTTTCTATAGGTAAACTTAAACCCTAATCATTTAATGCCAGTCATTTTTTGTTTATAAAGCTATTGTTCTACTTACTGCATATAGGCCTATATGACACCTTATATCGTACTATCTTAAAAATAATTATCCTTACCCACCATGATACCATGGTACAATTGTTTGTACGTAACGCTACTCTTATATGTATAACATGAATTACGAGCTGGCGAAGCACTTGTATTAACTATGAGTAAATGACACACACACTGTTCAGTCCTTGGTTCCTAAGGCTACTCTTATATGTATCGAATGAATTGCGAGCTGGCGAATTGTCTCTTTTAAGTATATAAAAGTGTCAAGCACACGGTATAATTCGTGCTTCGTAAATTTAGGACTATCTTATACGTATAAAATGAATGACGAGATGGGTAATTGTTATTATTAGATTTTTCTATAGATAAACTTAGACCCTAATCATATAATGCCAGTCCTCTTTGGTTCATAAAGCAATTCTACTTACTGCATATAGGCCTATATGACAACTTAGATCGTACTATCTTAAAAATAATTATTCTTACCCACCATGATACCATGGTACAATTCTTTGTATGTAACGCTACTCTTATATGTATAACATGAATTACGAGCTGGCAAAGCACTTGTATTAGCTATGAGTAAATGACACACACACTGTTCAATCCTTGGTTCCCAAGCCTACTCTTATATGTATCAAATGAATTGCGAGCTGGCGAATCATCTCTTTTAAGTATGTGAAAGTGTCAAGCACACGGTATAATTCGTGCTTCATAAATTTAGGACTATCTTATACATATAAATTCAATGACGAGATTTGTAAACGTTATTATTAGATGTTTCTATAGGTAAACTTAAACCCTAATCATTTAATGCCAGTCATTTTTTGTTTATAAAGCTATTGTTCTAGTTACTGCATATAGGCCTATATGACACCTTATATCGTACTATCTTAGAAATAATTATTCTTACCCACCATGATACCATGGTACAATTCTTTGAATGTAACGCTACTCCTATATGTATAACATGAATTGCGAGCTGGCGAAGCACTTGTATTAACTATGAGTAAATGACACACACACTGTACAATCCTTGGTTCCTAAGGCTACTCTTATATCTATCAAATGAATTGCGAGCTGGCGAATCATCTCTTTTAAGTATGCGAAAGTGTCAAGCACACGGTATAATTCGTGCTTGATAAATTTAGGACTATCTTATACGTATAAAATGAATGACGAGATGGGTAATTGTTTTTATTAGATGTTTCTATAGATAAACTTAGACCCTAATCATATAATGCCAGTCCTCTTTGGTTCATAAAGCTATTGTACCTACTGCATATAGGCCTATATGACAACTTAGATCGTACTATCTTAAAAATAATTATTCTTACCCACCATGATACCATGGTACAATTCTTTGTATGTAACGCTACTCCTATATGTATAACATGAATTACGAGCTGGCAAAGCACTTGTATTAGCTATGAGTAAATGACACACACACTGTTCAATCCTTGGTTCCCAAGCGTACTCTTATATGTATCAAATGAATTGCGAGCTGGCGAATCATCTCTTTTAAGTATGTGAAAGTGTCAAGCACACGGTATAATTCGTGCTTCATAAATTTAGGACTATCTTATACGTATAAAAACAACGACGAGATGGGTAAACGTTATAATTAGATGATTCTATAGGTAAACTTAGACCCTAATCATATAATGCCAGTCATTTTAGGTTCATAAAGCTATTTTTCTACTTACTACATATAGGCCTATATGACAACTTAGATCGTACTATCTTAAAAATAATTATTCTTACCCACCATGATACCATGGTACAATTCTTTGTATGTAAAGCTACTCTTATATGTATAACATGAATTACGAGCTGGCAAAGCACTTGTATTAACTTTGAGTAAATGACACACACACTATTCAACCCTTAGTTCCTAAGTCTACTCTTATATGTATCAAATGAATTGCGAGTTGGCGAATCATCTCTTTTAAGTATGCGAAAGTGTCAAGCACACGGTATAATTCGTGCTTTATAAATTTAGTTCTATTTTATACGTATAAAATGAATGACGAGATGGGTAAACGTTAATATTAGATGTTTCTATAGGTAAACTTAGACCCTAATCATATAATGCCAGTCATTTTTTGTCACAAAGCTATTTTTCTACCTACTGCATATAGGCCTATATGACAACTTAGTTCGTACTATCATAAAAATAATTATTCTTACCTACCATGATACCATGGCACGATTTTTTTTATGTAAAGCTACTCTTATATGTATAACATGAATACGAGTCGGCAAAGCATTCGTATTAATTATATGTACATGACACTCAGGGTACAAACGTTGGTTCCTAGGGCTTCTCTTATATGTATCAAATGAATTGCGAGCTGGCGAATCATTTCTTTTAAGTATGCAAAAGTGTCAAACACACGGTATAATTCGTGCTTCATAAATTCAAAACTATCTTATACGGATAAAACGAATGACGAGATGGGTAAACGTTATTATTAGAAGTTTCTATAGGTAAACTTAGACCCTAATCATATAATGCCAGTCCTCTTTGGTTCATAAAGCAATTCTACTTACTGCATATAGGCCTATATGACAACTTAGATCGTACTATCTTAAAAATAATTATTCTTACCCACCATGATACCATGGTACAATTCTTTGTATGTAACGCTACTCTTATATGTATAACATGAATTACGAGCTGGCGAAGCACTTGTATTAACTATGAGTAAATGACACACACACTGTACAATCCTTGGTTCCTAAAGCTACTCTTATATCTTTCAAATGAATTGCGAGCTGGCGAATCATCTCTTTTAAGTATATAAAAGTGTCAAGCACACGGTATAATTCGTGCTTCGTAAATTTAGGACTATCTTATACGTATAAAATGAATGACGAGATGGGTAATTGTTATTATTAGATTTTTCTATAGATAAACTTAGACCCTAATCATATAATGCCAGTCCTCTTTGGTTCATAAAGCAATTCTACTTACTGCATATAGGCCTATATGACAACTTAGATCGTACTATCTTAAAAATAATTATTCTTACCCACCATGATACCATGGTACAATTCTTTGTATGTAACGCTACTCTTATATGTATAACATGAATTACGAGCTGGCAAAGCACTTGTATTAGCTATGAGTAAATGACACACACACTGTTCAATCCTTGGTTCCCAAGCCTACTCTTATATGTATCAAATGAATTGCGAGCTGGCGAATCATCTCTTTTAAGTATGTGAAAGTGTCAAGCACACGGTATAATTCGTGCTTCATAAATTTAGGACTATCTTATACATATAAATTCAATGACGAGATTTGTAAACGTTATTATTAGATGTTTCTATAGGTAAACTTAAACCCTAATCATTTAATGCCAGTCATTTTTTGTTTATAAAGCTATTGTTCTACTTACTGCATATAGGCCTATATGACACCTTATATCGTAATATCTTAGAAATAATTATTCTTACCCACCATGATACCATGGTACAATTCTTTGAATGTAACGCTACTCTTATATGTATAACATGAATTGCGAGCTGGCGAAGCACTTGTATTAACTATGAGTAAATGACACACACACTGTACAATCCTTGGTTCCTAAGGCTACTCTTATATCTATCAAATGAATTGCGAGCTGGCGAATCATCTCTTTTAAGTATGCGAAAGTGTCAAGCACACGGTATAATTCGTGCTTCATAAATTTAGGACTATCTTATACGTATAAAATGAATGACGAGATGGGTAATTGTTTTTATTAGATGTTTCTATAGATAAACTTAGACCCTAATCATATAATGCCAGTCCTCTTTGGTTCATAAAGCTATTGTACCTACTGCATATAGGCCTATATGACAACTTAGATCGTAGTATCTTAAAAATAATTATTCTTACCCACCATGATACCATGGTACAATTCTTTGTATGTAACGCTACTCCTATATGTATAACATGAATTACGAGCTGGCGAAGCACTTGTATTAGCTATGAGTAAATGACACACACACTGTTCAATCCTTGGTTCCCAAGCGTACTCTTATATGTATCAAATGAATTGCGAGCTGGCGAATCATCTCTTTTAAGTATGTGAAAGTGTCAAGCACACGGTATAATTCGTGCTTCATAAATTTAGGACTATCTTATACGTATCAAAACAACGACGAGATGGGTAAACGTTATTATTAGATGATTCTATAGGTAAACTTAGACCCTAATCATATAATGCCAGTCATTTTAGGTTCATAAAGCTATTTTTCTACTTACTACATATAGGCCTATATGACAACTTAGATCGTACTATCTTAAAAATAATTATTCTTACCCACCATGATACCATGGTACAATTCTTTGTATGTAAAGCTACTCTTATATGTATAACATGAATTACGAGCTGGCAAAGCACTTGTATTAACTTTGAGTAAATGACACACACACTATCCAACCCTTAGTTCCTAAGGCTACTCTTATATGTATCAAATGAATTGCGAGTTGGCGAATCATCTCTTTTAAGTATGCGAAAGTGTCAAGCACACGGTATAAT
This sequence comes from Thermobia domestica, assembly GCF_964235325.1. Classification (NCBI taxonomy): domain Eukaryota; kingdom Metazoa; phylum Arthropoda; class Insecta; order Zygentoma; family Lepismatidae; genus Thermobia; species Thermobia domestica. Next base: position 86,652,058 of record NC_137461.1, read on the forward strand.
TCGTGCTTTATAAATTTAGTTCTATTTTATACGTATAAAATGAATAACGAGATGGGTAAACGTTAATATTAGATGTTTCTATAAGTAAACTTAGACCCTAATCATATAATGCCAGTCATTTTTTGTCACAAAGCTATTTTTCTACCTACTGCATATAGGCCTATATGACAACTTAGTTCGTACTATCATAAAAATAATTATTCTTACCTACCATGATACCATGGCACGATTTTTTTTATGTAAAGCTACTCTTATATGTATAACATGAATACGAGTCGGCAAAGCATTCGTATTAATTATATGTACATGACACTCAGGGTACAAACGTTGGTTCCTAGGGCTTCTCTTATATGTATCAAATGAATTGCGAGCTGGCGAATCATTTCTTTTAAGTATGCAAAAGTGTCAAACACACGGTATAATTCGTGCTTCATAAATTCAAAACTATCTTATACGGATAAAACGAATGACGAGATGGGTAAACGTTATTATTAGAAGTTTCTATAGGTAAACTTAGACCCTAATCATATAATGCCAGTCATTTTTGGTTCATAAAGCTATTTTTCTACTTACTGCATATAGGCCTATATGACGACTTATATCATACTATCTTAAAAATAATTATTCTTACCCACCATGATACCATGGTACAATTCTTTGTATGTAACACTACTCTTATATGTATAACATGAATTACGAGCTGGCGAAGCACTTGTATTAACTATGAGTAAATGAGACACACACTGTACAATCCTTGGTTCTTAAGGCTACTCTTATATGTATCAAATGAATTGCGAGCTGGCGAATCATCTGTTTTAAGTATGTGAAGGTGTCAAGCACACGGTATAATTCGTGCTTCATAAATTTAGGACTATCTTATACGTATAAAATGAATGACGAGATGGGTAAACGTTATTATTAGATGTTTCTATAGGTAAACTTAGACCCTAATCATATAATACCAGTCATCTTTTGTTCATAAAGCTATTTTTCTACTTACTGCATATAGGCCTATATGACGACTTATATCATACTATCTTAAAAATAATTATTCTTACCCACCATGATACCATGGTACAATTCTTCGTATGTAACGCTACTCTTATATGTATAACATGAATTACGAGCTGGCGAAGCACTTGTATTAACTATGAGTAAATGACACACACACTATTCAATCTTTGGTTCCTAAGGCTACTCTTATATGTATCAAATGAATTGCGTGCTGGCGAATCATCTCTTTTAAGTATGCGAAAGTGTCAAGCACACGGTATAATTCGTGCTTCATAAATTAAGGACTATTTTATACATATAAATTCGATGACGAGATGGCTAACGTTATTATTAGATGTTTCTATAGGTAAACTTAGACCCTAATCATATAATTGCAGTTATGTTTGGTTCATAAAGCTATTTTTCTACTTACTGCATATAGGCCTATATGACAACTTAGATCGTACTATCTTAAAAATAATTATTCTTACCCACCATGATACCATGGTACAATTGTTTGTATGTAACGCTACTCTTATATGTATAACATGAATTACGAGCTGGCGAAGCACTTGTATTAACTATGAGTAAATGACACACACACTGTTCAATGCTTGGTTCCTAAGGCTACTCTTATATGTATCAAATGAATTGCGAGCTGGCGAATCACCTCTTTTAAGTATGTGAAAGTGTCAAGCACACGGTGTAATTTGTGCTTCGTAAATTTAGGACTATTTTATACGTATAAAATGAATGACGAGATGGGTAAACGTTATTATTAGATGTTTCTATAGGTAAATTTAGACCCTAATCATATAATGCCAGTCATTTTTGGTTCATAAAGCTATTTTTCTACTTACGGCATATAGGCCTATATCACAACTTATATCGTACTATCTTAAAAATAATTATTCTTACCCACCATGATACCATGGTATAATTCTTTGTATGTAATGCTACTCTTATATGCATAACATGAATTACGAGCTGGCGTAGCACTTGTATTAACTATGAGTTAATGACACACACACTATTCAATCCTTCGTTCCTAAGGCTACTCTTATATGTATCAGATGAATTGCGAGCTGGCGAATCATCTCTTTTAAGTATGCAAATGTGTCAATCACACGGTATAATTCGTGCTTCATAATTTAGTCCTATCTTATACATATAAATTCAATGACGAGATGGGTAAACGTCATTATTAGATGTTTCTATAGGTAAACTTAAACCCTAATCATTTAATGCCAGTCATTTTTTGTTTATAAAGCTATTGTTCTACTTACTGCATATAGGCCTATATGACACCTTATATCGTACTATCTTAAAAACAATTATTCTTACCCACCATGATACCATGGTACAATTCTTTGTATGTAACGCTACTCTTATATGTATAACATGAATTACGAGCTGGCGAAGCACTTGTATTAACTATGAGTAAATGACACACACACTGTTCAATCCTTGGTTCCTAAGGCTACTCTTATATGTATCGAATGAATTGCGAGCTGGCGAATTATCTCTTTTAAGTATATAAAAGTGTCAAGCACACGGTATAATTCGTGCTTCGTAAACTTAGGATTATCTTATACGTATAAAATGAATGACGAGATGGGTAATTGTTATTATTAGATTTTTCTATAGATAAACTTAGACCCTAATCATATAATGCCAGTCCTCTTTGGTTCATAAAGCAATTCTACTTACTGCATAGAGGCCTATATGACAACTTAGATCGTACTATCTTAAAAATAATTATTCTTACCCACCATGATACCATGGTACAATTCTTTGTATGTAACGCTACTCTTATATGTATAACATGAATTACGAGCTGGCGAAGCACTTGTATTAACTATGAGTAAATGACACACACACTGTACAATCCTTGGTTCCTAAGGCTACTCTTATATCTTTCAAATGAATTGCGAGCTGGCGAATCATCTCTTTTAAGTATGTGAAAGTGTCAAGCACATGGTATAATTCGTGCTTCATAAATTTAGGACTATCTTATACGTATAAAATGAATGACGAGATGGGTAATGGTTATTATTAGATGTTTCTATAGACAAACTTAGACCCTAATCATATAATGCCAGCCCTCTTAGGTTCATAAAGCTATTGTACTTACTCCATATAGGCCTAAATGACAACTTAGATCGTACTATCTTAAAAATAATTATTCTTACCCACCATGATACCATGGTACAATACTTTGTATGTAACGCTACTCTTATATGTATAACATGAATTACGAGCTGGCGAAGCACTTGTATTAACTATGAGTAAATGACACACACACTGTTCAATCCTTGGTTCCTAAGGCTACTCTTATATGTATCGAATGAATTGCGAGCAGGCGAATCATCTCTTTTAAGTATGCGAAAGTGTCAAGCACACGATATAATTCGTGCTTCATAAATTTTGTCCTATCTTATACATATAAATTCAATGACGAGATGGGTAAACGTTATTATTAGATGTTTCTATAGGTAAACTTAAACCCTAATCTTTTAATGCCAGTCATTTTTTGTTTATAAAGCTATTGTTCTACTTACTGCATATAGGCCTATATGACACCTTATATCGTACTATCTTAAAAATAATTATTCTTACCCACCATGATACCATGGTACAATTCTTTGTATGTAACGCTACTCTTATATGTATAACATGAATTACGAGCTGGCGAAGCACTTGTATTAACTATGAGTAAATGACACACACACTGTTCACTCCTTGGTTCCTAAGGCTACTCTTATATGTATCGAATGAATTGCGAGCTGGCGAATTATCTCTTTTAAGTATATAAAAGTGTCAAGCACACGGTATAATTCGTGCTTCGTAAATTTAGGACTATCTTATACGTATAAAATGAATGACGAGATGGGTAATTGTTATTATTAGATTTTTCTATAGATAAACTTAGACCCTAATCATATAATGCCAGTCCTCTTTGGTTCATAAAGCAATTTTACTTACTGCATATAGGCCTATATGACAACTTAGATCGTACTATCTTAAAAATAATTATTCTTACCCACCATGATACCATGGTACAATTCTTTGTATGTAAAGCTACTCTTATATGTATAACATGAATTACGAGCTGGCAAAGCACTTGTATTAGCTATGAGTAAATGACACACACACTGTTCAATCCTTGGTTCCCAAGCCTACTCTTATATGTATCAAATGAATTGCGAGCTGGCGAATCATCTCTTTTAAGTATGTGAAAGTGTCAAGCACACGGTATAATTCGTGCTTCATAAATTTAGGACTATCTTATACATATAAATTCAATGACGAGATTTGTAAACGTTATTATTAGATGTTTCTATAGGTAAACTTAAACCCTAATCATTTAATGCCAGTCATTTTTTGTTTATAAAGCTATTGTTCTACTTACTGCATATAGGCCTATATGGCACCTTATATCGTACTATCTTAGAAATAATTATTCTTACCCACCATGATACCATGGTACAATTCTTTGTATGTAACGCTACTCTTATATGTAAAACATGAATTACGAGCTGGCGAAGCACTTGTATTAACTATGAGTAAATGACACACACACTGTACAATCCTTGGTTCCTAAGGCTACTCTTATATCTATCAAATGAATTGCGAGCTGGCGAATCATCTCTTTTAAGTATGCGAAAGTGTCAAGCACACGGTATAATTCGTGCTTCATAAATTTAGGACTATCTTATACGTATAAAATGAATGACGAGATGGGTAATTGTTACTATTAGATGTTTCTATAGATAAACTTAGACCCTAATCATATAATGCCAGTCCTCTTTGGTTCATAAAGCTATTGTACCTACTGCATATAGGCCTATATGACAACTTAGATCGTACTATCTTAAAAATAATTATTCTTACCTGCCATGATACCATGGCACAATTTTTTTTATGTAAAGCTACTCTTATATGTATAACATGAATACGAGTCGGCAAAGCATTCGTATTAATTATATGTACATGACACTCAGGGTACAAACGTTGGTTCCTAGGGCTTCTCTTATATGTATCAAATGAATTGCGAGCTGGCGAATCATTTCTTTTAAGTATGCAAAAGTGTCAAACACACGGTATAATTCGTGCTTCATAAATTCAAAACTATCTTATACGGATAAAACGAATGACGAGATGGGTAAACGTTATTATTAGAAGTTTCTATAGGTAAACTTAGACCCTAATCATATAATGCCAGTCCTCTTTGGTTCATAAAGCAATTCTACTTACTGCATATAGGCCTATATGACAACTTAGATCGTACTATCTTAAAAATAATTATTCTTACCCACCATGATACCATGGTACAATTCTTTGTATGTAACGCTACTCTTATATGTATAACATGAATTACGAGCTGGCGAAGCACTTGTATTAACTATGAGTAAATGACACACACACTGTACAATCCTTGGTTCCTAAAGCTACTCTTATATCTTTCAAATGAATTGCGAGCTGGCGAATCATCTCTTTTAAGTATATAAAAGTGTCAAGCACACGGTATAATTCGTGCTTCGTAAATTTAGGACTATCTTATACGTATAAAATGAATGACGAGATGGGTAATTGTTATTATTAGATTTTTCTATAGATAAACTTAGACCCTAATCATATAATGCCAGTCCTCTTTGGTTCATAAAGCAATTCTACTTACTGCATATAGGCCTATATGACAACTTAGATCGTACTATCTTAAAAATAATTATTCTTACCCACCATGATACCATGGTACAATTCTTTGTATGTAACGCTACTCTTATATGTATAACATGAATTACGAGCTGGCAAAGCACTTGTATTAGCTATGAGTAAATGACACACACACTGTTCAATCCTTGGTTCCCAAGCCTACTCTTATATGTATCAAATGAATTGCGAGCTGGCGAATCATCTCTTTTAAGTATGTGAAAGTGTCAAGCACACGGTATAATTCGTGCTTCATAAATTTAGGACTATCTTATACATATAAATTCAATGACGAGATTTGTAAACGTTATTATTAGATGTTTCTATAGGTAAACTTAAACCCTAATCATTTAATGCCAGTCATTTTTTGTTTATAAAGCTATTGTTCTACTTACTGCATATAGGCCTATATGACACCTTATATCGTAATATCTTAGAAATAATTATTCTTACCCACCATGATACCATGGTACAATTCTTTGAATGTAACGCTACTCTTATATGTATAACATGAATTGCGAGCTGGCGAAGCACTTGTATTAACTATGAGTAAATGACACACACACTGTACAATCCTTGGTTCCTAAGGCTACTCTTATATCTATCAAATGAATTGCGAGCTGGCGAATCATCTCTTTTAAGTATGCGAAAGTGTCAAGCACACGGTATAATTCGTGCTTCATAAATTTAGGACTATCTTATACGTATAAAATGAATGACGAGATGGGTAATTGTTTTTATTAGATGTTTCTATAGATAAACTTAGACCCTAATCATATAATGCCAGTCCTCTTTGGTTCATAAAGCTATTGTACCTACTGCATATAGGCCTATATGACAACTTAGATCGTACTATCTTAAAAATAATTATTCTTACCCACCATGATACCATGGTACAATTCTTTGTATGTAACGCTACTCCTATATGTATAACATGAATTACGAGCTGGCAAAGCACTTGTATTAGCTATGAGTAAATGACACACACACTGTTCAATCCTTGGTTCCCAAGCGTACTCTTATATGTATCAAATGAATTGCGAGCTGGCGAATCATCTCTTTTAAGTATGTGAAAGTGTCAAGCACACGGTATAATTCGTGCTTCATAAATTTAGGACTATCTTATACGTATAAAAACAACGACGAGATGGGTAAACGTTATTATTAGATGATTCTATAGGTAAACTTAGACCCTAATCATATAATGCCAGTCATTTTAGGTTCATAAAGCTATTTTTCTACTTACTACATATAGGCCTATATGACAACTTAGATCGTACTATCTTAAAAATAATTATTCTTACCCACCATGATACCATGGTACAATTCTTTGTATGTAAAGCTACTCTTATATGTATAACATGAATTACGAGCTGGCAAAGCACTTGTATTAACTTTGAGTAAATGACACACACACTATCCAACCCTTAGTTCCTAAGGCTACTCTTATATGTATCAAATGAATTGCGAGTTGGCGAATCATCTCTTTTAAGTATGCGAAAGTGTCAAGCACACGGTATAATTCGTGCTTTATAAATTTAGTTCTATTTTATACGTATAAAATGAATGACGAGATGGGTAAACGTTAATATTAGATGTTTCTATAAGTAAACTTAGACCCTAATCATATAATGCCAGTCATTTTTTGTCACAAAGCTATTTTTCTACCTACTGCATATAGGCCTATATGACAACTTAGTTCGTACTATCATAAAAATAATTATTCTTACCTACCATGATACCATGGCACGATTTTTTTTATGTAAAGCTACTCTTATATGTATAACATGAATACGATTCGGCAAAGCATTCGTATTAATTATATGTACATGACACTCAGGGTACAAACGTTGGTTCCTAGGGCTTCTCTTATATGTATCAAATGAATTGCGAGCTGGCGAATCATTTCTTTTAAGTATGCAAAAGTGTCAAACACACGGTATAATTCGTGCTTCATAAATTCAAAACTATCTTATACGGATAAAACGAATGACGAGATGGGTAAACGTTATTATTAGAAGTTTCTATAGGTAAACTTAGACCCTAATCATATAATGCCAGTCATTTTTGGTTCATAAAGCTATTTTTCTACTTACTGCATATAGGCCTATATGACGACTTATATCATACTATCTTAAAAATAATTATTCTTACCCACCATGATACCATGGTACAATTCTTTGTATGTAACACTACTCTTATATGTATAACATGAATTACGAGCTGGCGAAGCACTTGTATTAACTATGAGTAAATGAGACACACACTGTACAATCCTTGGTTCCTAAGGCTACTCTTATATGTATCAAATGAATTGCGAGCTGGCGAATCATCTGTTTTAAGTATGTGAAGGTGTCAAGCACACGGTATAATTCGTGCTTCATAAATTTAGGACTATCTTATACGTATAAAATGAATGACGAGATGGGTAAACGTTATTATTAGATGTTTCTATAGGTAAACTTAGACCCTAATCATATAATACCAGTCCTCTTTTGTTCATAAAGCTATTTTTCTACTTACTGCATATAGGCCTATATGACGACTTATATCATACTATCTTAAAAATAATTATTCTTACCCACCATGATACCATGGTACAATTCTTCGTATGTAACGCTACTCTTATATGTATAACATGAATTACGAGCTGGCGAAGCACTTGTATTAACTATGAGTAAATGACACACACACTATTCAATCTTTGGTTCCTAAGGCTACTCTTATATGTATCAAATGAATTGCGTGCTGGCGAATCATCTCTTTTAAGTATGCGAAAGTGTCAAGCACACGGTATAATTCGTGCTTCATAAATTAAGGACTATTTTATACATATAAATTCGATGACGAGATGGCTAACGTTATTATTAGATGTTTCTATAGGTAAACTTAGACCCTAATCATATAATTGCAGTTATGTTTGGTTCATAAAGCTATTTTTCTACTTACTGCATATAGGCCTATATGACAACTTAGATCGTACTATCTTAAAAATAATTATTCTTACCCACCATGATACCATGGTACAATTGTTTGTATGTAACGCTACTCTTATATGTATAACATGAATTACGAGCTGGCGAAGCACTTGTATTAACTATGAGTAAATGACACACACACTGTTCAATGCTTGGTTCCTAAGGCTACTCTTATATGTATCAAATGAATTGCGAGCTGGCGAATCACCTCTTTTAAGTATGTGAAAGTGTCAAGCACACGGTGTAATTTGTGCTTCGTAAATTTAGGACTATTTTATACGTATAAAATGAATGACGAGATGGGTAAACGTTATTATTAGATGTTTCTATAGGTAAATTTAGACCCTAATCATATAATGCCAGTCATTTTTGGTTCATAAAGCTATTTTTCTACTTACGGCATATAGGCCTATATCACAACTTATATCGTACTATCTTAAAAATAATTATTCTTACCCACCATGATACCATGGTATAATTCTTTGTATGTAATGCTACTCTTATATGCATAACATGAATTACGAGCTGGCGTAGCACTTGTATTAACTATGAGTTAATGACACACACACTATTCAATCCTTCGTTCCTAAGGCTACTCTTATATGTATCAGATGAATTGCGAGCTGGCGAATCATCTCTTTTAAGTATGCAAATGTGTCAATCACACGGTATAATTCGTGCTTCATAATTTAGTCCTACCTTATACATATAAATTCAATGACGAGATGGGTAAACGTCATTATTAGATGTTTCTATAGGTAAACTTAAACCCTAATCATTTAATGCCAGTCATTTTTTGTTTATAAAGCTATTGTTCTACTTACTGCATATAGGCCTATATGACACCTTATATCGTACTATCTTAAAAACAATTATTCTTACCCACCATGATACCATGGTACAATTCTTTGTATGTAACGCTACTCTTATATGTATAACATGAATTACGAGCTGGCGAAGCACTTGTATTAACTATGAGTAAATGACACACACACTGTTCAATCCTTGGTTCCTAAGGCTACTCTTATATGTATCGAATGAATTGCGAGCTGGCGAATTATCTCTTTTAAGTATATAAAAGTGTCAAGCACACGGTATAATTCGTGCTTCATAAATTTAGGACTATCTTATACGTATAAAATGAATGACGAGATGGGTAATGGTTATTATTAGATGTTTCTATAGACAAACTTAGACCCTAATCATATAATGCCAGCCCTCTTAGGTTCATAAAGCTATTGTACTTACTCCATATAGGCCTAAATGACAACTTAGATCGTATTATCTTAAAAATAATTATTCTTACCCACCATGATACCATGGTACAATACTTTGTATGTAACGCTACTCTTATATGTATAACATGAATTACGAGCTGGCGAAGCACTTGTATTAACTATGAGTAAATGACACACACACTGTTCAATCCTTGGTTCCTAAGGCTACTCTTATATGTATCGAATGAATTGCGAGCAGGCGAATCATCTCTTTTAAGTATGCGAAAGTGTCAAGCACACGATATAATTCGTGCTTCATAAATTTTGTCCTATCTTATACGTATAAAATGAATGACGAGATGGGTAATGGTTATTATTAGATGTTTCTATAGACAAACTTAGACCCTAATCATATAATGCCAGCCCTCTTAGGTTCATAAAGCTATTGTACTTACTCCATATAGGCCTAAATGACAACTTAGATCGTACTATCTTAAAAATAATTATTCTTACCCACCATGATACCATGGTACAATACTTTGTATGTAACGCTACTCTTATATGTATAACATGAATTACGAGCTGGCGAAGCACTTGTATTAACTATGAGTAAATGACACACACACTGTTCAATCCTTGGTTCCTAAGGCTACTCTTATATGTATCGAATGAATTGCGAGCAGGCGAATCATCTCTTTTAAGTATGCGAAAGTGTCAAGCACACGATATAATTCGTGCTTCATAAATTTTGTCCTATCTTATACATATAAATTCAATGACGAGATGGGTAAACGTTATTATTAGATGTTTCTATAGGTAAACTTAAACCCTAATCTTTTAATGCCAGTCATTTTTTGTTTATAAAGCTATTGTTCTACTTACTGCATATAGGCCTATATGACACCTTATATCGTACTATCTTAAAAATAATTATTCTTACCCACCATGATACCATGGTACAATTCTTTGTATGTAACGCTACTCTTATATGTATAACATGAATTACGAGCTGGCGAAGCACTTGTATTAACTATGAGTAAATGACACACACACTGTTCACTCCTTGGTTCCTAAGGCTACTCTTATATGTATCGAATGAATTGCGAGCTGGCGAATTATCTCTTTTAAGTATATAAAAGTGTCAAGCACACGGTATAATTCGTGCTTCTTAAATTTAGGACTATCTTATACGTATAAAATGAATGACGAGATGGGTAATTGTTATTATTAGATTTTTCTATAGATAAACTTAGACCCTAATCATATAATGCCAGTCCTCTTTGGTTCATAAAGCAATTTTACTTACTGCATATAGGCCTATATGACAACTTAGATCGTACTATCTTAAAAATAATTATTCTTACCCACCATGATACCATGGTACAATTCTTTGTATGTAACGCTACTCTTATATGTATAACATGAATTACGAGCTGGCAAAGCACTTGTATTAGCTATGAGTAAATGACACACACACTGTTCAATCCTTGGTTCCCAAGCCTACTCTTATATGTATCAAATGAATTGCGAGCTGGCGAATCATCTCTTTTAAGTATGTGAAAGTGTCAAGCACACGGTATAATTCGTGCTTCATAAATTTAGGACTATCTTATACATATAAATTCAATGACGGGATTTGTAAACGTTATTATTAGATGTTTCTATAGGTAAACTTAAACCCTAATCATTTAATGCCAGTCATTTTTTGTTTATAAAGCTATTGTTCTACTTACTGCATATAGGCCTATATGACACCTTATATCGTACTATCTTAGAAATAATTATTCTTACCCACCATGATACCATGGTACAATTCTTTGTATGTAACGCTACTCTTATATGTAAAACATGAATTACGAGCTGGCGAAGCACTTGTATTAACTATGAGTAAATGACACACACACTGTACAATCCTTGGTTCCTAAGGCTACTCTTATATCTATCAAATGAATTGCGAGCTGGCGAATCATCTCTTTTAAGTATGCGAAAGTGTCAAGCACACGGTATAATTCGTGCTTCATAAATTTAGGACTATCTTATACGTATAAAATGAATGACGAGATGGGTAATTGTTATTATTAGATGTTTCTATAGATAAACTTAGACCCTAATCATATAATGCCAGTCCTCTTTGGTTCATAAAGCTATTGTACCTACTGCATATAGGCCTATATGACAACTTAGATCGTACTATCTTAAAAATAATTATTCTTACCTGCCATGATACCATGGCACAATTTTTTTTATGTAAAGCTACTCTTATATGTATAACATGAATTACGAGCTGGCGAAGCCGAGTTAGCTTCTTGTATTAACTATGAGTAAATGACACACACACTATTCAATCCTTGGTTCCTAAGGCTACTCTTATATGTATCAAATGAATTGCGAGCTGGCGAATCATCTCTTTTAAGTATGTGAAAGTGTCAAGCACATGGTATAATTCGTGCTTCATAAATTTAGGACTATCTTATACGTATAAAATGAATGACGAGATGGGTAATGGTTATTATTAGATGTTTCTATAGATAAACTTAGACCCTAATCATATAATGCCAGTCCTCTTAGGTTCATAAAGCTATTGTACTTACTCCATATAGGCCTAAATGACAACTTAGATCGTACTATCTTAAAAATAATTATTCTTACCCACCATGATACCATGGTACAATACTTTGTATGTAACGCTACTCTTATATGTATAACATGAATTACGAGCTGGCGAAGCACTTGTATTAACTATGAGTAAATGACACACACACTGTTCAATCCTTGGTTCCTAAGGCTACTCTTATATGTATCGAATGAATTGCGAGCTGGCGAATCATCTCTTTTAAGTATGCGAAAGTGTCAAGCACACGATATAATTCGTGCTTCATAAATTTAATCCTATCTTATACATATAAATTCAATGACGAGATGGGTAAACGTTATTATTAGATGTTTCTATAGGTAAACTTAAACCCTAATCATTTAATGCCAGTCATTTTTTGTTTATAAAGCTATTGTTCTACTTACTGCATATAGGCCTATATGACACCTTATATCGTACTATCTTAAAAACAATTATTCTTACCCACCATGATACCATGGTACAATTCTTTGTATGTAACGCTACTCTTATATGTATAACATGAATTACGAGCTGGCGAAGCACTTGTATTAACTATGAGTAAATGACACACACACTGTTCAATCCTTGGTTCCTAAGGCTACTCTTATATGTATCGAATGAATTGCGAGCTGGCGAATTATCTCTTTTAAGTATATAAAAGTGTCAAGCACACGGTATAATTCGTGCTTCGTAAACTTAGGACTATCTTATACGTATAAAATGAATGACGAGATGGGTAATTGTTATTATTAGATTTTTCTATAGATAAACTTAGACCCTAATCATATAATGCCAGTTCTCTTTGGTTCATAAAGCAATTCTACTTACTGCATATAGGCCTATATGACAACTTAGATCGTACTATCTTAAAAATAATTATTCTTACCCACCATGATACCATGGTACAATTCTTTGTATGTAACGCTACTCTTATATGTATAACATGAATTACGAGCTGGCGAAGCACTTGTATTAACTATGAGTAAATGACACACACACTGTACAATCCTTGGTTCCTAAAGCTACTCTTATATCTTTCAAATGAATTGCGAGCTGGCGAATCATCTCTTTTAAGTATGTGAAAGTGTCAAGCACATGGTATAATTCGTGCTTCATAAATTTAGGACTATCTTATACGTATAAAATGAATGACGAGATGGGTAATGGTTATTATTAGATGTTTCTATAGATAAACTTAGACCCTAATCATATAATGCCAGTCCTCTTAGGTTCATAAAGCTATTGTACTTACTCCATATAGGCCTAAATGACAACTTAGATCGTACTATCTTAAAAATAATTATTCTTACCCACCATGATACCATGGTACAATTCTTTGTATGTAACGCTACTCTTATATGTATAACATGAATTACGAGCTGGCGAAGCACTTGTATTAACTATGAGTAAATGACACACACACTGTACAATCCTTGGTTCCTAAAGCTACTCTTATATCTTTCAAATGAATTGCGAGCTGGCGAATCATCTCTTTTAAGTATGCGAAAGTGTCAAGCACACGATATAATTCGTGCTTCATAAATTTTGTCCTATCTTATACATATAAATTCAATGACGAGATGGGTAAACGTTATTATTAGATGTTTCTATAGGTAAACTTAAACCCTAATCATTTAATGCCAGTCATTTTTTGTTTATAAAGCTATTGTTCTACTTACTGCATATAGGCCTATATGACACCTTATATCGTACTATCTTAAAAATAATTATCCTTACCCACCATGATACCATGGTACAATTGTTTGTACGTAACGCTACTCTTATATGTATAACATGAATTACGAGCTGGCGAAGCACTTGTATTAACTATGAGTAAATGACACACACACTGTTCAGTCCTTGGTTCCTAAGGCTACTCTTATATGTATCGAATGAATTGCGAGCTGGCGAATTATCTCTTTTAAGTATATAAAAGTGTCAAGCACACGGTATAATTCGTGCTTCGTAAATTTAGGACTATCTTATACGTATAAAATGAATGACGAGATGGGTAAACGTTAATATTAGATGTTTCTATAGGTAAACTTAGACCCTAATCATATAATGCCAGTCATTTTTTGTCACAAAGCTATTTTTCTACCTACTGCATATAGGCCTATATGACAACTTAGTTCGTACTATCATAAAAATAATTATTCTTACCTACCATGATACCATGGCACGATTTTTTTATGTAAAGCTACTCTTATATGTATAACATGAATACGAGTCGGCAAAGCATTCGTATTAATTATATGTACATGACACTCAGGGTACAAACGTTGGTTCCTAGGGCTTCTCTTATATGTATCAAATGAATTGCGAGCTGGCGAATCATTTCTTTTAAGTATGCAAAAGTGTCAAACACACGGTATAATTCGTGCTTCATAAATTCAAAACTATCTTATACGGATAAAACGAATGACGAGATGGGTAAACGTTATTATTAGAAGTTTCTATAGGTAAACTTAGACCCTAATCATATAATGCCAGTCATTTTTGGTTCATAAAGCTATTTTTCTACTTACTGCATATAGGCCTATATGACGACTTATATCATACTATCTTAAAAATAATTATTCTTACCCACCATGATACCATGGTACAATTCTTCGTATGTAACGCTACTCTTATATGTATAACATGAATTACGAGCTGTCGAAGCACTTGTATTAACTATGAGTAAATGACACACACACTATTCAATCTTTGGTTCCTAAGGCTACTCTTATATGTATCAAATGAATTGTGTGCTGGCGAATCATCTCTTTTAAGTATGCGAAAGTGTCAAGCACACGGTTTAATTCGTGCTTCATAAACTAAGGACTATTTTATACATATAAATTCGATGACGAGATGGCTAACGTTATTATTAGATGTTTCTATAGGTAAACTTAGACCCTAATCATATAATTGCAGTTATGTTTGGTTCATAAAGCTATTTTTCTACTTACTGCATATAGGCCTATATGACAACTTAGATCGTACTATCTTAAAAATAATTATTCTTACCCACCATGATACCATGGTACAATTGTTTGTATGTAACGCTACTCTTATATGTATAACATGAATTACGAGCTGGCGAAGCACTTGTATTAACTATGAGTAAATGACACACACACTGTACAATCCTTGGTTCCTAAAGCTACTCTTATATCTTTCAAATGAATTGCGAGCTGGCGAATCATCTCTTTTAAGTATGCGAAAGTGTCAAGCACACGATATAATTCGTGCTTCATAAATTTTGTCCTATCTTATACATATAAATTCAATGACGAGATGGGTAAACGTTATTATTAGATGTTTCTATAGGTAAACTTAAACCCTAATCTTTTAATGCCAGTCATTTTTTGTTTATAAAGCTATTGTTCTACTTACTGCATATAGGCCTATATGACACCTTATATCGTACTATCTTAAAAATAATTATTCTTACCCACCATGATACCATGGTACAATTCTTTGTATGTAACGCTACTCTTATATGTATAACATGAATTACGAGCTGGCGAAGCACTTGTATTAACTATGAGTAAATGACACACACACTGTTCAGTCCTTGGTTCCTAAGGCTACTCTTATATGTATCGAATGAATTGCGAGCTGGCGAATTATCTCTTTTAAGTATATAAAAGTGTCAAGCACACGGTATAATTCGTGCTTCGTAAATTTAGGACTATCTTATACGTATAAAATGAATGACGAGATGGGTAATTGTTATTATTAGATTTTTCTATAGATAAACTTAGACCCTAATCATATAATGCCAGTCCTCTTTGGTTCATAAAGCAATTTTACTTACTGCATATAGGCCTATATGACAACTTAGATCGTACTATCTTAAAAATAATTATTCTTACCCACCATGATACCATGGTACAATTCTTTGTATGTAACGCTACTCTTATATGTATAACATGAATTACGAGCTGGCGAAGCACTTGTATTAACTATGAGTAAATGACACACACACTGTACAATCCTTGGTTCCTAAGGCTACTCTTATATCTATCAAATGAATTGCGAGCTGGCGAATCATCTCTTTTAAGTATGCGAAAGTGTCAAGCACACGGTATAATTCGTGCTTCATAAATTTAGGACTATCTTATACGTATAAAATGAATGACGAGATGGGTAATTGTTATTATTAGATGTTTCTATAGATAAACTTAGACCCTAATCATATAATGCCAGTCCTCTTTGGTTCATAAAGCTATTGTACCTACTGCATATAGGCCTATATGACAACTTAGATCGTACTATCTTAAAAATAATTATTCTTACCTGCCATGATACCATGGCACAATTTTTTTTATGTAAAGCTACTCTTATATGTATAACATGAATTACGAGCTGGCGAAGCCGAGTTAGCTTCTTGTATTAACTATGAGTAAATGACACACACACTATTCAATCCTTAGTTCCTAAGGCTACTCTTATATGTATCAAATGAATTGCGAGCTGGCGAATCATCTCTTTTAAGTATGTGAAAGTGTCAAGCACATGGTATAATTCGTGCTTCATAAATTTAGGACTATCTTATACGTATAAAATGAATGACGAGATGGGTAATGGTTATTATTAGATGTTTCTATAGATAAACTTAGACCCTAATCATATAATGCCAGTCCTCTTAGGTTCATAAAGCTATTGTACTTACTCCATATAGGCCTAAATGACAACTTAGATCGTACTATCTTAAAAATAATTATTCTTACCCACCATGATACCATGGTACAATACTTTGTATGTAACGCTACTCTTATATGTATAACATGAATTACGAGCTGGCGAAGCACTTGTATTAACTATGAGTAAATGACACACACACTGTTCAATCCTTGGTTCCTAAGGCTACTCTTATATGTATCGAATGAATTGCGAGCTGGCGAATCATCTCTTTTAAGTATGCGAAAGTGTCAAGCACACGATATAATTCGTGCTTCATAAATTTAATCCTATCTTATACATATAAATTCAATGACGAGATGGGTAAACGTTATTATTAGATGTTTCTATAGGTAAACTTAAACCCTAATCATTTAATGCCAGTCATTTTTTGTTTATAAAGCTATTGTTCTACTTACTGCATATAGGCCTATATGACACCTTATATCGTACTATCTTAAAAACAATTATTCTTACCCACCATGATACCATGGTACAATTCTTTGTATGTAACGCTACTCTTATATGTATAACATGAATTACGAGCTGGCGAAGCACTTGTATTAACTATGAGTAAATGACACACACACTGTTCAATCCTTGGTTCCTAAGGCTACTCTTATATGTATCGAATGAATTGCGAGCTGGCGAATTATCTCTTTTAAGTATATAAAAGTGTCAAGCACACGGTATAATTCGTGCTTCGTAAACTTAGGACTATCTTATACGTATAAAATGAATGACGAGATGGGTAATTGTTATTATTAGATTTTTCTATAGATAAACTTAGACCCTAATCATATAATGCCAGTCCTCTTTTGTTCATAAAGCAATTCTACTTACTGCATATAGGCCTATATGACAACTTAGATCGTACTATCTTAAAAATAATTATTCTTACCCACCATGATACCATGGTACAATTCTTTGTATGTAACGCTACTCTTATATGTATAACATGAATTACGAGCTGGCGAAGCACTTGTATTAACTATGAGTAAATGACACACACACTGTACAATCCTTGGTTCCTAAAGCTACTCTTATATCTTTCAAATGAATTGCGAGCTGGCGAATCATCTCTTTTAAGTATGTGAAAGTGTCAAGCACATGGTATAATTCGTGCTTCATAAATTTAGGACTATCTTATACGTATAAAATGAATGACGAGATGGGTAATGGTTATTATTAGATGTTTCTATAGATAAACTTAGACCCTAATCATATAATGCCAGTCCTCTTAGGTTCATAAAGCTATTGTACTTACTCCATATAGGCCTAAATGACAACTTAGATCGTACTATCTTAAAAATAATTATTCTTACCCACCATGATACCATGGTACAATTCTTTGTATGTAACGCTACTCTTATATGTATAACATGAATTACGAGCTGGCGAAGCACTTGTATTAACTATGAGTAAATGACACACACACTGTACAATCCTTGGTTCCTAAAGCTACTCTTATATCTTTCAAATGAATTGCGAGCTGGCGAATCATCTCTTTTAAGTATGCGAAAGTGTCAAGCACACGATATAATTCGTGCTTCATAAATTTTGTCCTATCTTATACATATAAATTCAATGACGAGATGGGTAAACGTTATTATTAGATGTTTCTATAGGTAAACTTAAACCCTAATCATTTAATGCCAGTCATTTTTTGTTTATAAAGCTATTGTTCTACTTACTGCATATAGGCCTATATGACACCTTATATCGTACTATCTTAAAAATAATTATCCTTACCCACCATGATACCATGGTACAATTGTTTGTACGTAACGCTACTCTTATATGTATAACATGAATTACGAGCTGGCGAAGCACTTGTATTAACTATGAGTAAATGACACACACACTGTTCAGTCCCTGGTTCCTAAGGCTACTCTTATATGTATCGAATGAATTGCGAGCTGGCGAATTATCTCTTTTAAGTATATAAAAGTGTCAAGCACACGGTATAATTCGTGCTTCGTAAATTTAGGACTATCTTATACGTATAAAATGAATGACGAGATGGGTAAACGTTAATATTAGATGTTTCTATAGGTAAACTTAGACCCTAATCATATAATGCCAGTCATTTTTTGTCACAAAGCTATTTTTCTACCTACTGCATATAGGCCTATATGACAACTTAGTTCGTACTATCATAAAAATAATTATTCTTACCTACCATGATACCATGGCACGATTTTTTTATGTAAAGCTACTCTTATATGTATAACATGAATACGAGTCGGCAAAGCATTCGTATTAATTATATGTACATGACACTCAGGGTACAAACGTTGGTTCCTAGGGCTTCTCTTATATGTATCAAATGAATTGCGAGCTGGCGAATCATTTCTTTTAAGTATGCAAAAGTGTCAAACACACGGTATAATTCGTGCTTCATAAATTCAAAACTATCTTATACGGATAAAACGAATGACGAGATGGGTAAACGTTATTATTAGAAGTTTCTATAGGTAAACTTAGACCCTAATCATATAATGCCAGTCATTTTTGGTTCATAAAGCTATTTTTCTACATACTGCATATAGGCCTATATGACGACTTATATCATACTATCTTAAAAATAATTATTCTTACCCACCATGATACCATGGTACAATTCTTCGTATGTAACACTACTCTTATATGTATAACATGAATTACGAGCTGGCGAAGCACTTGTATTAACTATGAGTAAATGAGACACACACTGTACAATCCTTGGTTCCTAAGGCTACTCTTATATGTATCAAATGAATTGCGAGCTGGCGAATCATCTGTTTTAAGTATGTGAAGGTGTCAAGCACACGGTATAATTCGTGCTTCATAAATTTAGGACTATCTTATACGTATAAAATGAATGACGAAATGGGTAAACGTTATTATTAGATGTTTCTATAGGTAAACTTAGACCCTAATCATATAATACCAGTCCTCTTTTGTTCATAAAGCTATTTTTCTACTTACTGCATATAGGCCTATATGACGACTTATATCATACTATCTTAAAAATAATTATTCTTACCCACCATGATACCATGGTACAATTCTTCGTATGTAACGCTACTCTTATATGTATAACATGAATTACGAGCTGTCGAAGCACTTGTATTAACTATGAGTAAATGACACACACACTATTCAATCTTTGGTTCTTAAGGCTACTCTTATATGTATCAAATGAATTGTGTGCTGGCGAATCATCTCTTTTAAGTATGCGAAAGTGTCAAGCACACGGTATAATTCGTGCTTCATAAATTAAGGACTATTTTATACATATAAATTCGATGACGAGATGGCTAACGTTATTATTAGATGTTTCTATAGGTAAACTTAAACCCTAATCATATAATTGCAGTTATGTTTGGTTCATAAAGCTATTTTTCTACTTACTGCATATAGGCCTATATGACAACTTAGATCGTACTATCTTAAAAATAATTATTCTTACCCACCATGATACCATGGTACAATTGTTTGTATGTAACGCTACTCTTATATGTATAACATGAATTACGAGCTGGCGAAGCACTTGTATTAACTATGAGTAAATGACACACACACTGTTCAATGCTTGGTTCCTAAGGCTACTCTTATATGTATCAAATGAATTGCGAGCTGGCGAATCACCTCTTTTAAGTATGTGAAAGTGTCAAGCACACGGTGTAATTTGTGCTTCGTAAATTTAGGACTATTTTATACGTATAAAATGAATGACGAGATGGGTAAACGTTATTATTAGATGTTTCTATAGGTAAATTTAGACCCTAATCATATAATGCCAGTCATTTTTGGTTCATAAAGCTATTTTTCTACTTACGGCATATAGGCCTATATGACAACTTATATCGTACTATCTTAAAAATAATTATTCTTACCCACCATGATACCATGGTATAATTCTTTGTATGTAATGCTACTCTTATATGCATAACATGAATTACGAGCTGGCGTAGCACTTGTATTAACTATGAGTTAATGACACACACACTATTCAAACCTTGGTTCCTAAGGCTACTCTTATATGTATCAGATGAATTGCGAGCTGGCGAATCATCTCTTTTAAGTATGCAAATGTGTCAATCACACGGTATAATTCGTGCTTCATAAATTTAGAACTATATTATACGTATAAAATGAAAGACGAGATGGGTAAACGTTATTATTAATTGATGTTTCTAAAGGTAAACCTAGACCCTAATCATATAGTGCCAGTCATTTTAGTTTCATAAAGCTATTTTTCTAATTACTGCATATAGGCCTATATGACAACTTAGATCGTACTATCTTAAAAATACTTATTCTTACCCACCATGATACCATGGTACAATTCTTTGTATGTAACGCTACTCTTATATGTATAACATGAATTACGAGCTGGCGAAGCACTTGTATTAACTATGAGTAAATGACACACACACTGTTCAATCCTTGGTTCCTAAGGCTACTCTTATATGTATCAAATGAATTGCGAGCTTTCGAATCATCTCTTTTAAGTATGTCAAAGCGTCAAGCACACGGTATTATTCGTCCTTCATAAATTTAGGACTATTTTATACCTATAAATTCAATGACGAGATGGGTAAACGTTATTATTAGATGTTTCTATAGGTAAACTTAGACCCTAATCATATAATGCCAGTCCTCTTTTGTTCATAAAGCTATTTTTCTACTTACTGCATATAGGCTTATATGACAACTTAGACCGTACTATCATAAAAATAATTATTCTTACCCACCATGATACCATGGTACAATTCTTTGTATGTAACGCTACTCTTATATGTATAACATGAATTACGAGCTGGCGAAGCACTAGTATTAACTATGAATAAATGACACACACACTGTACAATCCTTGGTTCCTAAGGCTACTCTTATATCTATCAAATGAATTGCGAGCTGGCGAATCATCTCTTTTAAGTATGCGAAAGAGTCAAGCACACGGTATAATTCGTGCTTCATAAATTTAGGACTATCTTATACGTATATTATGAATGACGAGATGGGTAATTGTTATTATTAGATGTTTCTATAGATAAACTTAGACCCTAATCATATAATGCCAGTCCTCTTTGGTTCATAAAGCTATTGTACCTACTGCATATAGGCCTATATGACAACTTAGATCGTACTATCTTAAAAATAATTATTCTTACCCACCATGATACCATGGTACAATTCTTTGTATGTAACGCTACTCTTATATGTATAACATGAATTACGAGCTGGCAAAGCACTTGTATTAGCTATGAGTAAATGACACACACACTGTTCAATCCTTGGTTCCCAAGCCTACTCTTATATGTATCAAATGAATTGCGAGCTGGCGAATCATCTCTTTTAAGTATGTGAAAGTGTCAAGCACACGGTATAATTCGTGCTTCATAAATTTAGGACTATCTTATACGTACAAAAAGAACGACGAGATGGGTAAACGTTATTATTAGATGTTTCTATAGGTAAACTTAGACCCTAATCATATAATGCCAGTCATTTTTGGTTCATAAAGCTATTTTTCTAATTACTGCACATAGGCCTATATGACAACTTAGATCGTACTATCATAAAAATAATTATTCTTACCCACCATGATACCATGGTACAATTCTTTGTATGTAAAGCTACTCTTATATGTATAACATGAATTACGAGCTGGCAAAGCACTTGTATTATCTTTGAGTAAATGATACACACACTATTCAACCCTTAGTTCCTAAGGCTACTCTTATATGTATCAAATGAATTGCGAGTTGGCGAATCATCTCTTTTAAGTATGCGAAAGTGTCAAGCACACGGTATAATTCGTGCTTTATAAATTTAGTTCTATTTTATACGTATAAAATGAATGACGAGATGGGTAAACGTTAATATTAGATGTTTCTATAGGTAAACTTAGACCCTAATCATATAATGCCAGTCATTTTTTGTCACAAAGCTATTTTTCTACGTACTGCATATAGGCCTATATGACAACTTAGATCGTACTATCATAAAAATAATTATTCTTACCTACCGTGATACCATGGCACGATTTTTTTTATGTAAAGCTACTCTTATATGTATAATATGAATACGAGCCGGCAAAGCATTCGTATCAATTATATGTACATGACACTCAGGGTACAAACGTTGGTTCCTAGGGCTTCTCTTATATGTATCAAATGAATTGCGAGCTGGCGAATCATTTCTTTTAAGTATGCGAAAGTGTCAAACACACGGTATAATTCGTGCTTCATAAATTCAAGACTATCTTATACGGATAAAACGAATGACGAGATGGGTAAACGTTATTATTAGAAGTTTCTATAGGTAAACTTAGACCCTAATCATATAATGCCAGTCATTTTTGGTTCATAAAGCTTTTTCTCCACTTACTGCATATAGGCCTATATGACAACTTATATCATACTATCTTAAAAATAATTATTCTTACCCACCATGATACCATGGTACAATTCTTTGTATGTAACGCTACTCTTATATGTATAACATGAATTACGAGCTGGCAAAGCACTTGTATTAACTATGAGTAAATGAAACACACACTATTCAATCCTTGGTTCCTAAGGCTACTCTTATATGTATCAAATGAATTGCGAGTTGGCGAATCATCTCTTTTAAGTATGCGAAAGTGTCAGGCACACGGTATAATTCGTGCTTTATAAATTTAGTTCTTTTTTATACGTATAAAATGAATGGCGAGATGGGTAAACGTTAATATTAGATGTTTCTATAGGTAAACTTAGACCCTAATCATATAATGCCAGTCATTTTTTGTCACAAAGCTATTTTTCTACTTACTGCATATAGGCCTATATGACAACTTAGTTCGTACTATCATAGAAATAATTATTCTTACCTACCATGATACCATGGCACGATTTTCTTTATGTAAAGCTACTCTTATATGTATAACATGAATACGAGCCGGCAAAGCATTCGTATTAATTATATGTACATGACACTCAGGGTACAAACGTTGGTTCCTAAGGCTACTCTTATATGTATCAAATGAATTCCGAGCTGGCGAATCATCTCTTTTAAGTATGTGAAAGTGTCAAGCACACGGTATAATTCGTGCTTCATAAATTTAGGACTATTTTATACGTATAAAATGAATGACGAGATGGGTAAACGTTAATATTAGATGTTTCTATAGGTAAACTTAGACCCTAATCATATAATACCAGTCATTTTTTGTCACAAAGCTATTTTTCTACTTACTGCATATAGGCCTATATGACGACTTATATCATACTATCATAAAAATAATTATTCTTACCCACCATGATACCATGGTACAATTCTTTGTATGTAACGCTACTTTATATGTATAACATGAATTACGAGCTGGCGAAGCACTTGTATTAACTATGAGTAAATGACACACACACTGTTCAATCCTTGGTTCCTAAGACTACTCTTATATGTATCAAATGAATTGCGAGCTGGCGAATCATCTCTTTTTAGTATGTGAAAGTGTCAAGCACACGGTGTAATTTGTGCTTCTTAAATTTAGGACTATTTTATACGTATAAAATGAATGACGAGATGGGTAAACGTTATTATTAGATGTTTCTATAGGTAAACTTAGACCCTAATCATATAATGCCAGTCATTTTTGGTTCATAAAGCTATTTTTCTACTTACTGCGTATAGGCCTATATGACAACTTAGATCGTACTATCTTAAAAATAATTATTCTTACCCACCATGATACCATGGTACAATTCTTTGTATGTAACGCTACTCTTATATGTATAACATGAATTACGAGCTGGCGAAGCACTTGTATTAACTAAGAGTAAATGACACACACACTATTCAATCCTTGGTTCCTAAGGCTACTCTTATATGTATCAAATGAATTGCGAGTTGGCGAATCATCTCTTTTAAGTATGCGAAAGTGTCAAGCACACGGTATAATTCGTGCTTTATAAATTTAGTTCTATTTTATACGTATAAAATGAATGACGAGATGGGTAAACGTTAATATTAGATGTTTCTATAGGTAAACTTAGACCCTAATCATATAATACCAGTCATTTTTTGTCACAAAGCTATTTTTCTACTTACTGCATATAGGCCTATATGACGACTTAGATCGTAGTATCTTAAAAATAATTATTCTTACCCACCATGATACCATGGTACAATTGTTTGTATGTAACGCTACTTTATATGTATAACATGAATTACGAGCTGGCGAAGCACTTGTATTAACTATGAGTAAATGACACACACACTGTTCAATCCTTGGTTCCTAAGACTACTCTTATATGTATCAAATGAATTGCGAGCTGGCGAATCATCTCTTTTTAGTATGTGAAAGTGTCAAGCACACGGTGTAATTTGTGCTTCTTAAATTTAGGACTATTTTATACGTATAAAATGAATGACGAGATGGGTAAACGTTATTATTAGATGTTTCTATAGGTAAACTTAGACCCTAATCATATAATGCCAGTCATTTTTGGTTCATAAAGCTATTTTTCTACTTACTGCATATAGGCCTATATGACAACTTTGTTCGTACTATCATAAAAATAATTATTCTTACCTACCATGATACCATGGCACGATTTTTTTTATGTAAAGCTACTCTTATATGTATAACATGAATACGAGCCGGCAAAGAATTCGTATTAATTATATGTACATGACACTCAGGGTACAAACGTTGGTTCCTAGGGCTTCTCTTATATGTATCAAATGAATTACGAGCTGGCGAATCATTTCTTTTAAGTATGCGAAAGTGTCAAACACACGGTATAATTCGTGCTTCATAACTTCAAGACTATCTTATACGGATAAAACGAATGACGAGATGGGTAAACGTTATTATTAGAAGTTTCTATAGGTAAACTTAGACCCTAATCATATAATGCGTCATTTTTGGTTCACAAAGCTATTTTTCTACTTACTGCATATAGGCCTATATGACGACTTATATCATACTATCATAAAAATAATTATTCTTACCCACCATGATACCATGGTACAATTCTTTGTATGTAACGCCACTCTTATATGTATAACATGAATTACGAGCTGGCGAAGCACTTGTATTAACTATGAGTAAATGACACACACACTATTCAATCCTTGGTTCCTAAGGCTACTCTTATATGTATCAAATGAATTCCGAGCTGGCGAATCATCTCTTTTAAGTATGTGAAACTGTCAAGCACACGGTATAATTCATGCTTCATAAATTTAGGACTATCTTATATGTATAAAATGAATGACGAGATGGGTAAACGTTATTATTAGATGTTTCTATAGGTAAACTTAGACCCTAATCATATAATGCCAGTCATTTTTGGTTCATAAAGCTATTTTCCTACTTACTGCATATAGGCCTATATGACGACTTATATCATACTATCTTAAAAATAATTATTCTTACCCACCATGATACCATGGTACAATTCTTCGTATGTAACGCTACTCTTATATGTATAACATGAATTACGAGCTGGCGAAGCACTTGTATTAACTATGAGTAAATGACACACACACTATTCAATCCTTGGTTCCTAAGGCTACTCTTATATGTATCAAATGAATTGCGAGCTGGCGAATCACCTCTTTTAAGTATGCGAAAGTGTCAAGCACACGGTATAATTCGTGCTTCATAAATTAAGGACTATATTATACATATAAATTCGATGACGAGATGGGTAAACGTTATTATTAGATGTTTCTATAGGTAAACTTAGACCCTAATCATATAATTGCAGTTATTTTTGGTTCATAAAGCTATTTTTCTACTTACTGCATATAGGCCTATATGACAACTTAGATCGTAGTATCCTAAAAATAATTATTCTTACCCACCATGATACCATGGTACAATTGTTTGTATGTAACGCTACTCTTATATGTGTAACATGAATTACGAGCTGGCGAAGCATTTGTATTAACTATGAGTAAATGACACACACACTGTTCAATCCTTGGTTCCTAAGGCTATTCTTATATGTATCAAATGAATTGCGAGCTGGCGAATCATCTCTTTTAAGTATGTGAAAGTGTCAAGCACACGGTGTAATTTGTGCTTCGTAAATTTAGGACTATTTTATACATATAAAATGAATGACGAGATGGGTAAACGTTATTATTAGATGTTTCTATAGGTAAACTTAGACCCTAATCATATAATGCCAGTCATTTTTGGTTCATAAAGCTATTTTTCTACTTACTGCATATAGGCCTATATGACGACTTATATCATACTATCTTAAAAATAATTATTCTTACCCACCATGATACCATGGTACAATTCTTTGTATGTAACGCTACTCTTATATGTATTACATGAATTACGAGCTGGCGAAGCACTTGTATTAACTATGAGTAATTGACACACAGACTATTCAATCCTTGGTTCCTAAGGCTACTCTTATATGTATCAAATGAATTTGGAGCTGGCGAATCCTCTCTTTTAAGTATGTGAAAGTGTCAAGCACACGGTATAATTCGTGCTTCATAAATTTAGGACTATCTTATACGTATAAAATGAATGACGAGATGGGTAAACGTTATTATTAGATGTTTCTATAGGTAAACTTAGACCCTAATCATATAATTGCAGTTATTTTTGGTTCATAAAGCTATTTTTCTTCTTACTGCATATAGGCCTATATGACAACTTAGATCGTAGTATCTTAAAAATAATTATTCTTACCCACCATGATACCATGGTACAATTCTTTGTATGTAACGCTACTCTTATATGTATAACGTGAATTACGAGCTGGCGAAGCACTTGTATTAACTATGAGTAAATGACACACACACTGTTCAATCCTTGGTTCCTAAGGCTACTCTTATATGTATCAAATGAATGGCGAGCTGGCGAATCATCTCTTTTAAGTATGTGAAAGTGTCAAGCACACGGTGTAATTTTTGCTTCGTAAATTTAGGACTATTTTATACGTATAAAATGAATGACGAGATGGGTAAACGTTATTATTAGATGTTTCTATAGGTAAACTTAGACCCTAATCATATAATGCCAGTTATTTTTGGTTCATAAAGCTATTTTTCTACTTACTGCATATAGGCCTATATGACAACTTATATCGTACTATCTTAAAAATAATTATTCTTACCCACCATGATACCATGGTACAATTCTTTGTATGTAAAGCTACTCTTATATGTATAACATGAATTACGAGCTGGCGAAGCACTTGTATTAATTATGAGTAAATGACACACACACTATCCAACCCTTAGTTCCCAAGCCTACTCTTATATGTATCAAATGAGTTGCGAGTTGGCGAATCATCTCTTTTAAGTATGCGAAAGTGTCAAGCACACGGTATAATTCGTGCTTTATAAATTTAGTTCTATTTTATACGTATAAAATGTATGACGAGATGGGTAAACTTTAATATTAGATGTTTCTATAGGTAAACTTAGACCCTAATCATATAATGCCAGTCATTTCTTGTCACAAAGCTATTTTTCTACGTACTGCATATAGGCCTATATGACAACTTAATTCGTACTATCATAAAAATAATTATTCTTACCTACCATGATACCATGGCACGATTTTTTTTAATGTAAAGCTACTCTTATATGTATAACATGAATACGAGCCGGCAAAGCATTCGTATCAATTATATGTACATGACACTCAGGGTACAAATGTTGGTTCCTAGGGCTTCTCTTACATGTATCAAATGAATTGCGAGCTGGCGAATCATTTCTTTTAAGTATGCGAAAGTGTCAAACATACGGTATAATTCGTGCTTCTTAAATTCAAGACTATCTTATACGAATAAAACGAATGACGAGATGGGTAAAGGTTATTATTAGAAGTTTCTATAGGTAAACTTAGACCCTAATCATATAATGCCAGTCATTTTTGGTTCATAAAGCTATTTTTCCACTTACTGCATATAGGCCTATATGACAACTTATATCATACTATCTTAAAAATAATTATTCTTACCCACCATGATACCATGGCACATTTCTTTGTATGTAACGCTACTCTTATATGTATAACATGAATTACGAGCTGGCGAAGCACTTGTATTAACTATGAGTAAATGACACACACACTATTCAATCCTTGGTTCCTAAGGCTACTCTTATATGTATCAAATGAATTGCGAGTTGGCGAATCATCTCTTTTAAGTATGGGAAAGTGTCAAGCACACGGTATAATTCGTGCTTTATAAATTTAGTTCTATTTTATACGTATAAAATGAATGACGAGATGGGTAAACGTTAATATTAGATGTTTCTAAAGGTAAACTTAGACCCTAATCATATAATGCCAGTCATTTTTTGTCACAAAGCTATTTTTCTACTTACTGCATATAGGCCTATATGACAACTTAGTTCGTACTATCATAAAAATAATTATTCTTACCTACCATGATACCATGGCACGATTTTTTTTATGTAAAGCTACTCTTATATGTATAACATGAATACGAGCCCGCAAAAAATTCGTATTAATTATATGTACATGACACTCAGGGTACAAACGTTGGTTCCTAGGGCTTCTCTTATATGTATCACATGAATTGCGAGCTGGCGAATCATTTCTTTTAAGTATGCGAAAGTGTCAAACACACGGTATAATTCGTCCTTCATAAATTCAAGACTATCTTATACGGATAAAACGAATGACGAGATGGGTAAACGTTATTATTAGAAGTTTCTATAGGTAAACTTAGACCCTAATCATATAATGCGTCATTTTTGGTTCATAAAGCTATTTTTCTACTTACTGCATATAGGCCTATATAACGACTTATATCATACTATCTTAAAAATAATTATTCTTACCCACCATGATACCATGGTACAATTCTTTGTATGTAACGCCACTCTTATATGTATAACATGAATTACGAGCTGGCGAAGCACTTGTATTAACTATGAGTAAATGACACACACACTATTCAATCCTTGGTTCCTAAGGCTACTCTTATATGTATCAAATGAATTCCGAGCTGGCGAATCATCTCTTTTAAGTATGTGAAAGTGTCAAGCACACGGTATAATTCGTGCTTCATAAATTTAGGACTATCTTATACGTATAAAATGAATGACGAGATGGGTAAACGTTATTATTAGATGTTTCTATAGGTAAACTTAGACCCTAATCATATAATGCCAGTCATTTTTGGTTCATAAAGCTATTTTTCTACTTACTGCATATAGGCCTATATGACGACTTATATCATACTATCTTAAAAATAATTATTCTTACCCACCATGATACCATGGTACAATTCTTCGTATGTAACGCTACTCTTATATGTATAACATGAATTACGATCTGGCGAAGCACTTGTATTAACTATGAGTAAATGACACACACATTATTCAATCCTTGGTTCCTAAGGCTACTCTTATATGTATCAAATGAATTGCGAGCTGGCGAATCATCTCTTTTAAGTATGCGAAAGTGTCAAGCACACGGTATAATTCGTGCTTCATAAATTAAGGACTATATTATACATATAAATTCGATGACGAGATGGGTAAACGTTATTATTAGATGTTTCTATAGGTAAACTTAGACCCTAATCATATAATTGCAGTTATTTTTGGTTCATAAAGCTATTTTTCTACTTACTGCATATAGGCTTATATGACAACTTAGATCGTAGTATCTTAAAAATAATTATTCTTACCCACCATGATACCATGGTACAATTGTTTGTATGTAACGCTACTCTTATATGTATAACATGAATTACGAGCTGGCGAAGCAATTGTATTAACTATGAGTAAATGACACACACACTGTTCAGTCCTTGGTTCCTAAGGCTACTCTTATATGTATCAAATGAATTGCGAGCTGGCGAATCATCTCTTTTAAGTATGTGAAAGTGTCAAGCACACGGTGTAATTTGTGCTTCGTAAATTTAGGACTATTTTATACGTATAAAATGAATGACGAGATGGGTAAACGTTATTATTAGATGTTTCTATAGGTAAACTTAGACCCTAATCATATAATGCCAGTCATTTTTGGTTCATAAAGCTATTTTTCTACTTACTGCATAAAGGCCTATATGACGACTTATATCATACTATCTTAAAAATAATTATTCTTACCCACCATGATACCATGGTACAATTCTTTGTATGTAACGCTACTCTTATATGTATAACATGAATTACGAGCTGGCGAAGCACTTGTATTAACTATGAGAAAATGACACACACACTATTCAATCCTTGGTTCCTAAGGCTACTCTTATATGTATCAAATGAATGCGAGCTGGCGAATCATCTATTTTAAGTATGTGAAAGTGTCAAGCACACGGTATAATTCGTGCTTCATAAATTTAGGACTATCTTATACGTATAAAATGAATGACGAGATGGGTAAACGTTATTATTAGATGTTTCTATAGGTAAACTTAGACCCTAATCATATAATGGCAGTCATTTTTGGTTCATAAATCTGTTTTTCTACTTACTGCATATAGGCCTATATGACAACTTAGATCGTACTATCTTAAAAATAATTATTCTTACCCACCATGATACCATGGTACAATTCTTTGTATGTAAAGCTACCCTTATATGTATAACATGAATTACGAGCTGGCAAAGCACTTGTATTAACTTTGAGTAAATGACACACACACTACTCAACCCTTAGTTCCTAAGGCTACTCTTACATGTATTAAATGAATTGGGAGTTGGCGAATCATCTCTTTTAAGTATGCGAAAGTGTCAAGCACACGGTATAATTCGTGCTTTATAAATTTAGTTCTATTTTATACGTATAAAATGAATGACGAGATGGGTAAACTTTAATATTAGATGTTTCTATAGGTAAACTTAGACCCTAATCATATAATGGAAGTCATTTCTTGTCACAAAGCTATTTTTCTACGTACTGCATATATTCTATATGACAACTTAACTCGTACTATCATAAAAATAATTATTCTTACCTACCATGATACCATGGCACGATTTTTTTATGTAAAGCTACTCTTATATGTATAACATGAATACGAGCCGGCAAAGAATTCGTATTAATTATATGTACATGACACTAAGGGTACAAACGTTGGTTTTTAGGGCTTCTCTTATATGTATCAAATGAATTGCGAGCTGGCGAATCATTTCTTTTAAGTATGCGAAAGTGTCAAACACACGGTATAATTCGTGCTTCATAAATTCAAGACTATCTTATACGGATAAAACGAATGACGAGATGGGTAAACGTTATTATTAGAAGTTTCTATAGGTAAACTTAGACCCTAATCATATAATGCCAGTCATTTTTGGTTCATAAAGCTATTTTTCTACTTACTGCATATAGGCTTATATGACAACTTAGATCGTAGTATCTTAAAAATAATTATTCTTAACCACCATGATACCATGGTACAATTGTTTGTATGTAACGCTACTCTTATATGTATAACATAAATTGCGAGCTGGCGAAGCACTTGTATTAACTATGAGTAAATGACACACACACTGTTCAGTCCTTGGTTCCTAAGGCTACTCTTATATGTATCAAATGAATTGCGAGCTGGCGAATCATCTCTTTTAAGTATGTGAAAGTGTCAAGCACACGGTGTAATTTGTGCTTCGTAAATTTAGGACTATTTTATACGTATAAAATGAATGACGAGATGGGTAAACGTTATTATTAGATGTTTCTATAGGTAAACTTAGACCCTAATCATATAATGCCAGTCTTTTTGGTTCATAAAGCTATTTTTCTACTTACTGCATATAGGCCTATATGACAACTTATATCGTACTATCTTAAAAATAATTATTCTTACCCACCATGATACCATGGTACAATTCTTTGTATGTAACGGTACTCTTATATGTTTAACATGAATTACGAGCTGGCGTAGCACTTGCATTAGCTATTAGTAAATGACAAACACAGTGTTCAATCCTTGGTTCCCAAGCCTACTCTTATATGTATCAAATGAATTGCGAGTTGGCGAATCATCTCTTTTAAGTATGCGAAAGTGTCAAGCACACGGTATAATTCGTGCTTTATATATTTAGTTCTATTTTATACGTATAAAATGTATGACGAGATGTGTAAACTTTAATATTAGATGTTTCTATAGGTAAACTTAGACCCTAATCATATAATGGAAGTCATTTCTTGTCACAAAGCTATTTTTCTACGTACTGCATATATTCTATATGACAACTTAACTCGTACTATCATAAAAATAATTATTCTTACCTACCATGATACCATGGCACGATTTTTTTTAATGTAAAGCTACTCTTATATGTATAACATGAATACGAGCCGGCAAAGCATTCGTATCAATTATATGTACATGACACTCAGGGTACAAATGTTGGTTCCTAGGGCTTCTCTTACATGTATCAAATGAATTGCGAGCTGGCGAATCATTTCTTTTAAGTATGCGAAAGTGTCAAACACACGGTATAATTCGTGCTTCATAAATTCAAGACTATCTTATACGAATAAAACGAATGACGAGATGGGTAAACGTTATTATTAGATGTTTCTATAGGTAAACTTAGACCCTAATCATATAATGCCAGTCATTTGTGGTTCATAAAGCTGTTTTTCTACTTACTGCATATAGGCCTATATGAAAAGTTAGATCGTACTATCTTAGAAATAATTATTCTTACCCACCATGATACCATGGTACAATTCTTTGTATGTAAAGCTACTCTTATATGTAAAACATGAATTACGAGCTGGCGAAGCACTTGTATTAACTATGAGAAAATGACACACACACTGTTCAATCCTTGGTTCCTAAGGCTACTCTTATATGTATCAAATGAATTGCGAGCTGGCGAATCATCTCTTTTAAGTATGTCAAAGCGTCAAGCACACGGTATAATTCGTCCTTCATAAATTTAGGACTATTTTATACCTATAAATTCAATGACGAGATGGGTAAATGTTATTTTTAGATGTTTCTATAGGTAAACTTAGACCCTAATCATATAATGCCAGTCCTCTTTTGTTCATAAAGCTATTTTTCTACTTACTGCATATAAGCATATATGACAACTTAGACCGTACTATCTTAAAAATAATTATTCTTACCCACCATGATACCATGGTACAATTCTTTGTATGTAAAGCTACTCTTATATGTAAAACATGAATTACGAGCTGGCGAAGCACTTGTATTAACTATGAGTAAATGACACACACACTGTACAATCCTTGGTTCCTAAGGCTACTCTTATATGTATCAAATGAATTGCGAGCTGGCGAATCATCTCTTTTAAGTATGTCAAAGCGTCAAGCACACGGTATAATTCGTCCTTCATAAATTTAGGACTATTTTATACCTATAAATTCAATGACGAGATGGGTAAACGTTATTATTAGATGTTTCTATAGGTAAACTTAGACCCTAATCATATAATGCCAGTCATTTTTGGTTCATAAAGCTATTTTTCTACTTACTGCATATAGGCCTATATGACGACTTATATCATACTATCTTAAAAATAATTATTCTTACCCACCATGATACCATGGTACAATTCTTTGTATGTAAAGCTACCCTTATATGTATAACATGAATTACGAGCTGGCAAAGCACTTGTATTAACTTTGAGTAAATGACACACACACTATTCAACCCTTAGTTCCTAAGGCTACTCTTACATGTATTAAATGAATTGGGAGTTGGCGAATCATCTCTTTTAAGTATGCGAAAGTGTCAAGCACACGGTATAATTCGTGCTTTATAAATTTAGTTCTATTTTATACGTATAAAATGAATGGCGAGATGGGTTAACGTTAATATTAGAGGTTTCTATAGGTAAACTTAGACCCTAATCATATAATGCCAGTCATTTTTTGTCACGAAGCTATTTTTCTACTTACTGAATATATGTCTATATGACAACTTAGTTCGTACTATCGTAAAAATAATTATTCTTATCTACCATGATACCATGGCACGATTTTTTTATGTAAAGCTACTCTTATATGTATAACATGAATACGAGCCGGCAAAGAATTCGTATTAATTATATGTACATGACACTAAGGGTACAAACGTTGGTTCCTAGGGCTTCTCTTATATGTATCAAATGAATTGCGAGCTGGCGAATCATTTCTTTTAAGTATGCGAAAGTGTCAAACACACGGTATAATTCGTGCTTCATAAATTCAAGACTATCTTATACGGATAAAACGAATGACGAGATGGGTAAACGTTATTATTAGAAGTTTCTATAGGTAAACTTAGACCCTAATCATATAATTGCAGTTATTTTTGGTTCATAAAGCTATTTTTCTACTTACTGCATATAGGCTTATATGACAACTTAGATCGTAGTATCTTAAAAATAATTATTCTTAACCACCATGATACCATGGTACAATTGTTTGTATGTAACGCTACTCTTATATGTATAACATAAATTACGAGCTGGCGAAGCACTTGTATTAACTATGAGTAAATGACACACACACTGTTCAGTCCTTGGTTCCTAAGGCTACTCTTATATGTATCAAATGAATTGCGAGCTGGCGAATCATCTCTTTTAAGTATGTGAAAGTGTCAAGCACACGGTGTAATTTGTGCTTCGTAAATTTAGGACTATTTTATACGTATAAAATGAATGACGAGATGGGTAAACGTTATTATTAGATGTTTCTATAGGTAAACTTAGACCCTAATCATATAATGCCAGTCATTTTTGGTTCATAAAGCTATTTTTCTACTTACTGCATATAGGCCTATATGACAACTTATATCGTACTATCTTAAAAATAATTATTCTTACCCACCATGATACCATGGTACAATTCTTTGTATGTAACGCTACTCTTATATGTATAACATGAATTACGAGCTGGCGTAGCACTTGTATTAGCTATTAGTAAATGACAAACACACTGTTCAATCCTTGGTTCCCAAGCCTACTCTTATATGTATCAAATGAATTGCGAGTTGGCGAATCATCTCTTTTAAGTATGCGAAAGTGTCAAGCACACGGTATAATTCGTGCTTTATAAATTTAGTTCTATTTTATACGTATAAAATGTATGACGAGATGGGTAAACTTTAATATTAGATGTTTCTATAATTAAACTTAGACCCTAATCATATAATGCCAGTCATTTCTTGTCACAAAGCTATTTTTCTACGTACTGCATATAGGCTATATGACAACTTAACTCGTACTATCATAAAAATAATTATTCTTACCTACCATGATACCATGGCACGATTTTTTTTATGTAAAGCTACTCTTATATGTATAACATGAATACGAGCCGGCAAAGCATTCGTATCAATTATATGTACATGACACTCAGGGTACAAATGTTGGTTCCTAGGGCTTCTCTTACATGTATCAAATGAATTGCGAGCTGGCGAATCATTTCTTTTAAGTATGCGAAAGTGTCAAACACACGGTATAATTCGTGCTTCATAAATTCAAGACTATCTTATACGAATAAAACGAATGACGAGATGGGTAAACGTTATTATTAGAAGTTTCTATAGGTAAACTTAGACCCTAATCATATAATGCCAGTCATTTTTGGTTCATAAAGCTATTTTTCCACTTACTGCATATAGGCCTATATGACAACTTATATCATACTATCTTAAAAATAATTATTCTTACCCACCATGATACCATGGTACATTTCTTTGTATGTAACGCTACTCTTATATGTATAACATGAATTACGAGCTGGCGAAGCACTTGTATTAACTATGAGTAAATGACACACACACTGTTCAGTCCTTGGTTCCTAAGGCTACTATTATATGTATCAAATGAATTGCGAGCTGGCGAATCATCTCTTTTAAGTATGTGAAAGTGTCAAGCACACGGTGTAATTTGTGCTTCGTAAATTTAGGACTATTTTATACGTATAAAATGAATGACGAGATGGGTAAACGTTATTATTAGATGTTTCTATAGGTAAACTTAGACTCTAATCATATAATGCCAGTCATTTTTGGTTCATAAAGCTGTTTTTCTACTTACTGCATATAGGCCTATATGAAAACTTAGATCGTACTATCTTAGAAATAATTATTCTTACCCACCATGATACCATGGTACAATTCTTTGTATGTAAAGCTACTCTTATATGTAAAACATGAATTACGAGCTGGCGAAGCACTTGTATTAACTATGAGTAAATGACACACACACTGTACAATCCTTGGTTCCTAAGGCTACTCTTATATGTATCAAATGAATTGCGAGCTGGCGAATCATCTCTTTTAAGTATGTCAAAGCGTCAAGCACACGGTATAATTCGTCCTTCATAAATTTAGGACTATTTTATACCTATAAATTCAATGACGAGATGGGTAAATGTTATTATTAGATGTTTCTATAGGTAAACTTAGACCCTAATCATATAATGCCAGTCCTCTTTTGTTCATAAAGCTATTTTTCTACTTACTGCATATAAGCATATATGACAACTTAGACCGTACTATCTTAAAAATAATTATTCTTACCCACCATGATACCATGGTACAATTCTTTGTATGTAAAGCTACCCTTATATGTATAACATGAATTACGAGCTGGCAAAGCACTTGTATTAACTTTGAGTAAATGACACACACACTATTCAACCCTTAGTTCCTAAGGCTACTCTTACATGTATTAAATGAATTGGGAGTTGGCGAATCATCTCTTTTAAGTATGCGAAAGTGTCAAGCACACGGTATAATTCGTGCTTTATAAATTTAGTTCTATTTTATACGTATAAAATGAATGACGAGATGGGTAAACGTTAATATTAGAGGTTTCTATAGGTAAACTTAGACCCTAATCATATAATGCCAGTCATTTTTTGTCACAAAGCTATTTTTCTACTTACTGCATATAGGCCTATATGACAACTTAGTTCGTACTATCGTAAAAATAATTATTCTTACCTACCATGATACCATGGCACGATTTTTTTATGTAAAGCTACTCTTATATGTATAACATGAATACGAGCCGGCAAAGAATTCGTATTAATTATATGTACATGACACTAAGGGTACAAACGTTGGTTCCTAGGGCTTCTCTTATATGTATCAAATGAATTGCGAGCTGGCGAATCATTTCTTTTAAGTATGCGAAAGTGTCAAACACACGGTATAATTCGTGCTTCATAAATTCAAGACTATCTTATACGGATAAAACGAATGACAATATGGGTAAACGTTATTATTAGAAGTTTCTATAGGTAAACTTAGACCCTAATCATATAATGCAAGTCATTTTTGGTTCATAAAGCTATTTTTCTACTTACTGCATATAGGCTTATATGACAACTTAGATCGTAGTATCTTAAAAATAATTATTCTTAACCACCATGATACCATGGTACAATTGTTTGTATGTAACGCTACTCTTATATGTATAACATAAATTACGAGCTGGCGAAGCACTTGTATTAACTATGAGTAAATGACACACACACTGTTCAATCCTTGGTTCCTAAGGCTACTCTTATATGTATCAAATGAATTGCGAGCTGGCGAATCATCTCTTTTAAGTATGTGAAAGTGTCAAGCACACGGTGTAATTTGTGCTTCGTAAATTTAGGACTATTTTATACGTATAAAATGAATGACGAGATGGGTAAACGTTATTATTAGATGTTTCTATAGGTAAACTTAGACCCTAATCATATAATGCCAGTCTTTTTGGTTCATAAAGCTATTTTTCTACTTACTGCATATAGGCCTATATGACAACTTATATCGTACTATCTTAAAAATAATTATTCTTACCCACCATGATACCATGGTACAATTCTTTGTATGTAACGCTACTCTTATATGTATAACATGAATTACGAGCTGGCGTAGCACTTGCATTAGCTATTAGTAAATGACAAACATACTGTTCAATCCTTGGTTCC
Source organism: Thermobia domestica (assembly GCF_964235325.1). Lineage (NCBI taxonomy): Eukaryota > Metazoa > Arthropoda > Insecta > Zygentoma > Lepismatidae > Thermobia > Thermobia domestica. The sequence goes on from NC_137461.1 coordinate 86,691,136, forward strand.
CAAGCCTACTCTTATATGTATCAAATGAATTGCGAGTTGGCGAATCATCTCTTTTAAGTATGCGAAAGTGTCAAGCACACGGTATAATTCGTGCTTTATAAATTTAGTTCTATTTTATACGTATAAAATGAATGACGAGATGGGTAAACTTTAATATTAGATGTTTCTGTAGGTAAACTTAGACCCTAATCATATAATGCCAGTCATTTCTTGTCACAAAGCTATTTTTCTACGTACTGCATATATTCTATATGACAACTTAACTCGTACTATCATAAAAATAATTATTCTTACCTACCATGATACCATGGCACGATTTTTTTTTATGTAAAGCTACTCTTATATGTATAACATGAATACGAGCCGGCAAAGCATTCGTATCAATTATATGTACATGACACTCAGGGTACAAATGTTGGTTCCTAGGGCTTCTCTTACATGTATCAAATGAATTGCGAGCTGGCGAATCATTTCTTTTAAGTATGCGAAAGTGTCAAACACACGGTATAATTCGTGCTTCATAAATTCAAGACTATCTTATACGAATAAAACGAATGACGAGATGGGTAAACGTTATTATTAGATGTTTCTATAGGTAAACTTAGACCCTAATCATATAATGCCAGTCATTTTTGGTTCATAAAGCTGTTTTTCTACTTACTGCATATAGGCCTATATGAAAACTTAGATCGTACTATCTTAGAAATAATTATTCTTACCCACCATGATACCATGGTACAATTCTTTGTATGTTAAGCTACTCTTATATGTAAAACATGAATTACGAGCTGGCGAAGCACTTGTATTAACTATGAGTAAATGACACACACACTGTACAATCCTTGGTTCCTAAGGCTACTCTTATATGTATCAAATGAATTGCGAGCTGGCGAATCATCTCTTTTAAGTATGTCAAAGCGTCAAGCACACGGTATAATTCGTCCTTCATAAATTTAGGACTATTTTATACCTATAAATTCAATGACGAGATGGGTAAATGTTATTATTAGATGTTTCTATAGGTAAACTTAGACCCTAATCATATAATGCCAGTCCTCTTTTGTTCATAAAGCTATTTTTCTACTTACTGCATATAAGCATATATGACAACTTAGACCGTACTATCTTAAAAATAATTATTCTTACCCACCATGATACCATGGTACAATTCTTTGTATGTAAAGCTACCCTTATATGTATAACATGAATTACGAGCTGGCAAAGCACTTGTATTAACTTTGAGTAAATGACACACACACTATTCAACCCTTAGTTCCTAAGGCTACTCTTACATGTATTAAATGAATTGGGAGTTGGCGAATCATCTCTTTTAAGTATGCGAAAGTGTCAAGCACACGGTATAATTCGTGCTTTATAAATTTAGTTCTATTTTATACGTATAAAATGAATGACGAGATGGGTAAACGTTAATATTAGAGGTTTCTATAGGTAAACTTAGACCCTAATCATATAATGCCAGTCATTTTTTGTCACAAAGCTATTTTTCTACTTACTGCATATAGGCCTATATGACAACTTAGTTCGTACTATCGTAAAAATAATTATTCTTACCTACCATGATACCATGGCACGATTTTTTTATGTAAAGCTACTCTTATATGTATAACATGAATACGAGCCGGCAAAGAATTCGTATTAATTATATGTACATGACACTAAGGGTACAAACGTTGGTTCCTAGGGCTTCTCTTATATGTATCAAATGAATTGCGAGCTGGCGAATCATTTCTTTTAAGTATGCGAAAGTGTCAAACACACGGTATAATTCGTGCTTCAAAATTCAAGACTATCTTATACGGATAAAACGAATGACGAGATGGGTAAACGTTATTATTAGAAGTTTCTATAGGTAAACTTAGACCCTAATCATTTAATGCCAGTCATTTTTGGTTCATAAAGCTATTTTTCTACTTACTGCATATAGGCTTATATGACAACTTAGATCGTAGTATCTTAAAAATAATTATTCTTAACCACCATGATACCATGGTACAATTGTTTGTATGTAACGCTACTCTTATATGTATAACATAAATTACGAGCTGGCGAAGCACTTGTATTAACTATGAGTAAATGACACACACACTGTTCAGTCCTTGGTTCCTAAGGCTACTCTTATATGTATCAAATGAATTGCGAGCTGGCGAATCATCTCTTTTAAGTATGTGAAAGTGTCAAGCACACGGTGTAATTTGTGCTTCGTAAATTTAGGACTATTTTATACGTATAAAATGAATGACGAGATGGGTAAACGTTATTATTAGATGTTTCTATAGGTAAACTTAGACCCTAATCATATAATGCCAGTCTTTTTGGTTCATAAAGCTATTTTTCTACTTACTGCATATAGGCCTATATGACAACTTATATCGTACTATCTTAAAAATAATTATTCTTACCCACCATGATACCATGGTACAATTCTTTGTATGTAACGCTACTCTTATATGTATAACATGAATTACGAGCTGGCGTAGCACTTGCATTAGCTATTAGTAAATGACAAACACACTGTTCAATCCTTGGTTCCCAAGCCTACTCTTATATGTATCAAATGAATTGCGAGTTGGCGAATCATCTCTTTTAAGTATGCGAAAGTGTCAAGCACACGGTATAATTCGTGCTTTATAAATTTAGTTCTATTTTATACGTATAAAATGTATGACGAGATGGGTAAACTTTAATATTAGATATTTCTATAGGTAAACTTAGACCCTAATCATATAATGCCAGTCATTTCTTGTCACAAAGCTATTTTTCTACGTACTGCATATATTCTATATGACAACTTAACTCGTACTATCATAAAAATAATTATTCTTACCTACCATGATACCATGGCACGATTTTTTTTATGTAAAGCTACTCTTATATGTATAACATGAATACGAGCCGGCAAAGCATTCGTATCAATTATATGTACATGACACTCAGGGTACAAATGTTGGTTCCTAGGGCTTCTCTTACATGTATCAAATGAATTGAGAGCTGGCGAATCATTTCTTTTAAGTATGCGAAAGTGTCAAACACACGGTATAATTCGTGCTTCATAAATTCAAGACTATCTTATACGAATAAAACGAATGACGAGATGGGTAAACGTTATTATTAGAAGTTTCTATAGGTAAACTTAGACCCTAATCATATAATGCCAGTCATTTTTGGTTCATAAAGCTATTTTTCCACTTACTGCATATAGGCCTATATGACAACTTATATCATACTATCTTAAAAATAATTATTCTTACCCACCATGATACCATGGTACATTTCTTTGTATGTAACGCTACTCTTATATGTATAACATGAATTACGAGCTGGCGATGCACTTGTATTAACTATGAGTAAATGACACACACACTGTTCAGTCCTTGGTTCCTAAGGCTACTCTTATATGTATCAAATGAATTGCGAGCTGGCGAATCATCTCTTTTAAGTATGTGAAAGTGTCAAGCACACGGTGTAATTTGTGCTTCGTAAATTTAGGACTATTTTATACGTATAAAATGAATGACGAGATGGGTAAACGTTATTATTAGATGTTTCTATAGGTAAACTTAGACCCTAATCATATAATGCCAGTCATTTTTGGTTCATAAAGCTGTTTTTCTACTTACTGCATATAGGCCTATATGAAAACTTAGATCGTACTATCTTAGAAATAATTATTCTTACCCACCATGATACCATGGTACAATTCTTTGTATGTAAAGCTACTCTTATATGTAAAACATGAATTACGAGCTGGCGAAGCACTTGTATTAACTATGAGTAAATGACACACACACTGTACAATCCTTGGTTCCTAAGGCTACTCTTATATGTATCAAATGAATTGCGAGCTGGCGAATCATCTCTTTTAAGTATGTCAAAGCGTCAAGCACACGGTATAATTCGTCCTTCATAAATTTAGGACTATTTTATACCTATAAATTCAATGACGAGATGGGTAAACGTTATTATTAGATGTTTCTATAGGTAAACTTAGACCCTAATCATATAATGCCAGTCCTCTTTTGTTCATAAAGCTATTTTTCTACTTACTGCATATAAGCATATATGACAACTGAGACCGTACTATCTTAAAAATAATTATTCTTACCCACCATGATACCATGGTACAATTCTTTGTATGTAAAGCTACCCTTATATGTATAACATGAATTACGAGCTGGCAAAGCACTTGTATTAACTTTGAGTAAATGACACACACACTATTCAACCCTTAGTTCCTAAGGCTACTCTTACATGTATTAAATGAATTGGGAGTTGGCGAATCATCTCTTTTAAGTATGCGAAAGTGTCAAGCACACGGTATAATTCGTGCTTTATAAATTTAGTTCTATTTTATACGTATAAAATGAATGACGAGATGGGTAAACGTTAATATTAGATGTTTCTATAGGTAAACTTAGACCCTAATCATATAATGCCAGTCATTTTTTGTCACAAAGCTATTTTTCTACTTACTGCATATAGGCCTATATGACAACTTAGTTCGTACTATCGTAAAAATAATTATTCTTACCTACCATGATACCATGGCACGATTTTTTTATGTAAAGCTACTCTTATATGTATAACATGAATACGAGCCGGCAAAGAATTCGTATTAATTATATGTACATGACACTAAGGGTACAAACGTTGGTTCCTAGGGCTTCTCTTATATGTATCAAATGAATTGCGAGCTGGCGAATCATTTCTTCTAAGTATGCGAAAGTGTCAAACACACGGTATAATTCGTGCTTCATAAATTCAAGACTATCTTATACGGATAAAACGAATGACGAGATGGGTAAACTTTATTATTAGAAGTTTCTATAGGTAAACTTAGACCCTAATCATATAATGCCAGTCATTTTTGGTTCATAAAGCTATTTTTCTACTTACTGCATATAGGCCTATATGACGACTTATATCATACTATCTTAAAAATAATTATTCTTACCCACCATGATACCATGGTACAATTCTTCGTATGTAACGCTACTCTTATATGTATAACATGAATTACGAGCTGGCGAAGCACTTGTATTAACTATGAGTAAATGACACACACACTATTCAATCCTTGGTTCCTAAGGCTACTCTTATATGTATCAAATGAATTCCGAGCTGGCGAATCATCTCTTTTAAGTATGTGAAAGTGTCAAGCACACGGTATAATTCGTGCTTCATAAATTTAGGACTATCTTATACGTATAAAATGAATGACGAGATGGGTAAACGTTATTATTAGATGTTTCTATAGGTAAACTTAGACCCTAATCATATAATGCGAGTCATTTATGGTTCATAAAGCTATTTTTCTACTTACTGCATATAGGCCTATATGACGACTTATATCATACTATCTTAAAAATAATTATTCTTACCCACCATGATACCATGGTACAATTCGTCGTATGTAACGCTACTCTTATATGTATAACATGAATTACGAGCTGGCGAAGCATTTGTATTAACTATGAGTAAATGACACACACTATTCAATCCTTGGTTCCTAAGGCTACTCTTATATGTATCAAATGAATTGCGAGCTGGCGAATCATCTCTTTTAAGTATGCGAAAGTGTCAGGCACACGGTATAATTCGTGCTTCATAAATTAAGGACTATATTATACATATAAATTCGATGACGAGATGGGTAAACGTTATTATTAGATGTTTCTATAGGTAAACTTAGACCCTAATCATATAATGCCAGTCATTTTTGGTTCATAAAGCTATTTTTCTACTTACTGCATATAGGCTTATATGACAACTTAGATCGTAGTATCTTAAAAATAATTATTCTTACCCACCATGATACCATGGTACAATTGTTTGTATGTAACGCTACTCTTATATGTATAACATGAATTACGAGCTGGCGAAGCACTTGTATTAACTATGAGTAAATGACCACACACACTGTTCAGTCCTTGGTTCCTAAGGCTACTCTTATATGTATCAAATGAATTGCGAGCTGGCGAATCATCTCTTTTAAGTATGTGAAAGTGTCAAGCACACGGTGTAATTTGTGCTTCGTAAATTTAGGACTATTTTATACGTATAAAATGAATGACGAGATGGGCAAACGTTATTATTAGATGTTTCTATAGGTAAACTTAGACCCTAATCATATAATGCCAGTCATTTTTGGTTCATAAAGCTATTTTTCTACTTACTGCATAAAGGCCTATATGACGACTTATATCATACTATCTTAAAAATAATTATTCTTACCCACCATGATACCATGGTACAATTCTTTGTATGTAACGCTACTCTTATATGTATAACATGAATTACGAGCTGGCGAAGCACTTGTATTAACTATGAGTAAATGACACACACACTATTCAATCCTTGGTTCCTAAGGCTACTCTTATTTGTATCAAATGAATTGCGAGCTGGCGAATCATCTCTTTTAAGTATGTGAAAGTGTCAAGCACACGGTATAATTCGTGCTTCATAAATTTAGGACTATCTTATACGTATAAAATGAATGACGAGATGGGTAAACGTTATTATTAGATGTTTCTATAGGTAAACTTAGACCCTAATCATATAATGCCAGTCATTTTTGGTTCATAAATCTGTTTTTCTACTTACTGCATATAGGCCTATATGACAACTTAGATCGTACTATCTTAAAAATAATTATTCTTACCCACCATGATACCATGGTACAATTCTTTGTATGTAAAGCTACTCTTATATGTAAAACATGAATTACGAGCTGGCGAAGCACTTGTATTAACTATGAGTAAATGACACACACACTGTACAATCCTTGGTTCCTAAGGCTAGTCTTATATGTATCAAATGAATTGCGAGCTGGCGAATCATCTCTTTTAAGTATGTCAAAGCGTCAAGCACACGGTATAATTCGTCCTTCATAAATTTAGGACTATTTTATACCTATAAATTCAATGACGAGATGGGTAAACGTTATTATTAGATGTTTCTAAAGGTAAACTTAGACCCTAATCATATAATGCCAGTCCTCTTTTGTTCATAAGGCTATTTTTCTACTTACTGCATATAAGCATATATGACAACTTAGACCGTACTATCTTAAAAATAATTATTCTTACCCACCATGATACCATGGTACAATTCTTTGTATGTAAAGCTACCCTTATATGTATAACATGAATTACGAGCTGGCAAAGCACTTGAATTAACTTTGAGTAAATAACACACACACTATTCAACCCTTAGTTCCTAAGGCTACTCTTACATGTATCAAATGAATTGGGAGTTGGCGAATCATCTCTTTTAAGTATGCGAAAGTGTCAAGCACACGGTATAATTCGTGCTTTATAAATTTAGTTCTATTTTATACGTATAAAATGAATGACGAGATGGGTAAACGTTAATATTAGAGGTTTCTATAGGTAAACTTAGACCCTAATCATATAATGCCAGTCATTTTTTGTCACAAAGCTATTTTTCTACTTACTGCATATAGGCCTATATGACAACTTAGTTCGTACTATCGTAAAAATAATTATTCTTACCTACCATGATACCATGGCACGATTTTTTATGTAAAGCTACTCTTATATGTATAACATGAATACGAGCCGGCAAAGAATTCGTATTAATTATATGTACATGACACTAAGGGTACAATCCTTGGTTCCTAGGGCTTCTCTTATATGTATCAAATGAATTGCGAGCTGGCGAATCATTTCTTTTAAGTATGCGAAAGTGTCAAACACACGGTATAATTCGTGCTTCATAAATTCAAGACTATCTTATACGGATAAAACGAATGACGAGATGGGTAAACGTTATTATTAGAAGCTTCTATAGGTAAACTTAGACCCTAATCATATAATGCCAGTCATTTTTGGTTCATAAAACTATTTTTCCACTTACTGCATATAGGCCTATATGACAACTTATATCATACTATCTTAAAAATAATTATTCTTACCCACCATGATACCATGGTACAATTGTTTGTATGTAACGCTACTCTTATATGTATAACATGAATTACGAGCTGGCGAAGCACTTGTATTAACTAAGAGTAAATGACACACACACTATTCAATCCTTGGTTCCTAAGGCTACTCTTATATGTATCAAATGAATTGCGAGTTGGCGAATCATCTCTTTTAAGTATGCGAAAGTGTCAAGCACACGGTATAATTCGTGCTTTATAAATTTAGTTCTATTTTATACGTATAAAATGAATGACGAGATGGGTAAACGTTAATATTAGATGTTTCTATAGGTAAACTTAGACCCTAATCATATAATACCAGTCATTTTTTGTCACAAAGCTATTTTTCTACTTACTGCATATATGCCTATATGACAACTTTGTTCGTACTATCATAAAAATAATTATTCTTACCTACCATGATACCATGGCACGATTTTTTTATGTAAAGCTACTCTTATATGTATAACATGATTACGAGCCGGCAAAGAATTCGTATTAATTATATGTACATGACACTCAGGGTACAAACGTTGGTTCCTAGGGCTTCTCTTATATGTATCAAATGAATTACGAGCTGGCGAATCATTTCTTTTAAGTATGCGAAAGTGTCAAACACACGGTATAATTCGTGCTTCATAACTTCAAGACTATCTTATACGGATAAAACGAATGACGAGATGGGTAAACGTTATTATTAGAAGTTTCTATAGGTAAACTTAGACCCTAATCATATAATGCGTCATTTTTGGTTCACAAAGCTATTTTTCTACTTACTGCATATAGGCCTATATGACGACTTATATCATACTATCATAAAAATAATTATTCTTACCCACCATGATACCATGGTACAATTCTTTGTATGTAACGCTACATTTATATGTATAACATGAATTACGAGCTGGCGAAGCACTTGTATTAACTATGAGTAAATGACACACACACTGTTCAATCCTTGGTTCCTAAGGCTACTCTTATATGTATCAAATGAATTGCGAGCTGGCGAATCATCTCTTTTAAGTATGTGAAAGTGTCAAGCACACGGTGTAATTTTTGCTTCGTAAATTTAGGACTATTTTATACGTATAAAATGAATGACGAGATGGGTAAACGTTATTATTAGATGTTTCTATAGGTAAACTTAGACCATAATCATATAATGCCAGTTATTTTTGGTTCATAAAGCTATTTTTCTACTTACTGCATATAGGCCTATATGACAACTTATATCGTACTATCTTAAAAATAATTATTCTTACCTACCATGATACCATGGTACAATTCTTTGTATGTAAATCTACTCTTATATGTATAACATGAATTACGAGCTGGCGAGCACTTCTATTAACTATGAGTAAATGACACACACACTGTTCAATCCTTGGTTCCTAAGGCTACTCTTATATGTATCAAATGAGTTGCGAGCTGGCGAATCATTTTTTTAAGTATGTCAAAGCGTCAAGCACACGGTATAATTCGTCCTTCATAAATTTAGGACTATTTTATACCTATAAATTCAATGACGAGATGGGTAAACGTTATTATTTGATGTTTCTATAGGTAAACTTAGACCCTGATCATATAATGCCAGTCCTCTTTTGTTCATAAAGCTATTTTTCTACTTACTGCATATAGGCCTATATGACAACTTAGATCGTAGTATCTTAAAAATAATTATTCTTACCCACCATGATACCATGGTACAATTGTTTGTATGTAACGCTACTTTATATGTATAACATGAATTACGAGCTGGCGAAGCACTTGTATTAACTATGAGTAAATGACACACACACTGTTCAATCCTTGGTTCCTAAGGCTACTCTTATATGTATCAAATGAATTGCGAGCTGGCGAATCATCTCCTTTTAGTATGTGAAAGTGTCAAGCACACGGTGTAATTTGTGCTTCTTAAATTTAGGACTATTTTATACGTATAAAATGAATGACGAGATGGGTAAACGTTATTATTAGATGTTTCTATAGGTAAACTTAGACCCTAATCATATAATTGCAGTCATTTTTGGTTCATAAAGCTATTTTTCTACGTACTGCATATAGGCCTATATGACACCTTATGTCGTACTATCTTAAAAATAATTATTCTTACCCACCATGATACCATTGTACAATTGTTTGTATGTAACGCTACTCTTATATGTTAACATGAATTACGAGCTGGCGAAGCACTTGTATTAACTATGAGTAAATGACACACACACTGTTCAATCCTTGGTTCCTAAGGCTACTCTTATATGTATCAAATGAATTGCGAGTTGGCGAATCATCTCTTTTAAGTATGTGAAAGTGTCAAGCACACGGTGTAATTTTTGCTTCGTAAATTTAGGACTATTTTATACGTATAAAATGAATGACGAGATGGGTAAACGTTATTATTAGATGTTTCTATAGGTAAACTTAGACCCTAATCATATAATGCCAGTTATTTTTGGTTCATAAAGCTATTTTTCTACTTACTGCATATAGGCCTATATGACAACTTATATCGTACTATCTTAAAAATAATTATTCTTACCCACCATGATACCATGGTACAATTCTTTGTATGTAAAGCTACTCTTATATGTATAACATGAATTACGAGCTGGCGAAGCACTTCTATTAACTATGAGTAAATGACACACACACTGTTCAATCCTTGGTTCCTAAGGCTACTCTTATATGTATCAAATGAGTTGCGAGCTGGCGAATCATTTTTTTAAGTATGTCAAAGCGTCAAGCACACGGTATAATTCGTCCTTCATAAATTTAGGACTATTTTATACCTATAAATTCAATGACGAGATGGGTAAACGTTATTATTTGATGTTTCTATAGGTTAACTTAGACCCTGATCATATAATGCCAGTCCTCTTTTGTTCATAAAGCTATTTTTCTACTTACTGCATATAGGCCTATATGACGACTTAGATCGTAGTATCTTAAAAATAATTATTCTTACCCACCATGATACCATGGTACAATTGTTTGTATGTAACGCTACTATATATGTATAACATGAATTACGAGCTGGCGAAGCACTTGTATTAACTATGAGTAAATGACACACACACTGTTCAATCCTTGGTTCCTAAGACTACTCTTATATGTATCAAATGAATTGCGAGCTGGCGAATCATCTCTTTTTAGTATGTGAAAGTGTCAAGCACACGGTGTAATTTGTGCTTCTTAAATTTAGGACTATTTTATACGTATAAAATGAATGACGAGATGGGTAAACGTTATTATTAGATGTTTCTATAGGTAAACTTAGACCCTAATCATATAATGCCAGTCATTTTTGGTTCATAAAGCTATTTTTCTACTTACTGCGTATAGGCCTATATGACAACTTAGATCGTACTATCTTAAAAATAATTATTCTTACCCACCATGATACCATGGTACAATTCTTTGTATGTAACGCTACTCTTATATGTATAACATGAATTACGAGCCGGCGAAGCACTTGTATTAACTAAGAGTAAATGACACACACACTATTCAATCCTTGGTTCCTAAGGCTACTCTTATATGTATCAAATGAATTGCGAGTTGGCGAATCATCTCTTTTAAGTATGCGAAAGTGTCAAGCACACGGTATAATTCGTGCTTTATAAATTTAGTTCTATTTTATACGTATAAAATGAATGACGAGATGGGTAAACGTTAATATTAGATGTTTCTATAGGTAAACTTAGACCCTAATCATATAATACCAGTCATTTTTTGTCACAAAGCTATTTTTCTACTTACTGCATATAGGCCTATATGACGACTTATATCATACTATCATAAAAATAATTATTCTTACCCACCATGATACCATGGTACAATTCTTTGTATGTAACGCTACTTTATATGTATAACATGAATTACGAGCTGTCGAAGCACTTGTATTAACTATGAGTAAATGACACACACACTGTTCAATCCTTGGTTCCTAAGACTACTCTTATATGTATCAAATGAATTGCGAGCTGGCGAATCATCTCTTTTTAGTATGTGAAAGTGTCAAGCACACGGTGTAATTTGTGCTTCTTAAATTTAGGACTATTTTATACGTATAAAATGAATGACGAGATGGGTAAACGTTATTATTAGATGTTTCTATAGGTAAACTTAGACCCTAATCATATAATGCCAGTCATTTTTGGTTCATAAAGCTATTTTTCTACTTACTGCGTATAGGCCTATATGACAACTTAGATCGTACTATCTTAAAAATAATTATTCTTACCCACCATGATACCATGGTACAATTCTTTGTATGTAACGCTACTCTTATATGTATAACATGAATTACGAGCTGGCGAAGCACTTGTATTAACTAAGAGTAAATGACACACACACTATTCAATCCTTGGTTCCTAAGGCTACTCTTATATGTATCAAATGAATTGCGAGTTGGCGAATCATCTCTTTTAAGTATGCGAAAGTGTCAAGCACACGGTATAATTCGTGCTTTATAAATTTAGTTCTATTTTATACGTATAAAATGAATGACGAGATGGGTAAACGTTAATATTAGATGTTTCTATAGGTAAACTTAGACCCTAATCATATAATACCAGTCATTTTTTGTCACAAAGCTATTTTTCTACTTACTGCATATAGGCCTATATGACGACTTAGATCGTAGTATCTTAAAAATAATTATTCTTACCCACCATGATACCATGGTACAATTGTTTGTATGTAACGCTACTTTATATGTATAACATGAATTACGAGCTGGCGAAGCACTTGTATTAACTATGAGTAAATGACACACACACTGTTCAATCCTTGGTTCCTAAGACTACTCTTATATGTATCAAATGAATTGCGAGCTGGCGAATCATCTCTTTTTAGTATGTGAAAGTGTCAAGCGCACGGTGTAATTTGTGCTTCTTAAATTTAGGACTATTTTATACGTATAAAATGAATGACGAGATGGGTAAACGTTATTATTAGATGTTTCTATAGGTAAACTTAGACCCTAATCATATAATGCCAGTCATTTTTGGTTCATAAAGCTATTTTTCTACTTACTGCATATAGGCCTATATGAAAACTTTGTTCGTACTATCATAAAAATAATTATTCTTACCTACCATGATACCATGGCACGATTTTTTTTATGTAAAGCTACTCTTATATGTATAACATGAATACGAGCCGGCAAAGAATTCGTATTAATTATATGTACATGACACTCAGGGTACAAACGTTGGTTCCTAGGGCTTCTCTTATATGTATCAAATGAATTACGAGCTGGCGAATCATTTCTTTTAAGTATGCGAAAGTGTCAAACACACGGTATAATTCGTGCTTCATAACTTCAAGACTATCTTATACGGATAAAACGAATGACGAGATGGGTAAACGTTATTATTAGAAGTTTCTATAGGTAAACTTAGACCCTAATCATATAATGCGTCATTTTTGGTTCACAAAGCTTTTTTTCTACTTACTGCATATAGGCCTATATGACGACTTATATCATACTATCATAAAAGTAATTATTCTTACCCACCATGATACCATGGTACAATTCTTTGTATGTAACGCCACTCTTATATGTATAACATGAATTACGAGCTGGCGAAGCACTTGTATTAACTATGAGTAAATGACACACACACTATTCAATCCTTGGTTCCTAAGGCTACTCTTATATGTATCAAATGAATCCCGAGCTGGCGAATCATCTCTTTTAAGTATGTGAAACTGTCAAGCACACGGTATAATTCATGCTTCATAAATTTAAGACTATCTTATATGTATAAAATGAATGACGAGATGGGTAAACGTTATTATTAGATGTTTCTATAGGTAAACTTAGACCCTAATCATATAATGCCAGTCATTTTTGGTTCATAAAGCTATTTTCCTACTTACTGCATATAGGCCTATATGACCACTTATATCATACTATCTTAAAAATAATTATTCTTACCCACCATGATACCATGGTACAATTCTTCGTATGTAACGTTACTCTTATATGTATAACATGAATTACGAGCTGGCGAAGCACTTGTATTAACTATGAGTAAATGACACACACACTATTCAATCCTTGGTTCCTAAGGCTACTCTTATATGTATCAAATGAATTGCGAGCTGGCGAATCACCTCTTTTAAGTATGCGAAAGTGTCAAGCACATGGTATAATTCGTGCTTCATAAATTAAGGACTATATTATACATATAAAATGAATGACGAGATGGGTAAACGTTATTATTAGATGTTTCTATAGGTAAACTTAGACCCTAATCATATAATTGCAGTTATTTTTGGTTCATAAAGCTATTTTTCTACTTACTGCATATAGGCCTATATGACAACTTAGATCGTAGTATCCTAAAAATAATTATTCTTACCCACCATGATACCATGGTACAATTGTTTGTATGTAACGCTACTCTTATATGTGTAACATGAATTACGAGCTGGCGAAGCATTTGTATTAACTATGAGTAAATGACACACACACTGTTCAATCCTTGGTTCCTAAGGCTATTCTTATATGTATCAAATGAATTGCGAGCTGGCGAATCATCTCTTTTAAGTATGTGAAAGTGTCAAGCACACGGTGTAATTTGTGCTTCGTAAATTTAGGACTATTTTATACATATAAAATGAATGACGAGATGGGTAAACGTTATTATTAGATGTTTCTATAGGTAAACTTAGACCCTAATCATATAATGCCAGTCATTTTTGGTTCATAAAGCTATTTTTCTACTTACTGCATATAGGCCTATATGACGACTTATATCATACTATCTTAAAAATAATTATTCTTACCCACCATGATACCATGGTACAATTCTTTGTATGTAACGCTACTCTTATATGTATTACATGAATTACGAGCTGGCGAAGCACTTGTATTAACTATGAGTGATTGACACACAGACTATTCAATCCTTGGTTCCTAAGGCTACTCTTATATGTATCAAATGAATTCCGAGCTGGCGAATCCTCTCTTTTAAGTATGTGAAAGTGTCAAGCACACGGTATAATTCGTGCTTCATAAATTTAGGACTATCTTATACGTATAAAATGAATGACGAGATGGGTAAACGTTATTATTAGATGTTTCTATAGGTAAACTTAGACCCTAATCATATAATTGCAGTTATTTTTGGTTCATAAAGCTATTTTTCTTCTTACTGCATATAGGCCTATATGACAACTTAGATCGTGGTATCTTAAAAATAATTATTCTTACCCACCATGATACCATGGTACAATTCTTTGTATGTAACGCTACTCTTATATGTATAACGTGAATTACGAGCTGGCGAAGCACTTGTATTAACTATGAGTAAATGACACACACACTGTTCAATCCTTGGTTCCTAAGGCTACTCTTATATGTATCAAATGAATGGCGAGCTGGCGAATCATCTCTTTTAAGTATGTGAAAGTGTCAAGCACACGGTGTAATTTTTGCTTCGTAAATTTAGGACTATTTTATACGTATAAAATGAATGACGAGATGGGTAAACGTTATTATTAGATGTTTCTATAGGTAAACTTAGACCCTAATCATATAATGCCAGTCATTTTTGGTTCATAAAGCTATTTTTCTTCTTACTGCATATAGGCCTATATGACAACTTAGATCGTAGTATCTTAAAAATAATTATTCTTACCCACCATGATACCATGGTACAATTCTTTGTATGTAACGCTACTCTTATATGTATAACATGAATTACGAGCTGGCGTAGCACTTGTATTAGCTACTAGTAAATGACAAACACACTGTTCAATCCTTGGTTCCCAAGCCTACACTTATATGTATCAAATGAATTGCGACTTGGCGAATCATCTCTTTTAAGTATGCGAAAGTGTCAAGCACACGGTATAATTCGTGCTTTATAAATTTAGTTCTATTTTATACGTATAAAATGTATGACGAGATGGGTAAACTTTAATATTAGATGTTTCTATAGGTAAACTTAGACCCTAATCATATAATGCCAGTCATTTCTTGTCACAAAGCTATTTTTCTACGTACTGCATATAGGCCTATATGACAACTTAATTCGTACTATCATAAAAATAATTATTCTTACCTACCATGATACCATGGCACGATTTTTTTTTATGTAAAGCTACTCTTATATGTATAACATGAATACGAGCCGGCAAAGCATTCGTATCAATTATATGTACATGACACTCAGGGTACAAATGTTGGTTCCTAGGGCTTCTCTTACATGTATCAAATGAATTGCGAGCTGGCGAATCATTTCTTTTAAGTATGCGAAAGTGTCAAACACACGGTATAATTCGTGCTTCATAAATTCAAGACTATCTTATACGAATAAAACGAATGACGAGATGGGTAAACGTTATTATTAGAAGTTTCTATAGGTAAACTTAGACCCTAATCATATAATGCCAGTCATTTTTGGTTCATAAAGCTATTTTTCCACTTACTGCATATAGGCCTATATGACAACTTATATCATACTATCTTAAAAATAATTATTCTTACCCACCATGATACCATGGTACATTTCTTTGTATGTAACGCTACTCTTATATGTATAACATGAATTACGAGCTGGCGAAGCACTTGTATTAACTATGAGTAAATGACACACACACTATTCAATCCTTGGTTCCTAAGGCTACTCTTATATGTATCAAATGAATTGCGAGTTGGCGAATCATCTCTTTTAAGTATGGGAAAGTGTCAAGCACACGGTATAATTCGTGCTTTATAAATTTAGTTCTATTTTATACGTATAAAATGAATGACGAGATGGGTAAACGTTAATATTAGATGTTTCTATAGGTAAACTTAGACCCTAATCATATAATGCCAGTCATTTTTTGTCACAAAGCTATTTTTCTACTTACTGCATATAGGCCTATATGACAACTTACTTCGTACAATCATAAAAATAATTATTCTTACCTACCATGATACCATGGCACGATTTTTTTTATGTAAAGCTACTCTTATATGTATAACATATATACGAGCCGGCAAAAAATTCGTATTAATTATATGTACATGACACTCAGGGTACAAACGTTGGTTCCTAGGGCTTCTCTTATATGTATCACATGAATTGCGAGCTGGCGAATCATTTCTTTTAAGTATGCGAAAGTGTCAAACACACGGTATAATTCGTCCTTCATAAATTCAAAACTATCTTATACGGATAAAACGAATGACGAGATGGGTAAACGTTATTATTAGAAGTTTCTATAGGTAAACTTAGACCCTAATCATACAATGCGTCATTTTTGGTTCATAAAGCTATTTTTCTACTTACTGCATATAGGCCTATATGACGACTTATATCATACTATCTTAAAAATAATTATTCTTACCCACCATGATACCATGGTACAATTCTTTGTATGTAACGCCACTCTTATATGTATAACATGAATTACGAGCTGGCGAAGCACTTGTATTAACTATGAGTAAATGACACACACACTATTCAATCCTTGGTTCCTAAGGCTACTCTTATATGTATCAAATGAATTGCGAGCTGGCGAATCATCTGTTTTAAGTATGTGAAAGTGTCAAGCACACGGTATAATTCGTGCTTCATAAATTTAGGACTATCTTATACGTATAAAATGAATGACGAGATGGGTAAACGTTATTATTAGATGTTTCTATAGGTAAACTTAGACCCTAATCATATAATGCCAGTCATTTTTGGTTCATAAAGCTATTTTTCTACTTACTGCATATAGGCCTATATGACGACTTATATCATAATATCTTAAAAATAATTATTCTTACCCACCATGATACCATGGTACAATTCTTCGTATGTAACGCTACTCTTATATGTATAACATGAATTACGAGCTGGCAAAGCACTTGTATTAACTATGAGTAAATGACACACACACTATTCAATCCTTGGTTCCTAAGGCTACTCTATTATGTATCAAATGAATTGCGAGCTGGCGAATCATCTCTTTTAAGTATGCGAAAGTGTCAAGCACACGGTATAATTCGTGCTTCATAAATTAAGGACTATATTATACATATAAATTCGATGACGAGATGGGTAAACGTTATTATTAGATGTTTCTATAGGTAAACTTAGACCATAATCATATAATTGCAGTTATTTTTGGTTCATAAAGCTATTTTTCTACTTACTGCATATAGGCTTATATGACAACTTAGATCGTAGTATCTTAAAAATAATTATTCTTACCCACCATGATACCATGGTACAATTGTTTGTATGTAACGCTACTCTTATATGTATAACATGAATTACGAGCTGGCGAAGCACTTGTATTAACTATGAGTAAATGACACACACACTGTTCAGTCCTTGGTTCCTAAGGCTACTCTTATATGTATCAAATGAATTGCGAGCTGGCGAATTATCTCTTTTAAGTATGTGAAAGTGTCAAGCACACGGTGTAATTTGTGCTTCGTAAATTTAGGACTATTTTATACGTATAAAATGAATGACGAGATGGGTAAACGTTATTATTAGATGTTTCTATAGGTAAACTTAGACCCTAATCATATAATGCCAGTCATTTTTGGTTCATAAAGCTATTTTTCTACTTACTGCATAGAGGCCTATATGACGACTTATATCATACTATCTTAAAAATAATTATTCTTACCCACCATGATACCATGGTACAATTCTTTGTATGTAACGCTACTCTTATATGTATAACATGAATTACGAGCTGGCGAACCACTTGTATTAACTATGAGTAAATGACACACACACTATTCAATCCTTGATTCCTAAGGCTACTCTTATATGTATCAAATGAATTGCGAGCTGGCGAATCATCTCTTTTAAGTATGTGAAAGTGTCAAGCACACGGTATAATTCGTGCTTCATAAATTTAGGACTATCT
This sequence comes from Thermobia domestica, assembly GCF_964235325.1. NCBI lineage: Eukaryota > Metazoa > Arthropoda > Insecta > Zygentoma > Lepismatidae > Thermobia > Thermobia domestica. Next base: position 86,709,980 of record NC_137461.1, read on the forward strand.
TATACGTATAAAATGAATGACGAGATGGGTAAACGTTATTATTAGATGTTTCTATAGGTAAACTTAGACCCTAATCATATAATGCCAGTCATTTTTGGTTCATAAAGCTGTTTTTCTACTTACTGCATATAGGCCTATATGACAACTTAGATCGTACTATCTTAAAAATAATTATTCTTACCCACCATGATACCATGGTACAATTCTTTGTATGTAAAGCTATTCTTATATGTAAAACATGAATTACGAGCTGGCGAAGCACTTGTATTAACTATGAGTAAATGACACACACACTGTACAATCCTTGGTTCCTAAGGCTACTCTTATATGTATCAAATGAATTGCGAGCTGGCGAATCATCTCTTTTAAGTATGTCAAAGCGTCAAGCACACGGTATAATTCGTCCTTCATAAATTTAGGACTATTTTATACCTATAAATTCAATGACGAGATGGGTAAACGTTATTATTAGATGTTTCTATAGGTAAACTTAGACCCTAATCATATAATGCCAGTCCTCTTTTGTTCATAAAGCTATTTTTCTACTTACTGCATATAAGCATATATGACAACTTAGACCGTACTATCTTAAAAATAATTATTCTTACCCACCATGATACCATGGTACAATTCTTTGTATGTAAAGCTATCCTTATATGTATAACATGAATTACGAGCTGGCAAAGCACTTGTATTAACTTTGAGTAAATGACACACACACTATTCAACCCTTAGTTCCTAAGGCTACTCTTACATGTATCAAATGAATTGGGAGTTGGCGAATCATCTCTTTTAAGTATGCGAAAGTGTCAAGCACACGGTATAATTCGTGCTTTATAAATTTAGTTCTATTTTATACGTATAAAATGAATGACGAGATGGGTAAACGTTAATATTAGATGTTTCTATAGGTAAACTTAGACCCTAATCATATAATACCAGTCATTTTTTGTCACAAAGCTATTTTTCTACTTACTGCATATATGCCTATATGACAACTTTGTTCGTACTATCATAAAAATAATTATTCTTACCTACCATGATACCATGGCACGATTTTTTTTATGTAAAGCTACTCTTATATGTATAACATGATTACGAGCCGGCAAAGAATTCGTATTAATTATATGTACATGACACTCAGGGTACAAACGTTGGTTCCTAGGGCTTCTCTTATATGTATCAAATGAATTACGAGCTGGCGAATCATTTCTTTTAAGTATGCGAAAGTGTCAAACACACGGTATAATTCGTGCTTCATAACTTCAAGACTATCTTATACGGATAAAACGAATGACGAGATGGGTAAACGTTATTATTAGAAGTTTCTATAGGTAAACTTAGACCCTAATCATATAATGCGTCATTTTTGGTTCACAAAGCTATTTTTCTACTTACTGCATATAGGCCTATATGACGACTTATATCATACTATCATAAAAATAATTATTCTTACCCACCATGATACCATGGTACAATTCTTTGTATGTAACGCTACTTTTATATGTATAACACGAACTACGAGCTGGCGAAGCACTTGTATTAACTATGAGTAAATGACACACACACTGTTCAATCCTTGGTTCCTAAGGCTACTCTTATATGTATCAAATGAATTGCGAGCTGGCGAATCATCTCTTTTAAGTATGTGAAAGTGTCAAGCACACGGTGTAATTTTTGCTTCGTAAATTTAGGACTATTTTATACGTATAAAATGAATGACGAGATGGGTAAACGTTATTATTAGATGTTTCTATAGGTAAACTTAGACCATAATCATATAATGCCAGTTATTTTTGGTTCATAAAGCTATTTTTCTACTTACTGCATATAGGCCTATATGACAACTTATATCGTACTATCTTAAAAATAATTATTCTTACCTACCATGATACCATGGTACAATTCTTTGTATGTAAATCTACTCTTATATGTATAACATGAATTACGAGCTGGCGAGCACTTCTATTAACTATGAGTAAATGACACACACACTGTTCAATCCTTGGTACCTAAGGCTACTCTTATATGTATCAAATGAGTTGCGAGCTGGCGAATCATTTTTTTAAGTATGTCAAAGCGTCAAGCACACTTTATAATTCGTCCTTCATAAATTTAGGACTATTTTATACCTATAAATTCAATGACGAGATGGGTAAACGTTATTATTTGATGTTTCTATAGGTAAACTTAGACCCTGATCATATAATGCCAGTCCTCTTTTGTTCATAAAGTTATTTTTCTACTTACTGCATATAGGCCTATATGACAACTTAGATCGTAGTATCTTAAAAATAATTATTCTTACCCACCATGATACCATGGTACAATTGTTTGTATGTAACGCTACTTTATATGTATAACATGAATTACGAGCTGGCGAAGCACTTGTATTAACTATGAGTAAATGACACACACACTGTTCAATCCTTGGTTCCTAAGGCTACTCTTATATGTATCAAATGAATTGCGAGCTGGCGAATCATCTCCTTTTAGTATGTGAAAGTGTCAAGCACACGGTGTAATTTGTGCTTCTTAAATTTAGGACTATTTTATACGTATAAAATGAATGACGAGATGGGTAAACGTTATTATTAGATGTTTCTATAGGTAAACTTAGACCCTAATCATATAATTGCAGTCATTTTTGGTTCATAAAGCTATTTTTCTACGTACTGCATATAGGCCTATATGACACCTTATGTCGTACTATCTTAAAAATAATTATTCTTACCCACCATGATACCATTGTACAATTGTTTGTATGTAACGCTACTTTATATGTATAACATGAATTACGAGCTGGCGAAGCACTTGTATTAACTATGAGTAAATGACACACACACTGTTCAATCCTTGGTTCCTAAGACTACTCTTATATGTATCAAATGAATTGCGAGCTGGCGAATCATCTCTTTTTAGTATGTGAAAGTGTCAAGCACACGGTGTAATTTGTGCTTCTTAAATTTAGGACTATTTTATACGTATAAAATGAATGACGAGATGGGTAAACGTTATTATTAGATGTTTCTATAGGTAAACTTAGACCCTAATCATATAATGCCAGTCATTTTTGGTTCATAAAGCTATTTTTCTACTTACTGCGTATAGGCCTATATGACAACTTAGATCGTACTATCTTAAAAATAATTATTCTTACCCACCATGATACCATGGTACAATTCTTTGTATGTAACGCTACTCTTATATGTATAACATGAATTACGAGCCGGCGAAGCACTTGTATTAACTAAGAGTAAATGACACACACACTATTCAATCCTTGGTTCCTAAGGCTACTCTTATATGTATCAAATGAATTGCGAGTTGGCGAATCATCTCTTTTAAGTATGCGAAAGTGTCAAGCACACGGTATAATTCGTGCTTTATAAATTTAGTTCTATTTTATACGTATAAAATGAATGACGAGATGGGTAAACGTTAATATTAGATGTTTCTATAGGTAAACTTAGACCCTAATCATATAATACCAGTCATTTTTTGTCACAAAGCTATTTTTCTACTTACTGCATATAGGCCTATATGACGACTTATATCATACTATCATAAAAATAATTATTCTTACCCACCATGATACCATGGTACAATTCTTTGTATGTAACGCTACTTTATATGTATAACATGAATTACGAGCTGGCGAAGCACTTGTATTAACTATGAGTAAATGACACACACACTGTTCAATCCTTGGTTCCTAAGACTACTCTTATATGTATCAAATGAATTGCGAGCTGGCGAATCATCTCTTTTTAGTATGTGAAAGTGTCAAGCACACGGTGTAATTTGTGCTTCTTAAATTTAGGACTATTTTATACGTATAAAATGAATGACGAGATGGGTAAACGTTATTATTAGATGTTTCTATAGGTAAACTTAGACCCTAATCATATAATGCCAGTCATTTTTGGTTCATAAAGCTATTTTTCTACTTACTGCGTATAGGCCTATATGACAACTTAGATCGTACTATCTTAAAAATAATTATTCTTACCCACCATGATACCATGGTACAATTCTTTGTATGTAACGCTACTCTTATATGTATAACATGAATTACGAGCTGGCGAAGCACTTGTATTAACTAAGAGTAAATGACACACACACTATTCAATCCTTGGTTCCTAAGGCTACTCTTATATGTATCAAATGAATTGCGAGTTGGCGAATCATCTCTTTTAAGTATGCGAAAGTGTCAAGCACACGGTATAATTCGTGCTTTATAAATTTAGTTCTATTTTATACGTATAAAATGAATGACGAGATGGGTAAACGTTAATATTAGATGTTTCTATAGGTAAACTTAGACCCTAATCATATAATACCAGTCATTTTTTGTCACAAAGCTATTTTTCTACTTACTGCATATAGGCCTATATGACGACTTAGATCGTAGTATCTTAAAAATAATTATTCTTACCCACCATGATACCATGGTACAATTGTTTGTATGTAACGCTACTTTATATGTATAACATGAATTACGAGCTGGCGAAGCACTTGTATTAACTATGAGTAAATGACACACACACTGTTCAATCCTTGGTTCCTAAGACTACTCTTATATGTATCAAATGAATTGCGAGCTGGCGAATCATCTCTTTTTAGTATGTGAAAGTGTCAAGCACACGGTGTAATTTGTGCTTCTTAAATTTAGGACTATTTTATACGTATAAAATGAATGACGAGATGGGTAAACGTTATTATTAGATGTTTCTATAGGTAAACTTAGACCCTAATCATATAATGCCAGTCATTTTTGGTTCATAAAGCTATTTTTCTACTTACTGCGTATAGGCCTATATGAAAACTTTGTTCGTACTATCATAAAAATAATTATTCTTACCTACCATGATACCATGGCACGATTTTTTTTATGTAAAGCTACTCTTATATGTATAACATGAATACGAGCCGGCAAAGAATTCGTATTAATTATATGTACATGACACTAAGGGTACAATCCTTGGTTCCTAGGGCTTCTCTTATATGTATCAAATGAATTACGAGCTGGCGAATCATTTCTTTTAAGTATGCGAAAGTGTCAAACACACGGTATAATTCGTGCTTCATAACTTCAAGACTATCTTATACGGATAAAACGAATGACGAGATGGGTAAACGTTATTATTAGAAGTTTCTATAGGTAAACTTAGACCCTAATCATATAATGCGTCATTTTTGGTTCACAAAGCTATTTTTCTACTTACTGCATATAGGCCTATATGACGACTTATATCATACTATCATAAAAATAATTATTCTTACCCACCATGATACCATGGTACAATTCTTTGTATGTAACGCCACTCTTATATGTATAACATGAATTACAAGCTGGCGAAGCACTTGTATTAACTATGAGTAAATGACACACACACTATTCAATCCTTGGTTCCTAAGGCTACTCTTATATGTATCAAATGAATTCCGAGCTGGCGAATCATCTCTTTTAAGTATGTGAAACTGTCAAGCACACGGTATAATTCATGCTTCATAAATTTAAGACTATCTTATATGTATAAAATGAATGACGAGATGGGTAAACGTTATTATTAGATGTTTCTATAGGTAAACTTAGACCCTAATCATATAATGCCAGTCATTTTTGGTTCATAAAGCTATTTTCCTACTTACTGCATATAGGCCTATATGACGACTTATATCATACTATCTTAAAAATAATTATTCTTACCCACCATGATACCATGGTACAATTCTTCGTATGTAACGTTACTCTTATATGTATAACATGAATTACGAGCTGGCGAAGCACTTGTATTAACTATGAGTAAATGACACACACACTATTCAATCCTTGGTTCCTAAGGCTACTCTTATATGTATCAAATGAATTGCGAGCTGGCGAATCACCTCTTTTAAGTATGCGAAAGTGTCAAGCACACGGTATAATTCGTGCTTCATAAATTAAGGACTATATTATACATATAAAATGAATGACGAGATGGGTAAACGTTATTATTAGATGTTTCTATAGGTAAACTTAGACCCTAATCATATAATTGCAGTTATTTTTGGTTCATAAAGCTATTTTTCTACTTACTGCATATAGGCCTATATGACAACTTAGATCGTAGTATCCTAAAAATAATTATTCTTACCCACCATGATACCATGGTACAATTGTTTGTATGTAACGCTACTCTTATATGTGTAACATGAATTACGAGCTGGCGAAGCATTTGTATTAACTATGAGTAAATGACACACACACTGTTCAATCCTTGGTTCCTAAGGCTATTCTTATATGTATCAAATGAATTGCGAGCTGGCGAATCATCTCTTTTAAGTATGTGAAAGTGTCAAGCACACGGTGTAATTTGTGCTTCGTAAATTTAGGACTATTTTATACATATAAAATGAATGACGAGATGGGTAAACGTTATTATTAGATGTTTCTATAGGTAAACTTAGACCCTAATCATATAATGCCAGTCATTTTTGGTTCATAAAGCTATTTTTCTACTTACTGCATATAGGCCTATATGACGACTTATATCATACTATCTTAAAAATAATTATTCTTACCCACCATGATACCATGGTACAATTCTTTGTATGTAACGCTACTCTTATATGTATTACATGAATTACGAGCTGGCGAAGCACTTGTATTAACTATGAGTAATTGACACACAGACTATTCAATCCTTGGTTCCTAAGGCTACTCTTATATGTATCAAATGAATTCCGAGCTGGCGAATCCTCTCTTTTAAGTATGTGAAAGTGTCAAGCACACGGTATAATTCGTGCTTCATAAATTTAGGACTATCTTATACGTATAAAATGAATGACGAGATGGGTAAACGTTATTATTAGATGTTTCTATAGGTAAACTTAGACCCTAATCATATAATTGCAGTTATTTTTGGTTCATAAAGCTATTTTTCTTCTTACTGCATATAGGCCTATATGACAACTTAGATCGTAGTATCTTAAAAATAATTATTCTTACCCACCATGATACCATGGTACAATTCTTTGTATGTAACGCTACTCTTATATGTATAACGTGAATTACGAGCTGGCGAAGCACTTGTATTAACTATGAGTAAATGACACACACACTGTTCAATCCTTGGTTCCTAAGGCTACTCTTATATGTATCAAATGAATGGCGAGCTGGCGAATCATCTCTTTTAAGTATGTGAAAGTGTCAAGCACACGGTGTAATTTTTGCTTCGTAAATTTAGGACTATTTTATACGTATAAAATGAATGACGAGATGGGTAAACGTTATTATTAGATGTTTCTATAGGTAAACTTAGACCCTAATCATATAATTGCAGTTATTTTTGGTTCATAAAGCTATTTTTCTTCTTACTGCATATAGGCCTATATGACAACTTAGATCGTAGTATCTTAAAAATAATTATTCTTACCCACCATGATACCATGGTACAATTCTTTGTATGTAACGCTACTCTTATATGTATAACGTGAATTACGAGCTGGCGAAGCACTTGTATTAACTATGAGTAAATGACACACACACTGTTCAATCCTTGGTTCCTAAGGCTACTCTTACATGTATCAAATGAATTGGGAGTTGGCGAATCATCTCTTTTAAGTATGCGAAAGTGTCAAGCACACGGTATAATTCGTGCTTTATAAATTTAGTTCTATTTTATACGTATAAAATGAATGACGAGATGGGTAAACGTTAATATTAGAGGTTTCTATAGGTAAACTTAGACCCTAATCATATAATGTCAGTCATTTTTTGTCACAAAGCTATTTTTCTACTTACTGCATATAGGCCTATATGACAACTTAGTTCATACTATCGTAAAAATAATTATTCTTACCTACCATGATACCATGGCACGATTTTTTTATGTAAAGCTACTCTTATATGTATAACATGAATACGAGCCGGCAAAGAATTCGTATTAATTATATGTACATGACACTAAGGGTACAAACGTTGGTTTATAGGGCTTCTCTTATATGTATCAAATGAATTGCGAGCTGGCGAATCATTTCCTTTAAGTATGCGAAAGTGTCAAACACACGGTATAATTCGTGCTTCATAAATTCAAGACTATCTTATACGTATAAAATGAATGACGAGATGGGTAAACGTTATTATTAGATGTTTCTATAGGTAAACTTAGACCCTAATCATATAATGCCAGTCATTTTTGTTTCATAAAGCTATTTTTCTACTTACTGCATATAGGCCTATATGACAACTTATATCGTACTATCTTAAAAATAATTATTCTTACCCACCATGATACCATGGTACAATTCTTTGTATGTAACGCTACTCTTATATGTATAACATGAATTACGAGCTGGCGTAGCACTTGTATTAGCTATTAGTAAATGACAAACACACTGTTCAATCCTTGGTCCCCAAGCCTACACTTATATGTATCAAATGAATTGCGACTTGGCGAATCATCTCTTTTAAGTATGCGAAAGTGTCAAGCACACGGTATAATTCGTGCTTTATAAATTTAGTTCTATTTTATACGTATAAAATGTATGACGAGATGGGTAAACTTTAATATTAGATGTTTCTATAGGTAAACTTAGACCCTAATCATATAATGCCAGTCATTTCTTGTCACAAAGCTATTTTTCTACGTACTGCATATAGGCCTATATGACAACTTAATTCGTACTATCATAAAAATAATTATTCTTACCTACCATGATACCATGGCACGATTTTTTTTTATGTAAAGCTACTCTTATATGTATAACATGAATACGAGCCGGCAAAGCATTCGTATCAATTATATGTACATGACACTCAGGGTACAAATGTTGGTTCCTAGGGCTTCTCTTACATGTATCAAATGAATTGCGAGCTGGCGAATCATTTCTTTTAAGTATGCGAAAGTGTCAAACACACGGTATAATTCGTGCTTCATAAATTCAAGACTATCTTATACGAATAAAACGAATGACGAGATGGGTAAACGTTATTATTAGAAGTTTCTATAGGTAAACTTAGACCCTAATCATATAATGCCAGTCATTTTTGGTTCATAAAGCTATTTTTCCACTTACTGCATATAGGCCTATATGACAACTTATATCATACTATCTTAAAAATAATTATTCTTACCCACCATGATACCATGGTACATTTCTTTGTATGTAACGCTACTCTTATATGTATAACATGAATTACGAGCTGGCGAAGCACTTGTATTAACTATGAGTAAATGACACACACACTATTCAATCCTTGGTTCCTAAGGCTACTCTTATATGTATCAAATGAATTGCGAGTTGGCGAATCATCTCTTTTAAGTATGGGAAAGTGTCAAGCACACGGTATAATTCGTGCTTTATAAATTTAGTTCTATTTTATACGTATAAAATGAATGACGAGATGGGTAAACGTTAATATTAGATGTTTCTATAGGTAAACTTAGACCCTAATCATATAATGCCAGTCATTTTTTGTCACAAAGCTATTTTTCTACTTACTGCATATAGGCCTATATGACAACTTACTTCGTACTATCATAAAAATAATTATTCTTACCTACCATGATACCATGGCACGATTTTTTTTATGTAAAGCTACTCTTATATGTATAACATATATACGAGCCGGCAAAAAATTCGTATTAATTATATGTACATGACACTCAGGGTACAAACGTTGGTTCCTAGGGCTTCTCTTATATGTATCACATGAATTGCGAGCTGGCGAATCATTTCTTTTAAGTATGCGAAAGTGTCAAACACACGGTATAATTCGTCCTTCATAAATTCAAAACTATCTTATACGGATAAAACGAATGACGAGATGGGTAAACGTTATTATTAGAAGTTTCTATAGGTAAACTTAGACCCTAATCATATAATGCGTCATTTTTGGTTCATAAAGCTATTTTTCTACTTACTGCATATAGGCCTATATGACGACTTATATCATACTATCTTAAAAATAATTATTCTTACCCACCATGATACCATGGTACAATTCTTTGTATGTAACGCCACTCTTATATGTATAACATGAATTACGAGCTGGCGAAGCACTTGTATTAACTATGAGTAAATGACACACACACTATTCAATCCTTGGTTCCTAAGGCTACTCTTATATGTATCAAATGAATTGCGAGCTGGCGAATCATCTCTTTTAAGTATGTGAAAGTGTCAAGCACACGGTATAATTCGTGCTTCATAAATTTAGGACTATCTTATACGTATAAAATGAATGACGAGATGGGTAAACGTTATTATTAGATGTTTCTATAGGTAAACTTAGACCCTAATCATATAATGCCAGTCATTTTTGGTTCATAAAGCTATTTTTCTACTTACTGCATATAGGCCTATATGACGACTTATATCATACTATCTTAAAAATAATTATTCTTACCCACCATGATACCATGGTACAATTCTTCGTATGTAACGCTACTCTTATATGTATAACATGAATTACGAGCTGGCAAAGCACTTGTATTAACTATGAGTAAATGACACACACACTATTCAATCCTTGGTTCCTAAGGCTACTCTTATATGTATCAAATGAATTGCGAGCTGGCGAATCATCTCTTTTAAGTATGCGAAAGTGTCAAGCACACGGTATAATTCGTGCTTCATAAATTAAGGACTATATTATACATATAAATTCGATGACGAGATGGGTAAACGTTATTATTAGATGTTTCTATAGGTAAACTTAGACCCTAATCATATAATTGCAGTTATTTTTGGTTCATAAAGCTATTTTTCTACTTACTGCATATAGGCTTATATGACAACTTAGATCGTAGTATCTTAAAAATAATTATTCTTACCCACCATGATACCATGGTACAATTGTTTGTATGTAACGCTACTCTTATATGTATAACATGAATTACGAGCTGGCGAAGCACTTGTATTAACTATGAGTAAATGACACACACACTGTTCAGTCCTTGGTTCCTAAGGCTACTCTTATATGTATCAAATGAATTGCGAGCTGGCGAATTATCTCTTTTAAGTATGTGAAAGTGTCAAGCACACGGTGTAATTTGTGCTTCGTAAATTTAGGACTATTTTATACGTATAAAATGAATGACGAGATGGGTAAACGTTATTATTAGATGTTTCTATAGGTAAACTTAGACCCTAATCATATAATGCCAGTCATTTTTGGTTCATAAAGCTATTTTTCTACTTACTGCATAGAGGCCTATATGACGACTTATATCATACTATCTTAAAAATAATTATTCTTACCCACCATGATACCATGGTACAATTCTTTGTATGTAACGCTACTCTTAATTGTATAACATGAATTACGAGCTGGCGAACCACTTGTATTAACTATGAGTAAATGACACACACACTATTCAATCCTTGATTCCTAAGGCTACTCTTATATGTATCAAATGAATTGCGAGCTGGCGAATCATCTCTTTTAAGTATGTGAAAGTGTCAAGCACACGGTATAATTCGTGCTTCATAAATTTAGGACTATCTTATACGTATAAAATGAATGACGAGATGGGTAAACGTTATTATTAGATGTTTCTATAGGTAAACTTAGACCCTAATCATATAATGCCAGTCATTTTTGGTTCATAAAGCTGTTTTTCTACTTACTGCATATAGGCCTATATGACAACTTAGATCGTACTATCTTAAAAATAATTATTCTTACCCACCATGATACCATGGTACAATTCTTTGTATGTAAAGCTATTCTTATATGTAAAACATGAATTACGAGCTGGCGAAGCACTTGTATTAACTATGAGTAAATGACACACACACTGTACAATCCTTGGTTCCTAAGGCTACTCTTATATGTATCAAATGAATTGCGAGCTGGCGAATCATCTCTTTTAAGTATGTCAAAGCGTCAAGCACACGGTATAATTCGTCCTTCATAAATTTAGGACTTTTTTATACCTATAAATTCAATGACGAGATGGGTAAACGTTATTATTAGATGTTTCTATAGGTAAACTTAGACCCTAATCATATAATGCCAGTCCTCTCTTGTTCATAAAGCTATTTTTCTACTTACTGCATATAAGCATATATGACAACTTAGACCGTACTATCTTAAAAATAATTATTCTTACCCACCATGATACCATGGTACAATTCTTTGTATGTAAAGCTATCCTTATATGTATAACATGAATTACGAGCTGGCAAAGCACTTGTATTAACTTTGAGTAAATGACACACACACTATTCAACCCTTAGTTCCTAAGGCTACTCTTACATGTATCAAATGAATTGGGAGTTGGCGAATCATCTCTTTTAAGTATGCGAAAGTGTCAAGCACACGGTATAATTCGTGCTTTATAAATTTAGTTCTATTTTATACGTATAAAATGAATGACGAGATGGGTAAACGTTAATATTAGAGGTTTCTATAGGTAAACTTAGACCCTAATCATATAATGCCAGTCATTTTTTGTCACAAAGCTATTTTTCTACTTACTGCATATAGGCCTATATGACAACTTAGTTCGTACTATCGTAAAAATAATTATTCTTACCTACCATGATACCATGGCACGATTTTTTTATGTAAAGCTACTCTTATATGTATAACATGAATACGAGCCGGCAAAGAATTCGTATTAATTATATGTACATGACACTAAGGGTACAAACGTTGGTTCCTAGGGCTTCTCTTATATGTATCAAATGAATTGCGAGCTGGCGAATCATTTCTTTTAAGTATGCGAAAGTGTCAAACACACGGTATAATTCGTGCTTCATAAATTCAAGACTATCTTATACGGATAAAACGAATGACGAGATGGGTAAACGTTATTATTAGAAGTTTCTATAGGTAAACTTAGACCCTAATCATATAATGCCAGTCATTTTTGGTTCATAAAGCTATTTTTCTACTTACTGCATATAGGCCTATATGACGACTTATATCATACTATCTTAAAAATATTTATTCTTACCCACCATGATACCATGGTACAATTCTTCGTATGTAACGCTACTCTTATATGTATAACATGAATTACGAGCTGGCGAAGCACTTGTATTAACTATGAGTAAATGACACACACTATTCAATCCTTGGTTCCTAAGGCTACTCTTATATGTATCAAATGAATTGCGAGCTGGCGAATCCTCTCTTTTAAGTATGCGAAAGTGTCAAGCACACGGTATAATTCGTGCTTCATAAATTAAGGACTATATTATACATATAAATTCGATGACGAGATGGGTAAACGTTAGTATTAGATGTTTCTATAGGTAAACTTAGACCCTAATCATATAATTGCAGTTATTTTTGGTTCATAAAGCTATTTTTCTACTTACTGCATATAGGCTTATATGACAACTTAGATCGTAGTATCTTAAAAATAATTATTCTTACCCACCATGATACCGTGGTACAATTGTTTGTATGTAACGCTACTCTTATATGTATAACATGAATTACGAGCTGGCGAAGCACTTGTATTAACTATGAGTAAATGACACACACACTGTTCAGTCCTTGGTTCCTAAGGCTACTCTTATATGTATCAAATGAATTGCGAGCTGGCGAATCATCTCTTTTAAGTATGTGAAAGTGTCAAGCACACGGTGTAATTTGTGCTTCGTAAATTTAGGACTATTTTATACGCATAAAATGAATGACGAGATGGGTAAACGTTATTATGAGATGTTTCTATAGGTAAACTTAGACCCTAATCATATAATGCCAGTAATTTTTGGTTCATAAAGCTATTTTTCTACTTACTGCATATAGGCCTATATGACAACTTATATCGTACTATCTTAAAAATAATTATTCTTAACCACCATGATACCATGGTACAATTGTTTGTATGTAAAGGTACTCTTATATGTATAACATGAATTACGAGCTGGCATAGCACTTGTATTAACTTTGAGTAAATGACACACACACTATTCAACCCTTAGTTCCTAAGGCTACTCTTACATGTATCAAATGAATTGCGAGTTGGCGAATCATCTCTTTTAAGTATGCGAAAGTGTCAAGCACACGGTATAATTCGTGCTTTATAAATTTAGTTCTATTTTATACGTATAAAATGAATGACGAGATGGGTAAACGTTAATATTAGATGTTTCTATAGGTAAACTTAGACCCTAATCATATAATGCCAGTCATTTTTGGTTCATAAAGCTATTTTTCTACTTACTGCATATAGGCCTATATCACGACTTATATCATACTATCTTAAAAATAATTATTCTTACCCACCATGATACCATGGTATAATTCTTTGTATGTAACGCTACTCTTATATGTATAACATGAATTACGAGCTGGCGAAGCACTTGTATTAACTATGAGTAAATGAAACACACTCTATTCAATCCTTGGTTCCTAAGGCTACTCTTATATGTATCAAATGAATTGCGAGTTGGCGAATCATCTCTTTTAAGTATGCGAAAGTGTCAAGCACACGGTATAATTCGTGCTTTATACACCGTAAACTTAGTTCTATTTTATACGTATATAATGAATGACGAGATGGGTAAACGTTAATATTAGATGTTTCTATAGGTAAACTTAGACCCTAATCATATAATGCCAGTCATTTTTTGTCACAAAGCTATTTTTCTACTTACTGCATATAGGCCTATATGACAACTTAGTTCGTACTATCATAAAAATAATTATTCTTACATACGATGATACCATGGCACGATTTTTTTTATGTAAAGCTACTCTTATATGTATAACATGAATACGATCCGGCAAAGCATTCGTATTAATTATATGTACATGACACTCAGGGTACAAACGTTGGTTCCTAGGGCTTCTCTTATATGTATCAAATGAATTGCGAGCTGGCGAATCATTTCTTTTAAGTATGCGAAAGTGTCAAACACACGGTATAATTCGTGCTTCATAAATTCAAAACTATCTTATTCGGATAAAACGAATGACGAGATGGGTAAACGTTATTACTAGAAGTTTCTATAGGTAAACTTAGACCCTAATCATATAATGCCAGTCATTTTTGGTTCATAAAGCTATTTTTCTACTTACTGCATATAGGCCTATATGACGACTTATATCATACTATCTTAAAAATAATTATTCTTACCCACCATGATACCATGGTACAATTGTTTGTATGTAACGCTACTCTTATATGTATAACATGAATTACGAGCTGGCGAAGCACTTGTATTAACTATGAGTAAATGACACACACACTATTCAATCCTTGGTTCCTAAGGCTATTCTTATATGTATCAAATGAATTGCGAGCTGGCGAATCATCTCTTTTAAGTATGCGAAAGTGTCAAGCACACGCTATAATTCGTGCTTCATAAAATAAGGACTATTTTATACATATAAATTCGATGACGAGATGGGTAAACGTTAGTATTAGATGTTTCTATAGGTAAACTTAGACCCTAATCATATAATTGCAGTTATTTTTGGTTCATAAAGCTATATTTCTACTTACTGCATATAGGCCTATATCACAACTTTTATCGTACTATCTTAAAAATAATTATTCTTACCCACCATGATACCATGGTACAATTCTTCGTATGTAAGGCTACTCTTATATGTATAACATGAATTACGAGCTGGCGAAGCACTTGTATTAACTATGAGTAAATGACACACACACTGTTCAATCCTTGGTTCCTAAGGCTACTCTTATATGTATCAAATGAATTGCGAGCTGGCGAATCATCTCTTTTAAGTATGTGAAAGTGTCAAGCACACGGTGTAATTCGTGCTTCGTAAATTTAGGACTATTTTATACGTATAAAATGAATGACGAGATGGGTAAACGTTATTATTAGATGTTTCTATAGGTAAACTTAGACCCTAATCATATAATGCCAGTCATTTTTGGTTCATAAAGCTTTTTTTCTACTTACTGCATATAGGCCTATATGACAACTTATATCGTGCTATCTTAAAAATAATTATTCTTACCCACCATGATATCATGGTATAATTCTTTGTATGTAATGCTACTGTTATATGTATAACATGAATTACGAGCTGGTGTAGCACTTGTATTAACTATGAGTAAATGACACACACACTATTCAATCCTTGGTTTTTAAGGCTACTCTTATATGTATCAAATGAATTGCGAGCTGGCGAATCATCTCTTTTAAGTATGCAAATGTGTCAATCACACGGTATAATTCGTGGTTCATAAATTTAGAACTATATTATATGTATAAAATGAAAGACGAGATGGGTAAACGTTATTATTAGATGTTTCTAAAGGTAAACCTAGTCTATAATCATATAATGCCAGTCATTTTTGTTTCATAAAGCTATTTTTCTACTTACTGCATATAGGCCTATATGACAACTTAGATCGTACTATCTTAAAAATAATTATTCTTACCCACCATGATACCATGGTACAATTCTTTGTATGTAAAGCTACTCTTATATGTATAACATGAATTACGAGCTGGCGAAGCACTTGTATTAACTATGAGTAAATGACGCACACTGTACAATCCTTGGTTCCTAAGGCTACTCTTATATGTATCAAATGAATTGCGAGCTGGCGAATCATTTGCTTTATGTATGTGAAAGTGTCAAGCACACAGTATAATTCGTGCTTCATATATTTAGGACCTTCTTATAGGCCTACGTATAAAATGAATGATGAGATGGTTAAACGTTATTATTAGATGTTTCTATAGGTAAACTTAGACCCTAATCATTTAATGCCAGTCATTTTTGGTTCATAAAGCTATTGTTCTATTTGCCGCATATAGACCTATATGACGACTTAGATCGTACTATCTTAAAAATAATTATTCTTACCTACCATGATACCATGGTACAATTCTTTTTATGTAAAGATTCTCTTATATGTATAACATTAGTTATGAGCTGCCGAAGCGTTCGTATTAACTATGAGTAAATGACACACACACTGTACAATCCTTAGTTCCTAAGGCTACTCTTATATGTATCAAATGAATTGCGAGCTGGCGAACCATCTCTTTTAAGTATGTGAAAGTGTCAAGCACACGGTATAATTCGTGCTGCATAAATTTAGGACTATCTTATACGTATAAAATGAATGACGAGATGGGTAATTGTTATTATTAGATGTTTCTATAGATAAACTTAGACCCTAATCATATAATGCCAGTCCTCTTTGGTTCATAAAGCTATTGTACCTACTGCATATAGGTCTATATGACAACTTAGGTCGTACTATCTTAAAAATAATTATTCTTACCCACCATGATACCATGGTACAATTCTTTGTATGTAACGCTACTCTTATATGTATAACATGAATTACGAGCTGGCAAAGCACTTGTATTAGCTATGAGTAAATGACACACACACTGTTCAATCCTTGGTTCCCAACCCTACTCTTATATGTATCAAATGAATTGCGAGGTGGCGAATCATCTCTTTTAAGTATGTGAAAGTGTCAAGCTCACGGTATAATTCGTGCTTCATAAATTTAGTTCTCTTTTATACGTATAAAATGAATGACGAGATGGGTAAACGTTAATATTAGATGTTTCTATAGGTAAACTTAGACCCTAATCATATAATGCCAGTCATTTTTTGTCACAAAGCTATTTTTCTACTTACTGCATATAGGCCTATATGACAACTTAATTCGTACTCTCATAAAAATAATTATTCTTACCCACCATGATACCATGGTACAATTCTTTCTATGTAACGCTACTGTTATATGTATAACATGAATTACGAGCTGGCAAAGCACTTGTATTAGCTATGAGTAAATGACACACACACTGTTCACTCCTTGGTTCCTAAGGCTATTCTTACATGTATCAAATGAATTGCGAGCTGGCGAATGATCTCTTTTAAGTATGTCAAAGCGTCAAGCACACGGTATAATTTGTCCTTCATAAATTTAGGACTATTTTATACCTATAAATTCAGTGACGAGATGGGTAAACGTTATTATTAGATGTTTCTATAGGTAAACTTAAACCCTAATCTTATAATGCCAGTCATTTTTGGTTCATAAAGCTATTGTTCTACTTACTGCATATAGGCCTATATGACAACTTAGATCGTACTATCTTAAAAATAATTATTCTTACCTACCATGATACCATGGTACAATTCTTTTTATGTAAAGCTACTCTTATATGTATAACATTAAGTATGAGCTGCCGAAGCATTTGTATTAACTATGAGTAAATGACACACACTGTACAATCCTTGGTTCCTAAGGCTACTCTTATATGTATCAAATGAATTGCGAGCTGGCGAATCATTTGCTTTAAGTATGCGAAAGTGTCAATCACACGGTATAATTCGTGCTTCATATATTTAGGACTATCTTATAGGCCTACGTATAAAATGAATGACGAGATGGGTAATTGTTATTATTAGATGTTTCTATAGATAAACTTAGACCCTAATCATATGATGCCAGTCCTCTTTGGTTCATAAAGCTATTGTACCTACTGCATATAGGCCTATATGACAACTTAGATCGTACTATCTTAAAAATAATTATTCTTACCCACCATGATACCATGGTACAATTCTTTGTATGTAACGCTACTCTTATATGTATAACATGAATTACGAGGTGGCAAAGCACTTGTATTAGCTATGAGTAAATGACACACACACTGTTCTATCCTTGGTTCCCAAGCCTGCTCTTATATGTATCAAATGAATTGCGAGCTGGCGAATCATCTCTTTTAAGTATGTGAAAGCGTCAAGCACACGGTATAATTCGTGCTTCATAAATTTAGTTCTATTTTATACGTATAAAAAGAACGACGAGATGGGTAAACGTTATTATTAGATGTTTCTATCGGTAAACTTAGACCCTAGTCATATAATGCCAGTCATTTTTTGTTCATAAAGCTATTTTTCTACTTACTGCATATAGGCCTATATGACAACTTAGATCGTACTATTTTAAAAATAATTATTCTTACCCACCATGATACCATGGTACAATTCTTTGTATGTAAAGCTACTCTTATATGTATAACATGAATTACGAGCTGGCAAAGCACTTGTATTAACTTTGAGTAAATGACACACCCACTATTTAACCCTTAGTTCCTAAGGCTACTCTTATATGTATCAAATGGATTGCGAGTTGCCGAATCATCTCTTTTAAGTATGCGAAAGTGTCAAGCACACGGTATAATTCGTGCTTTATAAATTTAGTTCTATTTTATACGTATAAAATGAATGACGAGATGGGTAAACGTTAATATTAAATTTTTCTATAGGTAAACTTAGACCCTAATCATATAATGCTAGTCATTTTTTGTCACAAAGCTATTTTTCTACTTACTGCATATAGGCCTATATGACAACTTAATTCGTACTATCATAAAAATAATTATTCTTACCTACCATGATACCATGGCACGATTTTTTTATGTAAAGCTACTCTTATATGTATAACATGAATACGAGCCGGCAAAGCATTCGTATTAATTATATGTACATGACACTCAGGGTACAAACGTTGGTTCCTAGGGCTTCTCTTATATGTATCAAATGAATTGCGAGCTGGCGAATCATTTCTTTTAAGTATGCGAAAGTGTCAAACACACGGTACAATTCGTGCTTCATAAATTTAGGACTATCTTATACGTATAAAATGAATGACGAGATGGGTAAACGTTATTATTAGATGTTTCTATAGGTAAACTTAGACCCTAATCATATAATGCCAGTCATTTTTGGTTCATAAAGCTACTTTTCTACTTACTGCATATAGGCCTATATGACGACTTATATCATACTATCTTAAAAATAATTTTTCTTACCCACCATGATACCATGGTACAATTCTTCGTATGTAACGCTACTCTTATATGTATAACATGAATTACGAGCTGGCGAAGCACTTGTATTAACTATGAGTAAATGACACACACACTATTCAATCCTTGGTTCCTAAGGCTACTCTTATATGTATCAAATGAATTGCGAGCTGGCGAATCATCTCTTTTAAGTATGTGAAAGTGTCAAGCACACGGTGTAATTCGTGCTTCGTAAATTTAGGACTATTTTATACGTATAAAATGAATGACGAGATGGGTAAACGTTATTATTAGATGTTTCTATAGGTAAACTTAGACCCTAATCATATAATGCCAGTCATTTTTGGTTCATAAAGCTATTTTTCTACTTACTGCATATAGGCCTATATGACAACTTATATCGTACTATCTTAAAAATAATTATTCTTACCCACCATGATACCATGGTATAATTCCTTGTATGTAATGCTACTCTTATATGTATAACATGAATTACGAGCTGGCGTAGCACTTGTATTAACTATGAGTAAGTGACACACACACTATTCAATCCTTAGTTCCTAAGGCTACTCTTATATGTATCAGATGAATTGCGAGCTGGCGAATCATCTCTTTTAAGTATGCAAATGTGTCAATCACACGGTATAATTCGTGCTTCATAAATTTAGAACTATATTATACGTATAAAATGAAAGACGAGATGGTTAAACGTTATTATTAGATGTTTCTATAGGTAAACTTAGACCCTAATCATATAATGCCAGTCATTTTTGCTTCATAAAGCTATTGTTCTATTTACTGCATATAGACCTATATGACAACTTAGATCGTGCTATCTTAAAAATAATTATTTTTACCTACCATGATACCATGGTACAATTCTTTTTATGTAAAGCTACTCTTATATGTATAACATTAGTTATGAGCTGCCGAAGCGTTTGTATTAACTATGAGTAAATGACACACACACTCTTCAATCCTTGGTTCCTAAGGCTACTCTTATATGTATCAAATGAATTGCGAGCTGGCGAATCATCTCTTTTAAGTATGCGAAAGTGTCAAGCACACGGTATAATTCGTGCTTCATAAATTTAGGACTATCTTATACGTATAAAATGAATGACGAGATGGGTAAACGTTATTATTAGATGTTTCTATAGGTAAACTTAGACTCTAATCATATAATGCCAGTCCTCTTTTGTTCATAAAGCTATTTTTCTACTTACTGCATATAGGCCTATATGACAACTTAGATTGTGCTATCTTAAAAATAATTATTCTTACCCACTATAATACCATGGTACAATTCTTTGTATGTAGCGCTACTCTTATATGTATAACATGAATTACGAGCTGGCAAAGCACTTGTATTAACTTTGAGTAAATGACACACACATTATTCAACCCTTAGTTCCTAAGGCTACTCTTATATGTATCAAATGAATTGCGAGCTTGCGAATCATCTCTTTCAAGTATGCGAAAGTGTCAAGCACGCGGTATATTTCGTGCTTTATAAATTTAGTTCTATTTTATACGTATAAAATGAATGACGAGATGGGTAAACGTTATTATTAGATGTTTCTATAGGTAAACTTAGACCCTAATCATATAATGCCAGTCATTTTTTGTCATAAAGCTATTTTTCTACTTACTGCGTATAGGCCTATATGACAACTTAGATTGTACTATCTTAAAAATAATTATTCTTACCCACTATAATACCATGGTAGAATTCTTTGTATGTAGCGCTACTCTTATATGTATAACATGAATTACGAGCTGGCAAAGCACTTGTATTAACTTTGAGTAAATGACACACACACTATTCAACCCTTAGTTCCTAAGGCTACTCTTATATGTATCAAATGAATTGCGAGTTGGCGAATCATCTCTTTCAAGTATGCGAAAGTGTCAAGCACACGGTATAATTCGTGCTTTATAAATTTAGTTCTATTTTATACGTATAAAATGAATGACGAGATGGGAAAACGTTATTATTAGATGTTTCTATAGGTAAACTTAGACTCTAATCATATAATGCCAGTCATTTTTTGTCACAAATCTATTTTTTTACTTACTGCATATAGGCCTATATGACGACTTATATCATACTATCATAAAAATAATTATTCTTACCTACCATGATACCATGGCAAAATTTTTTTTATGTAAAGCTACTCTTATATGTATAACATGAATACGAGCCGGCAAAGCATTCGTATTAATTATATGTACATGACACTCAGGGTACAAACGTTGGTTCCTAGGGCTTCTCTTATATGCATCAAATGAATTGCGAGCTGGCGAATCATTTCTTTTAAGTATGCGAAAGTGTCAAGCACACGGTATAATTCGTGCTTCATAAATTCAAGACTATCTTATATAGTAGGGGAGCTTACGGGAAGTATCCTGCACTTTGTGTTAAAAAGGTGCCACTCGGATATGTTGTTTCCCTGATCCAACTAAGCAGGAATCGAGGTGGCCCCACTCCGACAGGTGACCAGAATCCAATATGGCGGCTATCAAATATGGCCGTCTCTGCGAATTCATAGTGTTGGTTTTAGAGGCTTATATCTCCTTAACTAATAGTCCAATCTTCACTATTCAAAAACTAAATGACGTAGAAGATAACAGGGTCTAACAAATGAGCAAAAGGTTTTACCTAACGCTGAAATTAACATCTACAGAAATTATTTCATTTCGAACTTTACATTTCTTATGATGGAGTTTACTCATATTTTTTAAAATAACAAGTAAACGGCTGGGATTATCGAAAAAAAATGTCGTATAACTTTTTAAATAGTGTTAAATTATCTTTCGTTTGGTGTATAGTTCATTCAGATTGGTTAATAAACAACGAAGTTATGACAATTAAAAATTCACGTTGAGTTGATTGATTTTCCCAAATTTCGAACGAGAGTTCATTTACAGTGATAAAACATCACTGATGGATGCTGCATTGTACGAAACAAATCATTCTTTTGTGATGTATTCTTCATAAGTCCTATTTTCACCAGAAGCACAAAGTAGCCTGACCAACAGGCCCGTATCCAGGGGGTCTAGGGGGGCCGGCTCCCCCTAAATTTTTGCTGGCTCCCTAAAATTTTCACGGTAGGCTTGGAAATGAACTATAATATGGTGATGAACTATAATATCGTTGGATCGCCCCCCCCTAACTTCAGCCTGTCCCCCTACCTTTTTGGGCTGGCTACTGGCCTGCTGACCAAGCCCGGTTAGGAATCCAATATGGCGGCCATTAATTATGATTCATAAAAATTATTTTCTGTCGAAATATTGACCCGAGTAACTAGATTTGTAAACGAATACGGACAAAGTACTATCACCTATTCTATTACTATTCACTTTTACACATGAATCAAGTTTAAGAATATCTTAAGAAATTACGTGTGTAGCGTCACGATAGAAAAGTTATATGGTTTCTTCTGAATTGAAAGAGGAACTGCACAGGAAGAGTAAGAAGTAAGTTCTGTCTTTAAACCATAGACATTGGCTTTATATCCTTTACAATATTATAAGGAAATTACATAAAGCAATATATTGTTATAATTTCTTTCGTATTGTAAGAACAGAAACACAACGCAAACACTTGGTTCGATAATTTGAAATTCACAATATATCTTTTGGATTTTCTATGTGTACAAACAGTTTTATGATTTTGACGAACAGTTAATATTACTTTGTGTATAAGTTATTCTATAAAGAATCATACATTTAAGTTTATATATTTATTGGTACGTTTCCAACGTGGTGTAAATTTACTGTGGATCATCTGAATTTTGAAAAATAATGAGTGCTACTTACATGAAAGTTTTATTGGTCTAAATCTTCGTTTTCAGTTTCCATCACGTTTCCACATGTTCCCCCACACATATAACAAAAACGCAGCACGGGACGCTTGCACTTCTACAACGATATCTTGTGGTACATGTCTTGTAGGCACATTTCAAAAAGAGTTTCCTACATGCTTCGTATACAACTGGAATGGAAGTCCATGTTAGAGAAAGTTCACTTCCATTGTCAGTCCATCCTCAGTTTACTGATGAAGGAATGTGTGCTGTCTTCTTTATTGCCTGGCCCCAGATTTGTCCTGCTTGGTATGCTGCAAACTTGGTGTGAAGATGCAAGGCATCACAAGTTGGAGGAAGCGCAGTAAGAGATCTGCCCTTTTCCAAAAAGAATTCTCGCCGGGCTTCATTAACTTTAAATTTTTCATTTGTTTTTGAATATAATAGGACAACATATCGTTGCAGTGAATTAAAACAATCTTCGCCTATGTTGATTACAGGGTGTGAAATTGTTAGAAAAGCTGTGGTCACCTCTGGATGCAAAAGCCATGTTTTCCAAGCTTATAATTTTCCATGTCCGAGAAAGTATGACACTGTATCACATCCTGTAAGCGCGTGGAGGCCTCGTAACGCAGTTGATTTTTCTTTTCCTAATGCTATTGAAATATGATGAACTGGGAGAAATCAATGATGTTTCTCGGTGCCGAAAGATATCCATAATTCTTCTAAACTGTGTCGCTCAAAGTCATAGAAAAACGATACAGCAAGTATTACAACATCTGTGTCTACTGTGCGGATAACTATCTTCTTGTGTCCATTTAACTGCATCAAAGCAATGTAACATGATCCTACTATCAGCTTCTTCTAAATGATTTCCTGATTATTTGTTTGAAAAAGTTGGAAGATTTCTTGAAGTTTCTATGTGATATACATTGCTCGTTGCTACCTCAAAGTTACTTCCTTTTCACACATAGACTTTCCAAGAAAAAGGAACAGTTCTTCTTTATTTTCGTCATTAAGAAGGAAATCGTTCCACTTTCTAGGAATTGGTGTAGTTGGTGTTACTTCGTCCTTATTCCTACATCCCTACTTTTTCTTGTGGAAGATTTTATGCTCTTTGAAGAGTATCTATCCCATATCAGATACACTCACTTTGCATGGAATGTGTCTGCTTCTCTTTGAACATATTCGAAGAAATTACACTGGAAATAAACACAAAATGTTTCTACTGATGCTGGTTGCAAAATGTGAACCAAAACTGCTCCATCAAATAATAAAACATCACAAGAATTACGAAAGTGTTCTTTGATGTTGGCTTCACTCTCAAGAAGCATAACTAAGTCGGACGTTTTTGAGGATTGTGAATTATGGCAGAGAGACGGTGGAATTGGTTGACTCTGGTGGTGAAAGAATTCATCCAAGTCAAGTCGTCTTGTTTGACTGACGCGTAGCAAGCGAGAGAATAGTTCAACGTCCATCTTAAGTAATTTTATTTCATTTCTGTTTGTTTTATTCTTTCGAAGGGAAGAATGAAGCACTAAAGAAGATTTTTTCATGGGCGAAAAGAATGGCTTCGTACATTCTACTAATCTTTCTTGCACAAATTCCTTGTACATATTAGACCCTTTTTCTTCTGCTAAATATAGGGATTCAATTATATCACCGCTATAGATGATTCTGGAAGCAACATTAACAAGTCCATTATTTTCTTCAAACGGATTTCCCAATTCGACGAAAACTTCTTTCATCTTTTCAACGGACGATTTAGATCTTTCTTGCATCGACGAGTAATCTTCATGGTGCTTATTATCAGGATCATATTCATTATATGACATTTTGAATTCATTAATTAGTCTACTAATTTCTGGTCCCGCTGTCATCCATTTGACAAGAGCATTGTCGTCGTGTAAGAAACCAATCGCCCCGCCATCCCCTTTTAAAATTTTGTTATTCTGTTCGTGAGCTTGATCTATAGCTATTGCAAACAAAGGTTATGATGTCTTTCTTATCACAAAGTAACCCATTTCGAAAGCATTCATAATCTCAGGATATGTTTCTTCCAACTTCTTCAAATCTAAAATGCGAACAGGAAGTCAACGAGCATAGCTAAGGTGGTCCATTGCGAAAAACAATTCTGCCATTAGTTCTGGTGTTTCAACGTAGAGCTTAAAATTTCCTTGACGTATGGCTCTGATGTAAATTAAGAGTAAAATCACGAGACGGTAATATATTATCCAAAACTTAAACTTTGGACACGAAGATTTCTTTTCAGTGCACCAGTCATTGAAAAATTGCCCTGATGAAAAATTCTGATATGCATCATGCGGCAAATGATGTAAAACTGTCAAAGTAATCTGATGAGCAAAGCGAGCTTTTGTAATGTGAGTTACTTTCAATATACTGTCAGCGGTTCCTGGTGTTGCTACATCTGACTTGTATAAAATTTCTACCCAACCACTTCCATCTAACCATTTGCCTATAAGATGCAGGAAGGCTTGTTCGATGTATAATCCTCCCAGCATCAGAATTTGATTATCTTCGCCATATAACTCTGACCAATTCCATTGAATTCGTTTCCCCAAGGCAAATAGTGGTTGATCCATTACAAGAACCGGAACTTGTCCTTTGTTGAGTTTGTCTGTAAGTTCTCGTACAACATTCATTTCGTGCCGTATCATAGCAACAGATTTAGAGTCTTCCTTAAACAACGGAAGCAGGCAGCATATACTTGGCATTTGCAGAGTTTCAGTTTTCGAGGCATGGTGTACAGACCAAGTGCAAGTAGTGTCATTTTTAAGCATGCTTCAAGCCAACACTCCTAGTTTTTTTTCTTCTGCGAAAAATCCACTTCGTGGAAGAACTGTCTCTACAAACTGCGGGTTCTGTTGAGGTAAAACTGGTTCCTTATTAGTGATACAAGCAGGAGATACTATAGCATAATTATCGGGGAGAGCAGGAGCAGTTCTCACTTTTATATTCACTTATCCAGTGAGACATGGTCACGTCGAATGCTAGGGTTATCCTTAGAAGGATGCTGGAAAATAGAAATGCTCGTATCATGAAAAGAATCCTTTGATGTTGTGCTAGAAGAATTGTAGTCAATATTATCTAATGCTGCAACGGTTAAAATACCTCGGCGAAGAGTGGAAGGACACACCCATTTTGTCACTTTGATTTATCAAGCGCTGAGAAAGACTTGAAGATATTTCCTGTACACGTGTAGACGAATTGCCTAGTGAATGCAATTCATTTATGAGAGATTTTTACGAGTTTTAGCATACACGCTCAGCCCAACATAGAGAGGAAGAGGTGGCATGCGATTGCGTTTATGCCTTGCTGCTTCTGTTTCAATATCGCCTACTTTCTGATAGAAGTTATAAAATGTAAGTTGACATGCTATCAGGCGATAAACTTGAAGTTGCTTGACTTGCGTTGCTATCAGGGGTGACAAATGAACCATAAAGTAACATATTAACAGAAGGTATTAGTGAAGGAGGAGCAGAATCTTCGTGGCAGTGATTCTCAAATTTTCCTGCAAAATGACTGCAGTGGTTTGCCATATCCTTTCGAAGCATCTTAACAACACGACTTAGTGCCATAGCATCTTCATCAATGGCTTTCTCCAGCTCACTTATTCTGTCAGATCCTTCTGAAAGTAAAACATATTCTCTGCCATACAGATTAGCCGTTAGCTCAGGCCTGTGAAGAAAATCCTTTCACGAAATCTTGTACTATGAACTTCTATTTCTTCTGATTCAGACTTCATAATCGTCATTAACCGTGTTTCGTACAATTTAAGAAGATCGATCATTTTGAATCGACGACTTCTTGGCAACACAAGAATTGCGTAGTCGCCTCAAACTTTGCCTTTTTGTGTGATTCCGAACTATTCGCGCAGAAACATTACACGGGATTTACGCCACTGTTACTTTCAATGGAAATACTTCGAGAATAGTGCAGTTGTTATTACTCCAAGTCTTTTAACCACTCAGTTCTATCCGATTCTTTTGACGTATTTCGAAACATGATTTGGAGTTCATTCCTTCCCATACTTACTCTGTCGGGCAGAAGGATGGGGGAGAGGGAAATGTTTGTTATTACTTTGTCGTACTTGTTTATAAATCTAGATACTGCAATAAATATTTCGAAAAAGACTTATCTTTATGGATGGTAAATAATGGCCGCCATATTGGGTTCATATAACCGGGCTCTGTCAGGCTGTCTTGTGCTCTGGTGAAAATGAAATTTATGAAGAACACATCATAAGAGAATGATCCGTTTCGTACAATGCAGCATCCATCAGTGATGTTTTATTACTGTAAATGAACTCTCGTTCGAAATTTGGGAAAATCAATCAACTCAACGTGAAACTTAAATTGTCATAACTTCGTTGTTATTAACCAATCTGAATGAACTATACACCAAACGAAAGATAATTTAACACTCTTTAAAAAGTAATACGACATCTTTTTCGATAATCCCAGCCGTTTACTTGTTATTTTAAAAAATATGAGTAAACTCCATCATAAGAAATGTAAAGTTCGAAATGAAATAATTTCTGTAGGTGTTAATTTCAGTGTTAGGTAAAACCTTTTGCTCATTTGTTAGACCCTGTTATCTTCTACGTCATTTAGTTTTTGAATCGTGAAGATTGGACTATTAGTTAAGGAGATATAAGCCTCTAAAACCAACACTATGAATTCGCACAGGCGGCCATCTTTGATAGCCGCCATATTGGATTCTGGTCACCTGTCGGAGTGGGGCCACTTCGATTCCTGCTTAGTTGGATCAGGGAAACAACATATCCCAGTGGCACCTTTTTAACACAAAGTGAAGGGTTTGGCCATTTTTTGCTTTAAGCTCCCCTACTAATACGGATAAAACGAATGACGAGATGGGTAAACGTTATTATTAGATGTTTCTATAGGTAAACTTAGACCCTAATCATATAATGCCAGTCATTTTTGGTTCATAAAGCAATTTTTCTTCTTACTGCATATAGGCCTATATGACGACTTATATCGTACTATCTTAAAAATAATTACTCTTACCCACCATGATACCATGGTACAATTCTTTGTATGTAACGCTACTCTTATATGTATAACATGAATTACAAGCTGGCGAAGCACTTGTATTAACTATGAGTAAATGACACACACACTATTCAATCCTTGGTTCCTAAGGCTACTCTTATATGTATCAAATGAATTGCGAGCTGGCGAATCATCTCTTTTTAGTATGTGAAAGTGTCAAGCACACAGTATAATTCGTGCTTCATAAATTTAGGGCTATCTTATACGTATAAAATGAATGACGACATGGGTAAACGTTATTATTAGATGTTTCTATAGGTAAACTTAGACCCTAGTCATATAATGCCAGTCATTTTTGTTTCATAAAGCTATTTTTCTACTTACTGCATATAGGCCTATATGACAACTTATATCGTACTATCTTAAAAATAATTATTCTTACCCACCATGATACCATGGTACAATTCTTTGTATGTAACGCTACTCTTATATGTATAACATGAATTACGAGCTGGCGAAGCACTTGCATTAACTATGAGTAAATGACACACACACTATTCAATCCTTGGTTCTTAAGGCTACTCTTATATGTATCAAATGAATTGCGAGCTGGCGAATCATCTCTTTTAAGTATGTGAAAGCGTCAAGCACACGGTATAATTCGTGCTTCATAAATTTAGGACTATTTTATACGTATAAAATGAATGACGAGATGGGTAAACTTTATTATTAGATGTTTCTATAGTTAACTTAGACCCTAATCATATAATGCCAGTCATTTTTTTGTCATAAAGCTATTTTCTACTTACTGCGTATAGGCCTATATGACAACTTAGTTCGTACTATCATAAAAATAATTATTCTTACCTACCGAGATACCATGGCACAATTTTTTTAATGTAAAGCTACTCTTATGTGTATAACATGAATACGAGCCGGCGAAGCATTTGTATTAATTATATGCCCATGACACTCAGGGTACAAACCTTGGTTCCTAAGGCTACTCTTATATGTATCAAATGAATTGCGAGCTGGCGAATCATCTCTTTTAAGTATGCGAAAATGTCAAACACACGGTATAATTCGTACTTCATAAATTAAGGACTATTTTATACCTATAAATTCAATGACGAGATGGTTAAACGTTATTATTAGATGTTTCTATAGGTAAACTTAGACCCTAATCATATAATGGCAGTTATTTTTGGTTCATAAAGCTATTTTTCTACTTACTGCATATAGGCCTATATGACAACTCAGATCGTACTATCTTAAAAATAATTATTCTTACCCACCATGATACCATGGTATAATTCTTTGTATGTAAAGCTACTCTTATATGTATAGCATGAATTACGAGCTGGCGTAGCACTTGTATTAACTATTAGTAAATGACACACACACTATTCAATCCTTGGTTCCTAAGGCTACTCTTATATGTATCAAATGAATTGCGAGCTGGCGAATCATCTCTTTTAAGTATGCAAAAGTGTCAAGCACACGGTATAATTCGTGCTTCATAAATTTAGGACTATATTATACGTATAAAATGAAAGACGAGATGGGTAAACGTTATTATTAGATGTTTCTAAAGGTATACCTAGACCCTAATCATATAATGCCAGTCATTTTTGTTTCATAAAGCTATTTTTCTACTTACTGCATATAGGCCTATATGACAACTTAGATCGTACTATCTTAAAAATAATTATTCTTACCCACCATGATACAATGGTACAATTCTTTGTATGTAAAGCTACTCTTATACGTATAACATGAATTACGAGCTGGCGAAGCACTTGTATTAACTATGAGTAAATGACACACACACTGTTCAATCCTTGGTTCCTAAGGCTACTCTTATATGTATCAAATGAATTGCGAGCTGGCGAATTATCTCTTTTAAGTATGTGGAAGCGTCAAGCACACGGTATAATTCGTCCTTCATAAATTTAGGACTATTTTATACCTATAAATTCAATGACGAGATGGGTAAACGTTATTATTAGATGTTTCTATAGGTAAACTTAGACCCTAATCATATAATGCCAGTCATTTTTGGTTCATAAAGCTATTTTTCTACTTACTGCATATACGCATATATGACAACTTAGACCGTACTATCTTAAAAGTAATTATTCTTACCCACCATGATACCATGGTACAATTCTTTTTATGTAAAGCTACTCTTATATGTATAACATGAATTACGAGCTGGCGAAGCACTTGTATTAACTATGAGTAAATGACACACACACTGTTCAATCCTTGGTTCCTAAGGCTACTCTTATATGTATCAAATGAATTGCGAGCTGGCGAATTATCTCTTTTAAGTATGTGGAAGCGTCAAGCACACGGTATAATTCGTCCTTCATAAATTTAGGACTATTTTATACCTATAAATTCAATGACGAGATGGGTAAACGTTATTATTAGATGTTTCTATAGGTAAACTTAGACCCTAATCATATAATGCCAGTCATTTTTGTTTCATAAAGCTATTTTTCTACTTACTGCATATACGCATATATGACAACTTAGACCGTACTATCTTAAAAGTAATTATTCTTACCCACCATGATACCATGGTACAGTTCTTTTTATGTAAAGCTACTCTTATATGTATAACATTAATTATGAGCTGCCGAAGCATTTCTATTAACTATGAGTAAATGATACACACACTGTACAATCCTTTGTTCGTAAGGCTACTCTTACATGTATCAAATGAATTGCGAGCTGGCGAATTATTTCTTTTAAGGATGTGAAAGTGTCAAGCACACAGTATAATTCGTGCTTCATATATTTAGCACTATCTTATTCGTATAAAATGAATGACGAGATGGTTAAACGTTATTATTAGATGTTTCTATAGGTAAACTTAAACCCTAATCATATAATGCCAGTCATTTTTGGTTCATCAAGCTATTGTTCTACTTACTGCATATAGGCCTATATGACAACTTAGATCGTACTATCTTAAAAATAATTATTCTTACCTACCATGATACCATGGTACAATTCTTTTTATGTAAAGCTACTCTTATATGTATAACATGAATTACGAGCTGGCAAAGCACTTGTATTAACTTTGAGTAAATGACACACACACTATTCAACCCTTAGTTCCTAAGGCTACTCTTATATGTATCAAATGAATTGCGAGTTGGCGAATCATCTCTTTCAAGTATGCGAAAGTGTCAAGCACACGGTATAATTCGTGCTTTATAAATTTAGTTCTATTTTATACGTATAAAATGAATGACGAGATGGGTAAACGTTATTATTAGATGTTTCTATAGGTAAACTTAGACCCTAATCATATAATGCCAGTCATTTTTTGTCATAAAGCTATTTTTATACTTACTGCATATAGGCCTATATGACAACTTAGATTGTACTATCTTAAAAATAATTATTCTTACCCACTATAATACCATGGTAGAATTCTTTGTATGTAGCGCTACTCTTATATGTATAACATGAATTACGAGCTGGCGAAGCGTTTGTATTAACTATGAGCAAATGACACACACACTGTACAATCCTTGGTTCCTATGGCTACCCCTATATGTATCAAATGAATTGCGAGCTGGCGAATCATTTCTTTTAAGTATGTGAAGGTGTCAGGCACACGGTGTAATTCGTGCTTCATAAATTTAGCCTTATTTATGTATAAATGAATGATGAGATACGTAATCGTTACTAATAAATGTTTGTGTATGGAAACTTAGTCCCTAGTCATATAATACCACAATAATTTCTTGTTTATAATGGTATTATTCTACCTGTTGCATATATATTACAACTTAGATTGTATTATCTTAAAATAATTATTCTTACCCGCCATGATACCACGGTACAATTCTTTTCATGTAAAGCTACTCTTATATGTATAATATGAATTACGATGAGTCGAATCATTTCTTTTAAGTATGTGAAAGTGTCAAGCACACGGCAGAATTCGTGCTTCATAAATTTACCCTTAAGTTATACGTATAATCGAATTAGGAGGTGGAGAAACTTTACTATTAATTGTTTCTGTACGTAAATTTAGACCCTAATCATATAATGCCATATTAATTTTTGGTTCGTGGTTCATGCTACTGTTCTACCTGTTGCATATATATGTCAGCTTAGACCGTACTAGTTTAAAAATAATTATTCTTACCCGCCATGATACCATAGTACAATTCTTGGTACGTAAAGTTACCCTTATATGTATGATATGAATTAAGAGCTGGCGAAGCATTTGTATTGCCTTACAAAATTTCGAAAACTACGCATGAGATATTTATTGAATATCAGAAAATGCTTGACATCCCCCCCGACGTGGAAAGCAAACCCATTTAGGACTGAACCAGGGCCGTCTACTTTAGACATACGCAAACCAGTTAGCCACGATGAAAAATGAATGCATTAATATTTGGTTAAAAGTTTTACACTCTACAGTTTTTGTTTTGACAATTACATATGCGTTACATTAATGTTTGATGAATCTCTTAAACTTGCAAACACGTCATTTTAAATTTGAGGTAAAAAATGCTTACGTATACACTGTCGTAGCTTAGCACTGTTGAAAGATTCATTCATTTTATGCATTTTTATCATTAGAGAATTGTAGGTCAGTTACATGCTGATCTAATGGTCTCATGTTTGATTTTAGTATGACTGCAGTAAAACACTCATTTCAGTAACATAATTATTTAAGACATGATATCCGAAAAAAACTTTGATTTCTAGTACTCGTGCTTTAATAATGGGACTCTGAACGCCCCGCCGGGAATCAAATTCAGGACCTTGACATGAATTGTTTAGTTAAGAATGCATCACAAACGTTATGATTTCCTGTTTATAAGGTGATTTAGATTTTTCTTTCTTCTTTCTTTGTAGAAAAAAAATCTAATTAACGCTGCTCAATTCCTTTTCACCCTTACATATTTTATCGCAATTGTACTTATTCGTTTGCTTTTTCCTTTTTTCAACCATGGCCGAATCGGGTTTCACCGTTCTCAATGAAGTCACAAGTCATTATAGACGCTTTAATATTGAGGGCAGAATGATGGAAGTACAATTTAACACACCACCCACAGGAACCGATAACATTCAATATGTACAAAACAGTTTTCAAGCGATGCTGAATCATTTACTAGCCAATGTCGACGATGAGGCGATGGTTGGTTTACCGGTAATATCTCCACGAAACATCAGTAAGTCATTTTGGGTAAGCTTTCGCCAAGCACGAAATTTAACACTGGAGACGATGTGGGCTTCTTTCGAGAGCAACAGAGCAACAATTCGTTTCTCCTTCACGAGCCATTTACCGTTTATTTTCATCGCGTGGATATTCCAAGAGAATATGGATATGGAGATCGTTTAGCCCAAGGAATATTTCAAAATGAAGAATTGTTACGTAGCAAGCGAGGAATCGTACGCACATAGAATGAAGATTCAAGATGTCTGGCGTACGCCCTTGTCATTGCTATTGGTCTGAAGAAATACAAGAATGTAGATATAAAACGACAGAAGCAGTATAAAAATCAGTGAAAATGTGTTTGGACTAAGAATTGGGTGCCTTGTGTACAAATGCAGGAGTGGATTTGGACCATGGTGTCAGTGTAAATGACATTCGGCAATTTCAGTCTTATCTTAAAGAATATAAAATTACAGTGTATACTAGTTTCTCCGGCCGTGACATCATGTACGAGGTTCCCAACGATAAAAATCGCACTCCCATAAATTTGATTTGTTTCCCTTGACATTTTGATATTATTCAATCGGCTTGATTTGGAACCAAGTTCTATTGTGATGCGTGCCATAAAAAGTATAGTAAACGTAATGAACATGTCAAAAATTGTCCTGTAACGTGTTCGAAATGCTTACAGAGTCCTGTATGTGACAAGAACCAAACGCTGCTGATGTACAATGACTGCAATCGTCAATTTTATGGTGAAGAATGTTTTAATAATAATCGGAATGCAGTATATCATCAAGGGGTACCTGTATGTAAAATGGTGAAGCAATGTACTAGATGTTACAGAGTATATTTTTTTGTACGAAGTGGACAACGCATTCATGACTGTAATGAGATATTTTGTAATGCGTGTAAGACGATTGCTCCAGGATCGCATCAATGTTTCATACTTCCCGATTGCCAATGCTTGAAATCTGGTGTTCCTTCACTCATGCATGCAAAGAAAGCATTATTGATTTTCTACGATATAGAATCCATGCAGGACACGTTCCGAATTTATTGCTTGCACAACAAGTATGTTATGTATGTGTTGAAAATGATAATATCCAGCAGTCTTGCAGTACTTGTGGTCAGCGCCAGCATATTTTCCAAGGAGAGGATCCAATTTATGATTTTCTTCAGTATTTACAAGAACATCGTCCCTACATAAATATGATTTTCTGCCTTGCTCACAATTCGAAGGGTTACGATGGACATTTTATTCTAAAGACTATGGTAGAACAATGTCAATGCAGACCTAATGTCATATTAAATTGGATCAAGATACTAGGTTTAATATTAAATAATCTAACATTCATTGATTCTTTGAACTTCCTACCTATGGCATTATGCAAATTGTTGAAAGCGTTCAATTTACCAGCAACCAAAGGCTACTTCCCCCATTTCTTCAACACCAAGGAAAATTAATCGTATATTGGACCACTTCCTGAAACGAAGTATTATGGTGCAAATGAAATGTCCGTTGAAGGGAGGAACAAGTTTATGCAGTGGTACAACGACCATCGTAATAACACGTTTGATTTCTAGAAGGAAATTATCAACTATTGCATTCAAGATGTCAATGTACTGTGGCAAATATGTGTTTCGTTTGAAGCAGAAACTAAAGTGAATCCCTTCTTGGAGACGATAACGATTGCAAGCGCTTCCAATTTAGTATTTCGCCGGAATTTCCTCAAACCCAATACCATTGGAATTCTAGCGGCAAATGGTTATCGATGCAGAAGTACACAATCAGTAGACTTTTTGAGTTTTTTTTTTATCATGATCTGCAGGAAGTTAGTTGGGATGACACATAATTTTAAAGACCCAAATGACGCATTGGATTATTTTTATAGGGTTGTTAACGGCGTTATTAAGAAAAATTCCTAAAAGAAAGTTGCATAAGAAAATATCATTTTCCATTTGGTTCTCCGCTGATATAATTAAAACTTTGAAACAAAAGGAATATAATAGAAAAAGGAAAAAGTATTCTGAGTATAATGAAATTATGTTTATAGAGTTGCTAAGAAGTTGAAGAAAATGATAAAAAAGGCATAAAATATATATATACACAATCTCGAAAATAATCTTAATAATAATCCTAATTATTTCTGGAATTACTCTCGAAAAAAATGCTCGCGAAAAAAATCATTAAATAATACTGGAATACAATGGTCAGCACGACAATCAGAATAAGATATATCCCTTCCAAATTTTTTGTATGTAACAATGCACAAATAGGTGGCGAAACATTAGAAACAATGTCCAAATTAAAAATAATAAAATTTAATTTTAACATTCATGATGGCCAATACACGCAAATGTTTGAAAATATAAAGCAATCACCAAACAACTTCAAGAACAACCTTTTAATAATAACAAGAATATAATCACACTCTTTCACCAAAATACACAGGGTTTTAGTACAAATAAACAACTTCAATTAGTAGTGCAATTAAATGATTCATACAAAGATAATATTTTATATATAACAGAATATTGGTACAGAGATGACGAGATAAAATATATTGGAATTTTAAACTTCCCTTGTGCAGCAAGAAATTGGTGCCCTGCATACGTTAAATCGACTAAGAAATTTCTTACCAATATCTTTGAAGATCAAACTTGTCAAGGTACTGGTATTCCCACATCTTGACTATTGCGACTCAGTCTATTCTGATCTAACAGAAAATCAATCAAAGCGCTTGCAAAGAGTCCAAAATGCCTGCATTAGATTTATTTTCAATATAACTTACAGGGAACATCTCACATCTTTTTATAAAAAACTGTCATGGCTGACGGTAGCTGGAAGAAGAAATTTACATAATCTTACCCTATTGTACAAAATACTGACTACGTCAGAACCATCGTATCTAGCCCGTAGATTTTTATATTTATCTGACTTTCATACTAGAAGCACAAGATCACAAGATAATTTCTTGCTCTCCATAACCAGTCACAATTCTGATTCATACTCAAAATCCTTCACAGTAAGTACTACACGCCTCTGGAACAGTTTACCTCAATTAACACACAACGTTTCCACAGTTGCCAAATTTAAAAAATCTGTAAATTCCCTTCTCTTAAGTAAAGATAAGGATACTGGTAGCACATGAGGCATCTTCGTTTTACCAGACTATTAATAACCCACATATGAACACACAACCAATAGGTAACCTATGCTAATTTGTACAGCTTATATATTCATACTTCTTTCACCGCTATAGGCAATATGCAATTTAGGTTTTCTCCATGTTATTTTTGTTTCCTCTATTGTATATTATTTTCAATTTTTGTTTTTGAAGTATTTAACCATTTTTTTATTTTAAGTAGTATATTCTTTTTTTATGTGGTTCAGTACTTTTCTTATTGTAATTGTTAATATTTTCTATATATTGGTGCTTTTTTTTAAAAAAAAAAATACATAATGTATGCACGTGGTTAAGTGCTCGGAGAAGGCTGCAGAGCCTTAACTTCGCCACGTAAAAGAAGTCATAAATAAATAAATAAATAAATAAATAAATAATAAATAAATTGTAGAAGAAATCTCTCAAGGAGTGGATTATGCATTTTCGTTAAAAAAATAAAAAAAAGGCAAAGAAAAAAGAAAAGAGAAATGAAAGTAAAAAAAGTGTAATAAGTTTGACAAATTGAATGAAAAGAAGGAATTTGAGTGTGTATACAGTATACTTGAGATACCTTTGCAAAAAAGTTTGACGCAATATAGTAACATTAATATGTTTATCAATAATCTAGATAAAATACTGGAGTAATTTCATGGTAAGAAATATATGCCAATTATTGTAGATGATTTAAACGTATTTTTTTTAGTGGAAGACTTAATGGAGATTTTGAATATTTACTTCAAACACACGATTTAATTCCCAGAATCAAATTACCAACAAGGATAACAAACAATCAGTATTGAGTATAGACCAGATTTTGGCAAAATCATCAAGCATAAATTATTAATCAGAAGTTATAAATACAAATTTTTCAGATCATGAAGCACAAGTTTTAAAGATAAACATTTTTAAACAAGCAACTGAATCAAATGCGGAAACAATTGAAACGCATATAATAACAAGGCGTTTTAGTTCAAATAGTATTAGTTATTTTACTTATTTACTTTGCCTGGAGACGTAGGATAATATTTACGAGCTAACCAACCTAGATGATGCATGTGAGATAATTACTCGTACTGTTAGACCTAACTTTGAAGTTTCATTTCTAATAAAAAAAATATTTATTGAAAACAAAGGTGAAAAAAGTAAAATGGATTATACCTAAAATTTTAAAGCAAACATTAAATTAGAACTAAATAAAATTAGAAATTGTCGCCCTTCTAGAATGAATGAAATCAACTACAGATATCATAAAAATAATTATAAATATGTTGAAAATAATGAAACGAAATTAGAATAGTAGGAAGATTCTCCAGTCAGACAATAAAACAGGCAATATGGAATGTAATTAAAGAGATCTATATGCAAAAGTACAATAACCATCTAGCACAATCTATGAGGGTGTAAATATGACAAACCCAAACAACATAGTAATACCATTTAATAAATATTTTACAAATGTAGGACAAACTCTTATTAAAAACAAAGAAACTATTAAAACTAACTTAACGTAATTAAAAATTAAAAAGTGTGAGAAATTGATGTTTTCTAAAACCGGTATTACAAAATGAAATAGTTATTATATGAAAGTAAATGAAAAATTCGGATTCGGCTGGGACAGATGAAATATCTATTTGATAAAAAGATTGTTACAAATACATTGTCAGCCATTGTTATCTGTCAAATATTTCACTTTCAACAGAAACTTTTCCTGATAAACTAAAAATTGTTAAAATTAAGCTGTCACATAAGAAAAATGTAATGAAATAGAAAACTATACCAATGGCTACCATTTTTTATATTATTGTTGCAAATGTATTGTCTACACATTAGCTTCGTTTGTCAGCGTATAGTGACTATAAGGGTTGCCAGCACCACCAAATTCAATTTTTTTCATATTTTAAATAATTTTTTGTTTCTTCTTCTCCTAGGAATAGGGATTAAATTGCGCAAGTGTTATCTCGTTGGAATCAGTGTTCCATAAGCTTTCCAACGAAGTATTAATTATTACCCTGTGATAATTAGGGGGTTCACCACGACCCCAACGTAAGAATCGTAATTTTGTTCAAATCTCTGCTCGGTGTATACAGGTTAAGCCGTTACGTGACAAAGATAAATGGAATGAAATAGAAAACTATAGACCGATCTCATTGCTACCAATAATAGGTGAAATTCTGGAGAAAATAATGTTCAATCGAGTAATGGGATTCATTTATAAATATTCTATTTTATCCAATACACAAAAGGGCTTCTTGAAAGGCAAATCCACCGAGACAGCAATTTTTAATTTTTTTGAAACATGTAGGAAGCTATTGAATAGGAAAGAATTATGTGTAGGAAGAGTTTTATATCTAACAAAAGTTTTTGACTTAGTAAATCACAATATATTACTAAAGAAACTTCATTGCTATATTAGTGGGAAAGAAGAAGACGAATTAGCTTCAAATTGCCAACTAGCAATAAATCAAATTTCTAGTTGGTTGAATAAAAATGAACTAATTATTAATACTAATAAAACATGTGCCTTAAATTTTCATAATATTAAAAATAATCAAACTAACACAATAAAAAATAGATGATGAAACAAATATGTAGAAACGGTTACCTTTCTCATTGTAAAAAAAAAAAAATAAATAAATAAAATAAATTCAATTGGTAGCCTCATATAAAACATACTGTATAAGCACTTTATGAAAACTGTTTTATGCAATTAGATGTGTAAGAGATGATGTAAAAACCGCTAAGTGTATACATTACTCAAATTTTCATTCTATAATAAAGTATGGGTTGATGGTTTGGGGAAGTACCCCCAAAAGTTTTGTCATTTTTAAACTACAGAAAAAAGTGGTAAAGACTAAGATGAGTAAAATGAAACTCCTCCGCATGCAAAAATATTTTCAAAGAACATGAAATCATGACTCTTCTTTCGATGTATTTGTTTGAACATATCTTTAAAAACTACTAGCAAATGTATTGTCAACAAAGACATACACAGTTACAATGCAAAAGGTAAATTTATTCACCCGCTTACATACAGAATATATATTTGTATGTATATATTCACCCGCTTTGCTTCCCATTTGTGTTTTAGATGCCACGTGCCTACAAAAGAAGAAATCTTCGAACACAATGGTCCTAGGATATACTTGAAGCAGCAATCAAACTCATTCGTGAAGGCAAGAACGCTGTGAATGGTGCAGTAAAGCACTTTTATATACAAAGAAGAACACTAAGAGATCATATTGTTATTGGTAGAACTACGTCAAAAATAGGAAGAAAGTGTACTTTAGCTCCTGAACTTGCGGATGCATTATGTGAGAGAATAATAAAGTTATGTAATGTTGGTTATATGTTGACAGCTAAAGTGATTAGAAGTTGATTTTACACTTCCTGTGAAGAAAATAAAGTTACACACAGGTTCAGGCATGAAAAGAAAATTGCCGGATATGGCTGGTTACAACTGTTCTTGTTTCGCCATCCAGAAATCGCGCGACGCAAATACCAGAGATTAAATCCAGGAAGGGCGTCGAAATGAAACCATACTGTAGTCGGGGATTATTTTTGGAAACTGGAAACGGTTATGGCCGAAATAGATGTAACGAATAAACTAGAACTAATTTATAATATCGATGAAAAAGGATGTTGTTTGTGTTTACATAGAGAGTGATACATATACGCAGAAAAAGGATCAAAAACTGTACATTAGTAGGCCAAGAACACATTGAAAGTGTATCTATTGTTGCTTTTGGGAAAGCGCTTGGAAAATCCATTCCACCCATGATAATATTCAAAGGTGCCAGAATGAAGAGTTATTGGTTGGATAGTGTGCCTCCTGGAAGCACTGCAGCGATGACTCAAAAAGGAAGCATGACTTTGTGAAATTTTCGTGGAGTACTTTGTGCCAAAAATCATTTGGATTATTCGTTTGTAGATACAACTGAGAAATACACAATAACGCTATTTTGTTTGGCGAGTCATACAACTCATGAGCTTCAACCTATGGACAAATCTGTGTTTGGCCTCTTTGTAACTTACTGGGACCAGAAGGTAATACATTTCCTCAAACAAAATCCAGGAAGTGTGATAACAAAACAACGTTTTGGATCGATCTTTAGCAGGACAAACTTGCTGCACCTTTGAACTTAAAATCTGGTTTTGTAGGCACAATAATTTATCCATTTCATCCTGACATAATTCCTGACTACGCTTTTGCACCTAGTATTATGAGCAGTTTGTATCAGAAGATGCAGCTACTGGTTCATCGTGCACATCAGTCCCAGAAGTAACATCGGCACAAGCTTTCGAAGATGTCATCTTACAATGCAATGTTGACTAATTGCCATCGACTTCATTCCAAGAATTACTACCAACTCCACGTAAAGCTTCAACGGCCCGTAAACGAAATTCCAAAGCTATTAACAGTCCTGCTACAGTTCTACGAAAAAACCTTTTCAGACAGGAAGATGAAGAAAAGGCACAGAATAAGAAAGAGAAAAAAAACGCCAATTAGTTCTGGTGAAACTCCATCAACAGAAAAGACAAAGAAGTCTAAGCAAGCAACAGCTAAAAAAAAAAAAAAAAAATATTGACTAATCGGACGCAGAAACATAAGAAACCGGAATCCTAGTATTGTCCAATATGTGAAGAAAACAGAGTGCGAAAATGTTTAGTTCGTATACAATTTGTACACGAAGAATGTGTTGGACTTACAAAGCATGACAGAGAAATTTTTGTGATTTAAAAGTTATTAAATTTTGTATTGATTTCTTTGTCTTTTGTTTCTCTTTTGTTTCATTTATTCAAAATTATACACAGTGGCGTATTTAGGGAGTGACTTCCGGGCTTAAGCCCCCCGAAATCTTACTTAGTATAGTAAAGTAAATGAAATATCTTGCAGAATTTTCAAATTTCCAGTCAAAGTCCCCCCGAAAATTAGCAAAGCCCCTCCCGAAACAAAATCGTAAATACGCCACTGATTATACATATGAAGAGTAAAGGAAAACATGTTAAATTAATGTTTAGAATAAAGTCTCTTCGGAATATCAATCATATCTTATCAAATTGTTTTGAATTACGTTCTATTTATATTCCCCTGTAAATTCCATTTACAATTTTATTTTAAAGTAAGTACCTGCTAACATGAGTACAGTCATAAGTAATTTTCATGGGTCTATTAATTAAGTTATACTGTGTTATTTTTTATTAGAAAACATTAATAGAATGGCTTTATTATCCCTGTGCATATGGCTTTATTACCCAGATATACGGGTAATAACGCCAAAGAGGACTTTCTTACAAAATAGTTCTCTCACAATTTACTATTTGAAACAACGAAACGGTAATTTTTATATGGTTGCATGAAAGAACGATTTATTGAATTATAAAATTTTCGAGGTGTCAAATGTTTACATAAAGACATGAAAAATCAAAGTAGCTTAGAGTGGCGTTATTACCCCGAGTGACCCTATAGATATATATATATATATATATATATATATATATATATATATATATATATATATATATATATATATATCTTTTCTGATTTTTCGCCATACCATGTGAGAAGGTAATATATGTGTAGCTCTAAATTAATATGAAATCATGTTGTGTTTGTTTACTGGCTTTCGTTTATTGAGATCTATATTATTGTAGAAGACAATGTAATGTATAAATTGTATTGTAATGTGCTTTTTTGTGGGGCACCCTGTAGTATAATTCTCCATTTTCTAATATAACAGTTGGAAATATTAGTGTGTAGTAAACTGTCATATAATCGTTAATTGATTTTGTTCATCTGTACGAAATGATTTCGTTATTTACATATTAAAATACAATGCAAACCGTAAACGAATAATAAAATTCTTAGATATTATTTACATAGAGTCTTCTATATATTACAACTCTACTGAACTCATTTCATTCACATTAAAAATGACACTTCGTTCCTAAGAACACCTATTTTACATTATTGATGAATATTCAAATGGAATACCTTAATTAGGGGCAGTGTTGGGCAAATTTCAATTGAATTAACAATTAACAATTAATCTGTAAATTTAATTGTTAATTACAATTAACAATTGAAGTAAGTAATTGTTAATTGTTAATTGCAGTTGGCCATTAATAAAGGAGAATCAATTGCAATTGATCAATCGATTGAAAGTAATTGCAGTGGAAAGTAATTGCAATTGAATTCTGTAATTCAATTGCAATTGAAATTAATTGGCAATTAATTCAATTGCAATTGATTTCCACAGCAATTACTTTCAATTGATTGATCAATTGCAATTGCAATTGATTTTCACTGATTAATTTTCAACACTGTAGTTCAGAGAGGGCGTGGGGCAATGAAAACTTTAGCCATGACCAATTGACTCACCACTCGTCGTGACCCACGAACCACCTTGACCCACTCTGACCCACCACCCATCATGAACCACTCTCACCCACTTTGACCCACAGACCCATCAAAACCCATTGTCATCAACTCTGACCCCTGATTCACGCCCTCTTCTCTACTGACTAAAGAGTTTAAACTAGTAATAAAACAAGCCTATAAAATTATCACTCATCGGAGTTTGAATTTCTACGATCAATTCTGTAATCCACAATGACCGATGTCAAATCTGTAGTTTTCGCGGTGGCTGAGATCAATGGTGATACTTTCATTAGCGATGATTTTCAAATTTAGCCACCATTGTATGCATTGAGTCACCGGGGGTGGGGAATTGCGAGACATGTAAAAATAATGGAAAGTGACCGATATTAGTGTCAAATCCATAGTTTTCGCTGTCGCTGAGATGAATGGTGATACTTCCACAGGCGTTGACTTCCAAATACAGCCCCCATCGGCTGCGGGCCAGAGGCATTGTTTTTTCAAAATTGGAGCCAGAGGATTATAGGGATTTTTACCGGCATATGTAAAAAGTAGTAGAAAATGGAAGATGTTAGTGTCACATTCATAGTTTTCGCGGTATTGGTTGGGGTTTGGTGGGGGCCAGAGCAGATTTTTTCACAATACGAACCAAGGGGGTCTGAGAGGGCGTTCATCGGGACATGTAAAGGTAGTAGAATTTGTGTCGGATCCATATTTATCGGGGTTGGTCAGACGTATAGTGACACCCCCGATAGTGTTTACGTTCAAATTCAGCCCCCATCGGCCTTCCCAATGAAAACACATGTACGTTGTTGGATATATA
This sequence comes from Thermobia domestica, assembly GCF_964235325.1. Lineage (NCBI taxonomy): Eukaryota > Metazoa > Arthropoda > Insecta > Zygentoma > Lepismatidae > Thermobia > Thermobia domestica. The sequence goes on from NC_137461.1 coordinate 86,754,161, forward strand.
TTCACACAAAATATATCCAATTTTAGAAATGTTTCTTAATTATTCTCCCGTTGTTCAGTTTGTTTACATTGATATTTTATCTGATCCGTGCGAAGAACGGGCATAACAGCTAGTACGAAATGGTAAAGTGTTTGTTATGGACCAAATTACAATGAATTCAATTATATAGATAATTATTATAATTATAATTAATACGTATTTCCTTCTTGAATTATAGATACTTTTCAGTGGAAAAATGAATAAAATTTATGGCAACAGTGCCTTCAGTGTTCTATTCAAGTTGTGTTTGTGCATTCGACAATGTGTTGTGAAGTGCAACTAGGCAAACATATTCATTCATAGTTTTAGAAAAACATATTTATTCATAGTCTTTAGAGAAACACATGTTCATTAATAGACAAGATTTACATGTTCTTAACAGTGTTTTAGAGTGCTACTCAGTTTATGTGTGACCGAAGACAAAGTATGACAGTTTATCAAGCAACCATGTGGTTTAGCAGCAAGCTAGCAACAATTAACCGCGAAAAGAAGTTAAGATAAGTAACTCATTGTACTAATATTTAAGTATTATATCATTATATTAACATATGAACAAAGCATGTCATATTTATCATATTAACGCATGTACTTTTGAATAAGAATTGAAGCAAGTAACATCTAAAATATTCGTCAAGTCTTATTTCTCGTTCCTCCATGATATCTGGGTGAATCAGTAATATGGGTTTAATCATACAGTTCATTAGCTGTGGTTGTGATATGCGTGATTTGTAAATAAAGTACATAAACATATCACCCCTTTATACATCATCAATTTAAAAGTCCCAAATCAACGTAAAGTAGACCAACGTAAAGGAAAATGTATAAAATTTTCCATATAATTAAGCTTACAAACTTAAAATTTCCATGTAATTAAGCTAAATTTCCATTTTTGTGTCGTTTTGTGCGCCTATTTCCTCAATTTCTGCGTCACTGGAAATGGGTCAATGTTATATTACAAATGTGGCGGAACAAGTTAATGCTGTTCCGTCAGGAACGATTTCGAGGTTGTTTCCTTCACATCGTCTTGTGCGTGTTTTCTACCGTTTTGTAAGCCTATTTCCACTTTTTGTGAATCAATGGGTCAAAATGGGTAAGAAAAATTATCCACTCTCCCACCAGTATCGAATTTCAAGGTCGCTTTTTTGCATTGTTTACTGCATATTTTTACCGTTTCTGCGCATATTTTCACGTTTTGTAGGCCAACGAAAGTGGGTCAAAGACGAACTACAAATATGGCAGAAAAAGACATATTCATTCCACTTTCAAGGTCCATTTTGTCCCTCTTCCATTGATGTACAAAGCGACACAAATCATGCATAAAAAATGTGAAGGAAACGACCTCGACATTTGATGGTGACGGAACAGCATTAAGTTATTCCGCTATACTTGTAGGCCATTTTGACCCATTTTCGTTGTCGCACTAAAGTGGAAATAGGAGCACAAAACGGTACAAAGCAGGCGCTATACGATGCGAAAGAAACGACCTCCAAATTCGATAGTGGCGGAACAATGGCTCTATTTCCTCACACATTGATGGACCATTTTGACGCATTTCTGGTGATGCTCAAAACGTGGAAGTAGGCGAACAGAATGGTACAAAATACACACTAAACGATGCGAAAGAACCAACCCCGAAATTGGATAGTGGCGGAACAGTGAGCCATTTAACTCCCACTTTAAAGGCCCGTTTAACTCACTTCCGGTGACGCACAAGACGAGGAAGTAGGCACAGAAAACTTTTTTAAAAATAGGCACTAAACGATGCGAAAGAAACGACCTAGAAATTCGATAGTGTCGGAACAATGGGTGATTTTGGTCATACTTTGGAGGCCCATTTTGAGACTTCTGGTGACGCACAAAACGTGGAAATAAGGGCACGAAACGGCACGAAACATTCACTAGTCGATGCGAAAGGAAGGACCACAAAATTCGGTAGTGGCGGAGCAGTGGGTCATTTGCGTCCCACCTTCGAGGCCCATTTTGACCGTCTTCCAGTGACGCACAAAACGTCGAAATAGGCGCACAAAAGGGTATGCGATGTGAAATTAACGACCTCGAAATTCGATAGTGGCGGAACTCTTGGTCATTTTCATCCCATCTTGGAAGCCCATTTTGACCCACTTCTGGTGACGCGCAAAACGTGGAAATGGGGGCACGAAACAGCACGAAAATTCAGTAGTCGATGCAAAAGGAAGGACCACGAAATTCGGTAGTGGCGGAGCAGTGGGTCATTTTCGTCCCACCTTCGAGGCCCATTTTGACCGTCTTCCAGTGACGCACAAAACGTCGAAATAGGCGCACAAAAGGGTACGCGATGTGAAATTAACGACCTCGAAATTCAATAGTAGCGGAACTCTTTGTCATTTTCGTCCCATCTTGGAAGCCAATTTTGACCCACTTCCGGAGATGCACAAAACGTGGAAATAAGGGCACGAAACGGCACGAAACATTCACTAGTCGCTATGAAAGGAAGAACCTCAAAATTCGGTAGTGGCGGAGAAGTGGGTCATTTTCTTCCCACCGTTGAGGCCTATTTTGACCGTCTTCCAGTGACGCACAAAACGTCGAAATAGACGCACAAAAGGGTACGCGATGTGAAATTAACGACCTCGAGATTCAACTCTTGGTCATTTTCGTCCCACCATGGGGACTCATTTTAACCCACTTTCCATGACGCACAAAACGGAAGTAGACGCACAAGACGGCACAAAACGATGTGAAGGAAACGACCTCGAAATTCATTGCTGGCGGAAGAGAAATAACTTGTTCCGCCATATTTGTAGGGCCATTTTGACCCACTTCCGGTGATGCACAAAATGTGGGAATAGGCGCATAAAGCGACACAAAAGATGCAAAACAAAGTACCTCGAAATTCGTTGGTGGCGGAACAAGTTAATGATGCCGTGAGCACCAATATAAGTATATACTGTAGTTCTTACCAGAGGGCGCGGTGGGTCAGTGGTAGAGCGTTCACCTCCGGTGCTTGAGGTCCCTGGTTCGATCCCAGCTCGCGCAGTTTGGACTTTGTGGTGGACAAACGCCGTGCTCTTGGATTTTCTCGGGGTTCTCCCGTTTCCTTCCACTTTCTTCATTTAATTCATTTCCCATCATCACCGTCTCCTTTAGCCTAACCGGCATAAACGTGGGACGTAAAACTAAAGATTTAATATCATTTTTTGTAGTTCTTACCATCAAGGCTGAGAACTGCACGGTCCAATATTTTAGCCAAAGTAGAAGCCCAACCGGAATAGTGATGTCAACCGGCTCGGCTCGGTTCAACTGAGCGTACAGCTTGAAGTGGCTTGGTTGGGATTACCCATCGACTGGGCTCAATTGAGCCAATGGCGTGAACCGGCTCGGTAAAGACGAGTCATCGACTCGGCTCGATTGGAGCCAATGGCTCGAACCAGCCCCGTTGAAACGAATCCATAGGCTGGGTTCGAGTCAGCTTAACTGAGCCCATGACTCGAACCGGCTCGGTTGGGATAAGCAATTAGCTCGGTTCGGGTCGGCTCGTGTGAGCCATCGGCTCGAGCTGGCTCGGTTGGATGAGCTGTTGGCTCGGCTCACTTCTTGGTTCGGCTCGATAAGTGAATGAGCTGTGAGCGAGCCGCTTGAGTCGTTGACAACCCTAAACCCGGGTCGAGCAGTTTTGAACATGTTTGGCTGGAGTCCCATAACTTTTAACAATTTTTGGCTCGAGCCCGAATACTTGCTCCTCCTGAACTCAAACTCAGAACCTCGTGACCGATGTCCTTGTCTCCTGAAGATTTCTTGACGACCGAGATCGACAGTCAACTAATTTTTAGTATTCCGATACAAACCGCCTATATTCCATGTTTATACAGGTACACGGTATTATAATAATAATTAGTTATAGTGGTAGTAGTAGTAGTATCATTGATAATTATATTGTCTATGTAGGATACTTGAAGATAGTAGTACTTGGAACTACACAAAGGATTTAGCTCGAATTGGCTTGACTCGACTGCAAACTCGATCCGAATTCGAGTCGAGTTGGGGGAATTTTTTCGAGCCGAGATCTCGAGTCGAGCTTAAAGATGTCTGCTTCGAGTCGAGTCGAGTTTTAGAGAAAACTCGCTCGAACTCGCTCGTGCCCATTCCTATTGTATGCATGACGGGCATATAGAGTTCTTTCGAGGGGGATAGAACCATAAACATAATATATTTTAAAAATATTAAGTTTCACGGCTTTCTTTCCAGGGGGGAAGGGGTGATAGTTATAAAGCATTTCTTATAAGTACCTTATTTGAAATATGTAAAACAGTAACAAGTGGGCAACACAATATACACACATCTTCTTATCTTCAGTTTTAATTGCTGATTTCAATTGCAATTAACAATTACAATTAACAATTACAAGTTTCAATTGTCAATTGAAATTAACAATTAAATGTTTCAATTGCACCCTTTGCAATTGACAATTAACAATTAAAAGTTTCAATTGCCTGGTGACCAATTAACAATTGACGAAAATTTAATTGTAAATTTTATGATTGAATTCAATTGCAATTGAAATTAATTGTCAATTACAAATTGAAATCAATTGCAATTGAAATCAATTGCAATTGATTTTCAGAGCAATTACTTTCAATTGATTGATAAATTGCAATTGATTTCAATTGATTTTGCCCAACACTGATTAGGGGTCCCTCTATGTAAACAATATCTAAGAATTTTATGATTCGTTTACGGTTTGCATTGTATTTTAATGTGTACATAACGAAACCATTTCGTACAGATGAACAAAATCAATTAAAAATAATATGAAAGTCTACTACACACTATTATATTCCAACTATTATATTAGAAAAAGGAGAATTATACTACATTACATTATCTTCTACAATAATGTAGCTTACAGGGCCATCTCAATAAACGAAAGGCAGTAAACAGAGAAATACAACATGATTTCATATTAGCTGTTTATTTAGAGCTATATGCATATTAACTTGTCACATAGTATGGCGAAAAATGAGAAAAATAGCAAACCTTTCTACGCTTTCGTTCTAATGAAAGAATCTTTTAAATTAACTTCCTTGCATTAAAATTGTTTTATATTATTTGTAATCCTAATTATAAAAGAGAAACATGTCATTCTGTGAGTCACGCTATCCTGGAATGTTATACAGCCTTATTAAGAGATTTGTAATGTTCGTTGTGGAAAGTCAAGGAGCATTCTGTATAATAAATGGCAAAATCTCAGTGCATCACGCAAATTCCTAATAGTGTAGTCACGAAAGTAAATGTCGTAACTCTGGTATTAATTGTTTAAAATATGGTATAAGGCTCGAGATGGTTGGTTGAAAACTCGAAAAATTTAATTTTTTAAATGTAAAGAATTAAAGCTTTTAATTAAGTGGGAATTTAACCTACAGTGTATTGAGGGCTGTAGGCTTGAACAAACAAAAAGAAAAGTTATTGTAGAAGTAGAACTGCTAAGTGTTGATTATTTGAAATCCAGGAATTAGATTGATTACGAATTGTCTACATAAATTACATAAGCCATGATATTTACTGTCTATTAATTGTTTATGTGTAAACTTAAACTATCAAGTTTTACACGTAAACGTACATCACTGGTACTAATAGAAAAATACGCTATGTGGTCCAGCTTTAAATTTGCTTTTTGTTTTTACAATTAGGGATATTTTAAACATTTTTTAATAAAATAAATTTTATTTTCAATGTCTCTTCACACAAACGTGTATTAATGTATTTGGTATTCTATAAATAACTATTACTGAAATTAAAACTTGCTTTTAGTACTTAGAAATAGGAGGCCTTATACAGAGTCGTTCTGACGCGTGATTAGTGCCATACTAAAGAGTTCGACTAACATTTGTTTCCTGCACTAGTCAGGCGTTTAGTATGACGCTAATCATTCGTCAAAACGATTTTGCATAAGGGCCAGGAAGTTCAAATATTTGATTAGAACAGGGGCGGACTGGCCCACCCTGCTACCCTGCAAATGCAGGGTGGGCCCCCTAAACAGGTGGGCCCCTCCACCAATTTTAAAAAGATGTGTTCAATTAAACCTACCAGCATCAAAAATATGGCAAAGTAACTCCCGCAAACTTGTGTTTTGCATAAAAAAGACGTAAAGTTAAACTTTCATGAACAGACCTTATTCTTCTTCACGTTTATCGACTTGAAAAGGTTCCGTCTATGAGACAATCAAGCCCTAAAACATTGCGGGGTTTGTAATACAGCAGCTGTTAAAAGCGAGCACGTTAACTACTACTTTTTTAAATATAAGAAACACAGTAGATTTCAGGCTGTTATTGGATTTGGATAGTGTTGTAAAAAAACGGTTTTTTTCTGTGGTTTTTTTCAATAAAAAACATCGTTCTTTTTCATGTTTTTTTTCAAAAGTCTGTTTTTTTTCTGGCAACTATTATTTATTGATTTATGTGGCAGATTATTGAAATAATCAACAGAACTTGAGTCGAAGCCCTCGTAACTTACAAATCATTTGTTTCTTTGTACCTATACGAGCAAAATTGTGCAATTATTCCTTTCGGCCCCAGGTCATTTTTGGCGTTTTCCTACATTTCCAGTTAGTGACTTATTGCTCAAAAACTATTCATTTGATTGATATGGTTAAGGTCTTGTTTTCTAGAAAATAGTAGTGGGTACTTTTTGGTGTAAGTTGCATTGCATTGTTGCCAACGGGTGGGAAATTATTGAGGGAAATGTAGGGGTGAAAATTTACAAAAAATTCCCTAACCGAATTTCAAAATTTTTTGTATCTAGCACCACTGCTGCTATATGAGTTCAAGTCACCTAAACAAATCTTTGGTGTGTTGACAAGGTACAGTGAAATCCTGAAATCGCTGGCTTCCATTCAAAGAGGGAAAAAAATTCTGTCATACACATGAAATTTTGACACTTTTTAGGCCTCAGAACCAAAAATCAAATATGCCGAGGTTACAGCTTCTCTAATTATCTTATTGAAACCTTTTATGGTGCGTTCTGTAGGGCAAAAAGGAAGCTTTCAGGTAGTGGTACCTTTCTTTCAATGCAGCCAGCAAGAGGGTAATAATAGAGGGGAAAACGGAAATTTTCCGAATTTTTCACCTAATAGCAGTAATAATTGTTTTGGCTGGAAACGCTGCCATCAGACAGACGAAAACTATCTGAAAGTAAACCTTGGTACCCCAAGAATATATCCTACAAGTATCATGGCGATATATAACAAAGTAAGTATGAAATTTTAAAAAAATCTCATTCTACCTCACAAATTCACCATTTTCTTACCATTTCCAGAAAATGGTTTATTATAAATCTCAACTGTACTTCCCCTAATTATTCTAGTGAAGATGTTTGTGGTGCGCTGTGTAGGCTAAGGATGAGGCTATTATACACTGGTACGTTTGTTCGAATGTAGCCAACAAGAAGGAAATAAAAGAAATAAAAAGGGATTTTTTTTCCAAAATTTGCCCCTAAAATCTGGAATTAAAATTTTCTGTAGCTGGCAACACTACTATCACACACACACAAACTATCTTAAAATAAGCTTTGGTATCCCTCTAATATATCCAACAAGTATTGTGACGATATCTAATAAAGTAAGCATGTCAATAAAAAATATCTCATTCTACCTTTAAGAAAATCAGTTATCTTTCCAATTAGAGAACAAGGTCTAATGTAAACTTCAACTGTACTTCCCCTAATTACCCTATTGAAACTGTCTATAGTGCGTTGTGTAGAGCAAAGACGAGACTTCCAGATACTGGTACGTTTGTTCCGATATAGCGAACAAGAGGTAAATAATAGAGACAAAACATATAATTTTTCCAAAATTTCCCCCTAAAATCTGGAATTAAAATTTTCTGTAGCTGGCAACATTGCTACCAGACAGACGCAAATTATCTTAAATTAAACATTGGTACACCACTAATATATCCTACAAGTATGATGGCGATATTTGAGGAATAAAGTTTCTAATTACCAAAAATATATTGCGGTAAACAGAAAAGTAGGCAAAAACTAGAAAAATCAAGGGTTAGAACCTAAATACGAATTTTGCGTACGCCCCCTAATTACCCCATTGTAACGATCTGTACTTGCGTTTGTTAAGTAAGGACAAATTTTCGATTGGCGTAAGTTGACTTGCACTCGGACGTATAAATACAGATTTATAAACAAAAATTTCTAATTTTTTGCCCAAATATAGGAGAATTAAAATTTCCCTAATTAGCAACACTGCGCGCAGGCCCGTCCAATTGATGTCAACAGTTAGGTATCCATCCGAGGTATCTCCCTGGCAAGTCTTAAGGATGTCCTTCTACAACTAAGGAAGCTACAGGGAAAAAAGAAGTAAAGGAAATTAGAAATTAGAAAATTCTCGAATTTTTGACTGGGGTGAAATTTGAAAAGGAAATTCGACACCAGAAGGAAAAGAAATTAATATGATAAATTATAGTCCAGCCATATTTTGCAAGAATAATATCCCGATATCTTAATTAGTGACCACACAGGAGCGGATTAAACAAGTGACACACCCGTGTGTGCCACTTTGGCCACCTAGGCCACCGAGTATACATTTGATTACATTTTTTGACTACTAACTCATGTTGTTTTGTAGTTATAGTCTCGACTAATAATAATATCGTTGTAAACAATAACTTTAAGGAAAATTTTCTCTCCTTTTTACATCTTAGTTCCAACACTGTTGGTGAGAAATCCAGGGTGTTTCAAAATAAATTTTAGAGCTCTAAGTCTTCGTAGTACTTATTACATTTTATGTACAATTATAAGCAATACATCAAGTAAAAGAGCACCTCAAACAGTCTTTGCTACAAGTGTTCGATGTGAGATTCATTCCTCACACGGCACACATCTAGTCGATAGGCGAGAAAGGCCCATAAAGTTTCTGCCATATGGCACAAAACACATTCAATTTAGGGGAGTCTCGTTTCAACTGTACTATCTCCTGAGGATTTGCTGACGGCCAGATGCAAACATTATGAGTTGAGTTGATTTTAGTTTAGCGTCCCGTTCAGCAGCGAGGCTATATGAGACGTGGACCTACTGATTAACGTGGAATCCGAACCACATGAGCTCCCGCCGGGAATCGAACCCGGGTCTCCCACGCCGAAGGCGCGTAGGCTAACCGCTTAGCCACGAGGGAGCTTGCAAACATTATGAGTGTTCACATTAGCTCTTAGGTAAAAGGTCGATTTATCACTGAAGACGACACGATCCAGAAAATCTTCATTGTTATGCAGGAATATTTCGCTTGTGAAATTGGCATGTAAACCGTAATCTGTATGCTTTAGACTGTAGCAACTGCAAACGATAAAGACGTAGTTACAAGCTTCTCCTTAATATTCTTCACACAGACGGTTGCACTGTAGAGATTCAGTCTTTATTAAAACACAAAAAGCTTTTTGCTCTCTAGTCTCCATCTTTGCTACTTGCTCTTTCTAACGGCAGACAGAAGAAACAATGCATGTACATGCGTGAGTACAAAACTGTTTGAGTTGCTCTTTCATTTGATATAATATTTATAATTGTAAGTTAATTGTAATAGATACTACAAAGTTTCAAAACCCTAATATTAATTTTAAAACACCCTGCATTACTTCAAATTGAGTCATCCTATATTCATGTCTTTTATATACATATCATCAGGGCCGGTCCTAGTCAATTTGTCGCCTCGTGCAATGCCATAATTTGCCGCCTCCCCCTTTCTCCAGAAAGAACAAATCTTAAAAGTCATGATTTTAAGTATGCTACTCCAGCATGAACAACAAAGGTGAGGGTAAGTGCAGTCGCACTCAGAAAGGCTTAAATACTTACTAAAAATGCAATCCCGTCGTGTCTGTTTATTTTTCTTTAAATATTAATCTATTATGTTAGTGAAAGATAAAGCAAACACACCTGCAGAGGAAAGATGGTAATCCTTTTTATAGAATTCACTATCGACCTTCAATCTCAATGTATAAGTTTGCAATAAGTGCAACTAGCTCTTTTATCTTTATTTCTTTATTTTTCTTCTATATCTTCTAACATTTAAAAAAAACTTCTTTCTATCTTCAATGATAAGGAACTTGTTTCTGACAAAAACAAGACTAGTTTCATATCAAAACTGTGATAACGTACTACATGGAACAGATATTCACTACTATTCGAGAATTGAATTCTTGTATTTGAAACAATCAAGCAATTTGTGCTCGGATTTATTCGACCATTTGCTTTAGTATTGTCCATGTGGCCTTAAAGTAATGCAACCTAAACTTAATTTATGAATGTAGTATTCAAATAGAAGGTCAGCTTAGTAAATGTAACTACCATCCTCATGAAGTCTGTTTCCAACAAGAAATATTTAATTTAAATAATATTGTAAAACTTTGTCTCATATAGGATCTTTGGGTAGAGCAGTTAATAAAAAGAGCGTCCGGAATTGACTCTCCACCAGCAGTTTTTATTATAAAAAGTTTCCTCTATAAAAGTATTTTCACAAAATACTATACAAATTGATCTCTCTAGAATCAAGGTGATTTATAGGTGATCTTTGACCGTAAGGTCGCAGACAGGATCTCCAACAGAGCCCCGTAGTAGGTTAAGCAGCTGAGGTTAGGATTCCCAGACAGAGCCCCGCAGCAGGCTAAGCCAGGAGATGGGATAGGCGTAGTCCCATAGCAGACTAGAGGCCTGGGGTTAGGTTACTCCAAGAGTCCCGTAGCAGACTAAAGGAGGGTCTCCAGAAAACTGGTATCGAGTTGCCTTCGTCCATCCAATTTATAGGGTCCTTTGGGTGGCGGTGGCGCTGCTGCTCCGATGTCGTCTTCTGCTCCGTGGGAGGGGCCAGAAGCCGTCGTCTGCATGTGATTATAGGTCCCTCTGGTGGAAGATCCTCTTGCCGAACTATGTGGAGGTGTTTGTAAACATTGATGTGGAATTGCTTGTTTACCACATCACATAGGATATTACAATTTACTTATGACAGATTTTGCCGGAACATCCAAGCTTGCCGCTCCACGCAAATGCACGTGTTGCATATATGATAGAGTCGGCTCTGCATATCATATATATCTAGTCGACAAATTATTTATATATGACATTTAGAAAAATACTATAAGGCAAATTAGTATTAGTTTTTACCTTTAGACAAGTTATTGGATACTGTTCGTGACATTATTTTTGTACTTATTAAAGGCCTGCTTTCATGAAAAAACAAGATTTTATTTATACTTTTATTTCTTAGTTGATAGTGATGAAAACTGCTGAAACCCGAATTGTTAATAGGTATGATATTCATGTAAATTGTAAAATATTTGTAGCGTATCAGTATCTAGCGTATAATTTATGTTGCATTTTACGGTAATTACACCTACATAAAAATATTTCATACTTAAATTGACGTAAGATGCATTACAAATGACTATTTGAAAAAAAACGAAATTTAGAAAAAAAACGAGAGGCAATGTTTTTTTTCTAAAAAAAAAAAAAACATAAATTTCTGAAAAAATACGAACCGTTTTTTTTTCTATTTACAACACTAGATTTGGATACCAATGCCTACTCCGGTCCTTTTACAAGCCGGCGAGTGGCGATGTTTTAAAGAAACAATAGTTTCGTAGATATTGTTATTGTGGAAAGTGGAGGTGGAGCCGGAACGCTTTTGAACTGCATTGTCCTCAGACCAATCTTCGAAGAAAGAAATCGGATCAGGCTTCGTTGTTTTTTTTTTTTTTTCAGTGCGGTAAAGCGAAAAGAAATTAGTCGCCACTATCAACGATTGTTTTATACAAATCTCAAATAATTACTGTGAAGTTGCTGCCCTCGGCTCGTGTTTTATTTGTATATTACATCGAAGAGCAAATCCGATAGCAGCAATTCAATTATTGGAACACCAGTTACGTGTCGTTTGTCGTGGAAGACAGATGTGGTTGTGTCAGTATGGATGGTAGGAGTAATTGTAAGATTACTGTAAAGAAAAATATAAAAGTGGTGCTAAAAAGCGAGAACACAAACGAAGATGTGATTTACAAAAAGCTGCATTTGACCCAAAACAACGTAGGCTATTTGAATCTGTGCCACAAGAAACAAATGAACGTGATGTTAGTCATTCGAGTACTGCAGGACAGTTGCCAGGTATTTTTTTTTCTGTTTAAGGTCTTTATAAATTATGATGTATACACCACGCCTTTGGATGATTTCAGTCAATTGTAGCTTATCTTTTATGGCTATTTTTACTTGAAATTACACAACTTTAACAGGCGAACACGAAATCAACTGAACTGTTTGCTGCTGCGTAGTGCTTTCAAACGGGTCAGATCAGGCTTTCATTGGTCAGGGGTCGAGTCAAGCCTGCTTGAGAGACGGGTCGGGTCAGGTCACCTACGCTAGGGTCAGGGCTGCTCTAGCCACGGGTCGGCTCGGGCCAACTTTCTTATGCGCCGTTTCGGCTAAACCCTTCTCGGGTCGAGAGGGTCGGATCGAGTTGAACGTCGACCCGACCCGACTCATGACCCCAATAGGTTTTAGCCGAAACGACGCATAAGAAATTTGACCCGAGCCGACCAGTGGCTAGAGCAGCCCTGACCCGACCTGTAACCCAAGGAGGTTCGACTCGAGCCCTGACCCGATGAAGCCTGACCTGATCCGTTTGAGAGCACTAGCTGTCGGCACTGGGCTCAGTAAGCGTTGGTGTAACTTTTAAAGTGCTGAACACTTCTGCATGTCAGTCAAATCAGTGTGTATATCATGTAAATGTTAACTTCCCTTTAGTTATTTAAATTTAATTTAAAATAAAAGTGTAGTAAAATGTAAAAAATATTTGTGATGTGCAAAGTAGGTATTCATATAGAAAGAGAAGTTGGGGTCAGCCGAGGAATGGGCGGACTACACTAGACGATAGACGATAACTAAAGATATAATATTATGACTTACTTATGTCAAGGAAAATCTTGCGTTTTGAAATCTATCGCAACTTTACCTCCAATCGCATTCTTTGTGTTGCATTGAGGCCACAAAGTTACAGCTTTTTCAAGTTTCCAACACTAACGCCATGTCTCACCTGACACGCTTGGGGGGAGGGAGTTGTCTGCTAAGAGCGGGGCGTACTTCCTCGAGATTATACAGCAATATTTAGACGAGTTTGTGTATGTGGGCTACAATATTTTCTTCTCGCCAAAAAGATAGGTACAGAGAGAGATTTGGGCACATTCGCGAGCAGGCTCCCGACTGAAGTAAGTGGTATTTTTTTTACGTATCAAGGGGGAGGGGAGCCCCAGATCAGCTATGACAAAATACGGATCTTCGTTAAGTAGGGTGGTTGTAGGTTTGGTTACTTAAAAAAAAAAGTTTCAGATGTGTTATTTTACATGAAAACGCAATAAAAAAATTGCCTCAAAATTAACGTTTCCCAAATGTCTATATCCAATTTTATATTAGAACTGATTTATGAGAAAAGAAAATTACATTATTTCTGTGTGCTTTAATTATTTAGTGTTTCAAAGTTGACTTGAGATTAGTTTTTACTTATTGCACATGTATATATTTTGGGTTTTCTAACACTATATAAATAACTGAAAGCACCGATTCCGGTATTGTGTGTGTTTACAATAAAAAATGATAATGCCAATTACACACACTGTATGAGTTACTATTAAAATGTTCCTACTTCAGATTTTTTGTAATTAATGTTTTGCTTTTGTATGAATATATGGGATACTATTTATGGGTTCGAAGATGGACTTTTATATCTAATACATATGAAGAATGCCAAGTACATTTTTTACATTTTATACAGTGGGCCCTCATTTCAGTTTAGCAGGGTGGGCCCTATAGTTGCCAGTCCGCCCCTGGATTAGAACACAAACAAATAAAATAATACAACTCATACATAAATATATTATCACACTTCAAAATTAAACATAAATGTTATTAAGTTCTTACGGAACTTAATTATGTCTTTCTAAGTTCACTTTGAACAAAATCCCATATTGTCTTCATTTGTTCTACTGAAACATCATGGATAGTGGTAAATCCTATAGCACGGCATGGGATCCAATCTCGTAATTTCATTAAACGATGTATATTACCTTTGCTCATAATATAATTCACAAATTCCATTGAGTAATTTATCTTCTGTACACCTAAACGTACATTTGCTGCTAACGTACCTGTTACATGTACGTCATCAATGAAAAAGTAATCTGTTTTTTGTGCTTCTGTGTACAATAATTCAACAACAGTAAAAGAATACACAATAAAATCACCAGAACAGTACGTTGGATATGTATCATTTGGGTATTCATCACGTGTTACATAATGTTTATAATCCTTACTACGTATAACACTTGAATTTATAAATATGTTACAACGTATAATATTCATGTCGTTATGCATGGATAAGTTTGCTTCAAGCTTTTGAGCAATAGTTGGTGTATTAACAAAGACATCATCATCGCTTTTTACAATGTATTTGACATTTCTACAGTGGTAAGTAACCCATTTTAACCCCATCACATGTTTATATGTTAAGTTCCTATACGTATCAATAAATGTTCCCTGAATGAGATCACCATACTCTGCATTTTCATCTTCTAGCTCTCTCTGAACCTGAAGTTCATCCACTTCACCAAGGAGAAAAACAGTTCTCCATTTAGAATCCCTAGACCATGCACCCCACGTTTTTCTTATCGTTAATCGATTCTGATAATGGTTTGGTGCTGAATGGATAAAAATTAAAAAAAGCAGGTCACTAGAATCCTCACTGCAAGGAAAATTGTTCATTTTAAATTTGAAGTTCTTTATGTTTATGAGCTGTTGATAGTCGGACGTATTGAAATTGTACATTTTCAACGTTGATTTAATAAAGGAACGACTCAGGAAAGTGTTATAGTTGTCTTTTGAGAATAACATATAAAATATAATCATGAAAACAAGGCTAAAGATGCAAATTATGAGCATCAAATATTGCTTCCACCTCATTGATCTAAACATCCTGTCCACGTCATCGAGTCATTAAGTAATATCACTCACAAAGGCTTTTAATTCTCCTTCGGTATTGGAATCCATGAACTACAGTGTAAACGGGCATCTTCTGTAAAGGCGAAACCTAAAATGATCAAAAATATTAATGTTTGTACGTGTAACAAAAATATAAACAAGTGAAACGTTGAATATTTTTATTATTGCTATTAGATTAATATATTTTTTGGAAAATAATAAAACCAATGTATTTTATATTTTCTTATCTATTAATTTCTTTCCTTCCCACTCCATTTACAGCTAGATATGTTCAACAAGAAAGATTATTTCCAAAAATTATTACAAGATTTTCGCAAGCTTAAGTTGTTTAAATATTAGGCTGAAAATTAATACATGATATCGGGTGCCTTCATTTTGACATGAGTATGACTGTTACGAAACATGTCTGTATCCTTTGTTATGTATCATTTGAAAGCTTCCATAAAGCTCTTTCTAGCTTTGGATATCATACGAAATGTATATCATGGCTTTGTTTACTACGTGTTGTAATTCGAATTCTCCAGGTGAAAGGGCATAATATGTATAGATGAAATTCATCGCCGCATGAGAAATGTTTAGGGCGGTAACTTTATAAGTGAAGGTTGTGCGCACAAGTACTGAAAATCCATGGTAGCGAACATCACGTAATGAACACGTAAATAATGTGGTTCGTGAAGAGCGTAGGTATGAGTTACTGGAAGGGACCATGTCTTAACACCCAAATTACAAATCGGACGAATCGTCCAAAAATTCCGTCAGAACGCCCAACTGCCAAATCGGACGGAACATCGAGTTACCAAACGGCCAAATCACCCAATGGACAGATCCCTCACAAAATCGATCACAATGTTCAAAAGAATGGTCAGAACGCCCAATAATCATAGCCTAACCACAAATAGAATAAATTACCCTCAAAAACTGCCATTACGACCAAATGATAAGACGGTCAGAACGTCAAATTCCTGAAACAGACAGAACACCTATACAAGCGGATATAATGCCCAATAAACGGAAAACCGAAACGGTTAGATCGCCCAGAAAACATATCAGATTTTAGATGTCCAATTTTAGGTTTTCACCAATTACGGCTGACATGTATTAATAAAGGTAGTAATGAAAGTTTTTTTTTAAATGCTCAATGATTCTGAGCGATTTGCCAGTAGGATGTTATCTGGGTGTTATGACCGATTTATTGGGCAATTCGTTAAATTTGTAAGTTGGACGTTCTCGCCGTTGGGTGTTTTGTTCTAGCCTCTTCTGAACTATCTGATCTTGGAATTTCAGAGAACTTAGCAGCCGCCTGGAGAAATCGCATTACATCACGTAGATTCACACTTGGAGAGCGCTTTGGTTGCACTCGGTAAGTTACCATCCTCGGTTACTCCACAATGATTGAACGACAGAATCTGTATTTCGGTGAGAGGAATGGACGATTTCCAATGAACAATTTGTCTTATACTCATTTTGTCATCTCAGGTAGGATTTTGTCAGGTGTTTTAAACGGAGGTTAAAAAAGTATTCTTCGTATTTATATGCATTACTCAAATAAGTAAGTTTCGTTTCATATTGTGAAATTGCAGTAATCTTCCGAACTATGGGAATTCAATGTTGAAACCGAAAATAATAGCAACAGAGTGTAAGATCGGAGATGAGTCCTCGTTCTTGGGGCACAAAATCTATATAAAAAGCAATCTCGCTTTCTCTTAGGTATACAGTTTCTGCTCTATACGAATTAATATCAGAAGTTGTTCAGAGTTTTAGTACTTGTGGCTTCAATAAGAAGAATTAGAGCTGAGATGTAATATACTTTGAAAGCTCAATGGGACACAATATTGGAACCGGAAATATTAGTATATTTCTACCACTTCATGTTTTAGTAGAGAAATTCAGGTAATGATCATGCACTTTCTGACATGTAAAACTTGAGGGGGAAAACTAGAAAAAAGAAAACTAGAGAAAGAATGTGTTGGACTTACAAAGCATGACAGAGAAATTTTTGTGATTTAAAAGTTATTAAACTTTGTATTGATTTCTTTTTGTCTTTTGTTTCTCTTTTGTTTCATTTATTCAAAATTATACACAGTGGCGTATTTAGGAGGTGACTTCCGTGCTTAAGCCCCCCGAAATCTTACTTAGTATAGTAAAGTAAATGAAATATCTTGCAGAATTTTCACATTTCCAGTCAAAGTCCCCCCCGAAAATTAGCAAAGCCCCTCCCGAAACAAAATCGTAAATACGCCACTGATTGTACATATGAAGAGTAAAGGAAAACATGTTAAATTAATGTTAAGAATAAAGTCTCTTCGGAATATCAATCATATCTTATCAAATTGTTTTGAATTACGTTCTATTTATATTCCCCTGTAAATTCCATTTACAATTTTATTTTAAAGTAAGTACCTGATAACATGAGTACAGTCATAAGTAATTTTCATGGGTCTATTAATTAAGTTATACTGTGTTATAATTTTTTATTAGAAAACATTTATAGAATGGCTTTATTATCCCTGTATATTTCTTTATTACCCAGATATATGGGTAATAACGCCAAAGAGGACTTTCTTACAAAATAGTTCTCTCACAATTTACTATTTGAAACAACGAAACGGTAATTTTTATATGGTTGCATGAAAGAACGGTTTATTGAATTATAAAATTTTCGAGGTGTCAAATGTTTATATAAAGACATGAAAAATCAAAGTAGCTTAGAATGGCGTTATTACCCCGAGTGACCTCATATATATATATATTCTGATTTTTCGCCATACCATGTGAGAAGGTAATATGTGTTTCGTTTGTTGAGATCTATATTATTGTAGAAGACAATGTAATGTATAAATTTCCTGCTTTTTTTGTGGGGCACTCTGTAGTATAATTCTCCATTTCCTAATATAACAGTTGGAAATATTAGTGTGTAGTAAACTGTCATATAATCGTTAATTGATTTTGTTCATCTGTACGAAATAGTTTCGTTATTTACACATTAAAATACAATGCAAATCGTAAACGAATAATAAAATTCTTAGATATTGTTTACATAGAGTGACCCCTAATTAAGGTATTCCATTTGAATATTCATCAATATACATCTTCGTATTAATTGGAAAGGCATGTGACTTTGTGACTACTTTGGAGAGTCAATTCTACCTTCGTTAGAGGTATTTTATTCATAGTAATTGCACTCCATATATATTAGTCTTCCGCGTGTGATGTAATAAATTATACCTAAATCTAATAAATGTAGTCTTCTATATATTACAACTCTACTGAACTCATTTCATTCACATTAACAATGACACTTCGTACCTAAGAACACCTATTTTACATTATTGATGAATATTCAAATGGAATACCTTAATTAAGGGTCCCTCTATGTAAACAATATCTAAGAATTTTATGATTCGTTTACGGTTTGCATTGTATTTTAATGTGTACATAACGAAACCATTTCGTACAGATGAACAAAATCAATTAAAAATAATATGAAAGTCTACTACACACTATTATATTCCAACTATTATATTAGAAAAAGGAGAATTATACTACATTACATTATCTTCTACAATAATGTAGCTTACAGGACCATCTCAATAAACGAAAGGCAGTAAACAGAGAAATACAACATGATTTCATATTAGCTGTTTATTTAGTAGTAGTAGGAAATTGCAGTAATCTTCCGAACTATGGGAATTCAATGTTGAAACCGAAAATAATAGCAACAGAGTGTAAGATCGGAGATGAGTCCTCGTTCTTGGGGCACAAAATCTATATAGAAAGCAATCTCGCTTTCTCTTAGGTATACAGTTTCTGCTCTATACGAATTAATATCAGAAGTTGTTCAGAGTTTTAGTACTTGTGGCTTCAATAAGAAGAATTAGAGCTGAGATGTAATATACTTTGAAAGCTCAATGGGACACAATATTGGAACCGGAAATTTTAGTATATTTCTACCACTTCATGTTTTAGTAGAGAAATTCAGGTAATGATCATGCACTTTCTGACATGTAAAACTTGAGGGGAAAAACTAGAAAAAAGCATTATTAGTGTATTCCATTTCAAGCATGTCTCGGGAAACATACTTCGGCCCCCACCACCCCGCCCTTTTTCGGAGGAAGCCTAGTGATGGGCAGTGGGAATATTCCCGGTGGGAAGGAATTTAAAAATGGGAATATCCCGGATTTTTTCCCTGGCCTATAAATTCCCGGGAAGGAATTTATTTCCATTTCTTTACTTTATCTTCCAAATTATAAGAACCATATGACTGATTACTTTATTTTAATATATTATGATTTACTTCTAGGTTTTAAAGAATTTGGAGGTTAAAAAATTTAAAATATTTGACAGTACTTTATATAACTAATAATATGATTTTTTAAGTTCCATTTCCATTTGCACTAAAAAGTAAGGTAATTGTTTAGAATTGGGGGCCAAAACTAGCAAAAAGTAGGATGATTTATGGAAGAAATGAGTTGGTAGTGATGTTTAAGTTGTCAAGAAAGTATCGAGCACATTTTTTTAGGGCAGTAGGGGATTTATACAAAACGGAAAGTGAAAGTGATTTATGTGAGAAAAGAAAGTGAATTGTTGGTAACGAAGATAGAAAACAACATGGCATGAAGGGCTCTAACCAGCTTTTACTCGCTAACGCTCGCTCTGCAACGCTGTCTGAATTTAATGTTTGTAACGTAATTTCACGCATGAAACCAAAAAACAAATGCATCGGAATAGAATATAGCAAAAAAGTAGGTGAAAAAGCTAGCCTCCAATGCTAAAAAACAGCCAAAATTAGCAAAGTATTAATTTTTAAATGATGAAAAGGAACCATTTTGTAAAGTAACTTAGAATTATGTAGAAATAGAGATGAAGTACTATTAATAAACCCTGAACCACTATTAGTAATAGACGTCGGGCTGTCTCCTCTCTCTGACTCGAATTTCAGAAGTACTCGGACTTCTTTTACATGTGAATTAACGTATGGAATTTCGAGAAATAGGTAGAATGAAAGGTCGTGTATGGCAATGTTACGTGCTAAAATATAAAGATAAGTAATATAAAGATAAAGAGCTAGTTTCTACCTCTGCCAACACAATTAATCATAATTGTCTTCAATTTATCGTTTACATTTAATATCTTCGTTAATAATACTTCCTAGGTAGAAAACTATTCCCGGTGGAGCCACTTGGTTGAGAAAGTGTAAAACACTTTTTCAGGCCAACCACCCTGAATGAGGTTTCTCCTGGGGTTTCCTCATTCACACCAGGCAAATGCCGGGGAGGTACCTAACTTATAGGTCCCAGGCCGATTCCTTCCTTTTCCAATCCTTTCTTCCTTCCCTTTCCCCGGATAGTGTGCTCGCTGAGGGACGTCATCCCTCAAGATGTGACGGGCTAAATGACCTTCGATGCTGAAAGCCCAGAAATCTAAATCCTAACCTAACCTATGTAGAAAACTAGTTACCTACCTAGGAATATATCCTATATTGCCACAGTCTCAATAATCCCAGCCACCATTACTATATTTTTTCATATTTACTTCCATCTCAAATTATTTGCGCTGCTTTTATTTATCTTTTATTAGATTGTGTTATTTCTTTATTCAGATTGCGCAACAACAGTATTATTATTTGAATATGAATATACTATTTCATGTTCCTATCAAATTAACCTGTTTCCACATTCAACTCTTCTTTGCCATTCTTCTACACAATTAATAATGTCACTAAAAGTCAAACTTTTTGTCGAACACGTATTTCAACTTCACTATTTAATATTATTTATTTTATTCTAACTTTTATTGGTTAGTTCATGTTTAAGTTTCTTCCAAGTCTGATCTTTTATTTCATCCTAAGCATCCTTCAGACTACATAGTTCAGTTAATAGCCGTTTTATATATCACTAAATACTACATACACTTCCTAACTTTTGTCTGAGAAAGCTTTCATTACATTCAATGGAAGCTAATTGAATCTTTCAAATCGAAACTGTTCAACTTCCTTACTTCGTTCATATAATATCTTTCATTTTCAAAGCCGCATTTTTACTGCCTATGATTTGAAACTAAGACACTAGTGGGAATGCATTTTAGTATCTAGTGCATCACTCGATTCGATCCAAATTCGCATCACAGAATGTGTGTTTGTAGATCGGATCATTTGGACTATTCTAAGTAGCAGGACGGCGATCGTTAGTTCAATCAGACCCACAATTATTTTTCGAATACTAAATACAGTGAGAGCATGAACAATAAACAATCTATTGTTCAAGATTGAACTACAACCCTGCATTCGTTTTGCACGATTACTCCTCACACCTGCTCACGACAAGTTCTCAGTGGTATTGGGACAGACTGCAGAAGTAAGACGAATAGAAGGTGATGCTATTTAATAATGAAAATATTTTCTATTTTTGATATAGAGACGGTCTTTTGTGAGTACGCAAACATGCAAGCAGAGGGAAATCTCCAATCTTCTTATTAGTCTTACATGACCCTCACTTGACTTTCTGTGTTTGATGAAAGAGGGGAAAATAAGGTACATAGTTCGCTCGCCCCTGGTTTTCATTCAGATTAGTATGACTGATACGTCACGTATTCCTGAAGTCGTCAACCTTGTCCTCCGACCTTATCTGGACATTTCGGAGACCTCGTCTTCCATCAGCATATTAAACGTCCCCCCATTACCAGGTGAAGCAAGAGTGCCCTCTCTGATATACATTTTCTAATTTAGCTTAATCTCCGGAACTAAGTATTATTCAGTACATGTGGGGCATGGTGAAACGGCGTCTGACCACCCTATTCCGGGAGTGACCATTTCGCTGACATAGTCTACAACATATGACCAACTACACATTCGAACAATTTTTAAATCCCTTGGAAAAATCACACATTCTATGAGACAAGTATTGTACTTTTCGTAACAAGTTCAGGATGTGCCATGAGTGCCATATTGGGAAGAGTACCACTCAAATCGCCACCTCCTTCCTGTGTTCTAACTTACAGACAAACACAACTGTGTGTTTTTTAAAGCTTTTGTACCAATGTAATTCTTTAGTAGTGATATACATACTTTTTTAGCTAATACAAACAGTAAATTCTGGGAGAGTTCTCCTCACTCATGAATATTCATGAGTAGCTATATTTTTGATATTGTAAGAGTTCTTAATGATATATTTCCTAATATGTTGTAGTTACTTTCACGGGCGATCCTTTTATAGTATGACAGTTTCAATAATTGATGCTTTCTTCCTCCGCATATTAATGTAAAATTTGTATATGTAAATGATACATACATAAGAAGAAATATAATAATATATACAGCTATGAATTACGAAGCGTACGGACGCTTTATAGGGAAAGAGAATGTGACGTATAAGAATAATTTCCGCTGTTAGAATGTTTAAGAAATGCTAATTTGACAAACAGAATATAAATTGTCTTTAGAAATGAAATATGCAGATCACATACGTATAAGAAGTTAATATATTTTTGTTGAATTTATATGCATGACATCTCGCATTGCTTTCTCAGCATGGTTGCGGATGTTTGTTGGTCATTGGAAGGGGAAAACTAAGTTGAAAGAAGATTCTGGAATTTTCGAGGTTGCTCTCAATGTTATTAGGGTTATATATATACCGATTCATTTGCATGAATACCCGGGTTCGATTCCCGGCGGGAGCTCATGTGGTTCGGATTCCACGTTAATCAGTAGGTCCACGTCTCATATAGCCTCGCTGCTGAAAGGGACGCTAAACTAAAATCAAATCAAAAAATCAAAATCATTTGCATGAACTGTGCACTTTGCCAGAAGAACGTATTAAGAGCTAGTGTTAACTTTAGGAAGAAGATATTATTTACTAGCAGAAGAGACTGGAAGATTGGTAAATATTAACTAGGTAGTTTTTTGTTTTATACTTATTCATTTTAATATGGGAAGTGACATTGTAAATGAAATACATGTAAAGCACATTGTGATTGTCGAGAGTATAAGAGTACGGAAGTGTTTGCCTTTTGCCAGGAATTGATTGTGGATTTTCCGGCATCGAAAACCATATTATTCGGTGTGCTTGTATGCAATTATAAATTAACTAAGATATAGTGTAATGTAATATGGAGGCCACAGGGAATCAACATTGTTCATTGCACCCGGATTCGAAGCAGGATCCTTCCACGTAGAGAACCGCACGCTAAACGTTTGCTTGACTGTGGAGTTTTCACTTATAAATTTTATAAACTTTACTGTGTAAGAACAAACTTCTATTGGAGAGGGAGTTAACAGGTCTTATCGTGAATCGAACCAACGGTTTTTCACTTGGAGAGCAGTATGCTAGTTCTTTTGTTCAGTGAACTTTTCACTTATAAATGTTATAACTTTACTGTGTAAGAACAAACTTATATTAGACAGCGAGTCAGTAGAATCCGCGCCGGGAATCGAATTTGTGTCTCTCACATGCAAAGCCAATATGGTTGGGAACGTTAGTGCTACTTTGGATATTATATTTTATATTTTTGTAATTTGAAAAATCGTAATACGGTAACTAATTGAATTTTTGTTTGTTTCTTTTAGGTGCTGAAGCAAATAGAAACTGATAGAAGCGAGAAAAAAGCAGAGAGCGACAAAAGAAGTGGATTTCTATCGGATCATTTATTAAACAAGAGATAAACTAACATTCGGTAGTGTAATAATAATAATAATTATTATTATTTTCAAATTGCTTTCGTTTTCAGTTTTTACTCATGGTATTGTATATACATATATTGATTGCAGTTTTCGTCTTGTATTTTACAGAAATGGAGTTTTACCTGGAAGACGTTAACGTTGTTAACGAAGCAATTTTCCAGCAAAGACTAAGAGGGCTGGATAGTGCTTATCATGTCTTACATACATGGCAGAAGGTCGTTGATCTGCAATCGGCAAGATACATTGGGTCTCCCGATATCGTAAGTGATTTACTATTGCTATTGTACTTATATTTTAACAATAATCAACATGTATTGAATAATGTGCGCTCAGCAGCGGATATTATAGATCTCTTTCACCACGGTTTCTCTTGTGAGGAACGATTGTATGGTGTATACACGACTCCAAAAGTGCATAACCATCTGCATTTCTCTCTTTCCTGCAATAGCAGGCAACACAAAAAGCTCGGCGGTTGGGTTGGTTGCGAATTCGAAAGGCGTTGGATCAAACCTCAATTTTGTTACAAATGTAACAGTGGCAAACTGCAAATAAGCGAATAAAATACATTGTTAAGACTTAACATTTTATTATCGTGAGGGCAATGGATGACAAAAGTTACAAAATTATCCTACTTAAGCAGTTCAAACAAGGTGAATGGTAAGAAACAGACATAAGAGGAAAGCAGTTTCTTTCCTTTTTTCAAAAGAAAATCTCGTAAAAAAGAAAAGGTTACATAATGTAAAGGTTTAATATAAAAGCCTAACAGCACAAAAACAAACATCCACACGACACGGAAACAGAGACACAGAATAAGGAACACCAGTGGCTTAGCTGACTAGCAGGCCTGTCATGCAAGATAAAGAGGTGGGACCCTAGTTGTAATCCTAATTGTTATAAGAATAATATTATTATTAATAATAATAACAATTATTATTATTATTATTATTATTATATTATTATTATTATTATTATTAAAAATCGTTTACTTTTCAAATCTCTGACCCTACCTCAGAGCATGTCTGCATTTAGCGGTCATGTGTGCACCTTTTGTCAATGAGTGGCCCTAAAGGCCAAAAGGGATGCAAATCTCTGAGAGAGAGGAACAAAATACTTTCTTATGATAAATTCTAGGAGAAAGTTCGAAGAATTGCTTTTGACAGGTGCTTTCTTGTTGTACAGAAAATTGTATTGGCTAAGAAATTACAATATATAATATTGCAAATTTGCAAGTGCATTTATTTACAATGCAATTTGAGGTAATAAAGAAATTGAAGACTTTGGGGCAAACAACCTGTCAAGTCCAGAAAGTAAAAGTACAAAGCAGGTAGCTTCACGAGAGTTTCTCGTCATCCAATTTTCTTCAAACTTGGCACATATATATTGGACCGAAAATAAATGCACACGTGTTTATTGTTTATTTCGGAGAACAGGCTAAGGGGGGCAAAGGGTCCCTTTTAAAAAAGGGTCCCCTTGATTTAAAAGGGCCACATTAAAGAAACGAAACTCTTCTGATGCAAAGATGACTTCAAAGTACCAAATACGGGTTTTGTCGTTTTTGAGAAAAAAGTTTTGCAGAGGCAATGCTCCTTTGAAATGGCAAAGGACCCCGCAGAATCTTTAAGCAAATTGGATTTCGGTGTAATTGCTTGAAATCGTGTTATGTTGTAGATATGATATTCCTGAGAAAAACTCTCAATGGGCACAACCACAAATCATTGGCCGTTTGGCCACCACGAGGCCAATTTTTAAAAAAAGCCGAAGAACACGACATTCGAGATTTCGGACAAAATGACAAAAACTGTGATGTTGTAGATATTGTGATTCCAAAAAAAAGTTTTATTGGGTATAACCACCAACCACTGATTTTTTGGCCACTACAGGGCCACTTTTTTTAAAACAGCCAAAAATAGTGATATCCTGGATTTAAGTGAAAATGACTGAAACTGTGATATGTTGTAGATGTTGTGATCCTGAGAAAAAGTCTCAATAAGCACAACCACCAATCTCTGACCGTTTGATAACTACAGAGCCACATTTTTGCAAATAGCAGAACAATGTTATTTTGGATTTCATTGGAATTGCATGAAACTGTGATATGTTGTAGATATTGTGATTCTGAGGAAAGGTCTTAATGAGCATAACCACTAATCACTGATCATTTGGCCACTACGAGGTCACTGTTTTGAAAGTAACCGAAGATGGTGATCTGTATTTCGGTAAAAATGACTGAAACTATGATTTGTTGTAGATCTTGTGATTCTGAGAAAAGGTCTTCATGGGCACAACCAATAATCACTGACCATTTGGCCACAACGTGGCCACTTACTTGAAAGTAACAGAAGATGATGATGTTCTGGATTTCGGTAAAAATGACTGAAACTGTGATATGTTGTAGATATTGTGATTCTGAGAAAAGGTCTTAATGTGTATAACCACTAATCACTGACCGTTTGGCCACTACGAGGTCAGTTTTTGAAAGTAATTGAAAATGGTGATGTTCTGGATTTCGGTAAAAATGACTGAAACTGTGATACGTTGTAGATATGGTGATTCAGAGAAAATTACTCAATATCAAGTGTGAGTAATTTTATTCTTATTAAATATAAGTTGCATGTAAGATGTCTGCATATAGTATAACTTCAATCTCGATAAAATCATAATCTAACGTAAAGATATAGTTGTGCAGATTCTAATTTTTTGTATAGGTTGTACTAAGAAAATTGATGCTAAAGCATCAAGTAAGCTCGATATCATTTTATTGTAAATCGTGAGTTATTATAATTATTGTTAAGGGATTTCTAAAGTCGTGTTATTTCATGAAAGTTGTAGACAAACTAGTGTATATCTTCTTATCGCGTAATATCTTAAGAATTCCGTAAATAATGTAAACAGGTTAAGACACTCGAGTAAAAATTGTTTTCAGAGGTACCTATCTGAGCAACGAGCGCAGATGGGGTCCATAGCTATGGAGAAAGATTATTTTTAAAGAAGGAATCATCGAGATAATTAAAAGTGTTGAAAGTATTTTTTTTAATCAACTGGCCAATAATAGTATTTTATTCTTTGTGCATTATATTTGAGTATAACATTTGTTAGTTTTTGTGTGATAATTTTTATTTCATTGCATTATTTTTCTAATTATCCAGTATGTGTATAAAGCTGTATTGATTGTGTACAAGAAATTATGATTCTTTTTATATTAAAGCTAGCATACACTTACAAGAGTTAGAGACAAATGCACTAATTTTGCGTATAACCATTCTTACATAATATATTTCCTATATAAGTCTTGCAAGCAAATTATTATCTCTTTCTTTCATCAGTCCGATTATTGAAATCATTTCCTTTTCTCTTCTTCTTGAAAAAGGTATTAATCGCAAGTGACTTACCTAATAACCGTTCATGTTTAGGAGGAAAACAAGCAATCGTATCACAAGTTAGGTTGCTAATTAATATTCAGTATAATAGAAATTTTCTTCTGTAAAACTAGGTTAATAGTAATTACAAAGTTTAGAATATTGTGAATTCAATAAGCAGTATTACATTGTTGCTATTTTTCTGTAAACATTAAATAATTTAAACATTGCGCTCTTCAGCTAAAAATGTGTTTCGAGTAATCGGAACACTTCGTAACAACAGTCGAAAATATGATTCACTCTCAGCAAATTCGATCTCTTAATTACATCGCTTTCATATGTAATTTGAATTAGCTTTCTTGTTTATTTTTGTAGAAAATGATCTTATTTCTCGTTATGTTTATTAAAAGTTTATTTAATGTTAGCACAAAAG
This sequence comes from Thermobia domestica, assembly GCF_964235325.1. Classification (NCBI taxonomy): domain Eukaryota; kingdom Metazoa; phylum Arthropoda; class Insecta; order Zygentoma; family Lepismatidae; genus Thermobia; species Thermobia domestica. The sequence goes on from NC_137461.1 coordinate 86,781,672, forward strand.
CATTTCTGTGATTATCATTTCTAAAATATACCTGTTTCTTTAACCTGTACTTGCATACCTAAAAGAAGTTACGTCAATTTGTTCTGTATTTGGAAGTCAAAGACGGTTACCCTGACCATCAGATTTTTTTAATTAACTCATTTCTTTTTATTTTCAATTTTATTTTCCCTGTTTGTTGCTTTTAAACGATTTCTGCTTTATCCGAACTTTTGGTGTTAAGAGTGATAGTCAGGGTAGCCAACTTGAGGAAAAACTCCATTAGCGAAAAACCTTTCTTTCAGCATTGCAGCTTGTGAGATTCAACCTTATATTATATACATACGCCTGACAATTTAACTACGCACCTGTTTTCCTAGCGCCCTGGAGACACCGTTATGAGGAAAACAGGATCGATTAAGTTTGTCATCATTCTTTTTAGATAGGAGTACTATCTTTTTAACTCAGAATTATTCAAAAACTGTACTTTAAACTTGGAGAACTGAAGTTCGAGCCCCGTGGAGTCAACCTCACTTCTGTCATTCAGTCATTCAGTTTCTTTCGGTTACTTTTGGGATAGGCAGATGAGTCGCCACTTGTCGACATCACTTCCCTTTAAGTGGTATGTCAGTAATTTATTTTTCTTATGCAGTATTAGAGTATTCCGTGATTGCATTTGCTATTCTGTCTATTTAATATTAAATACGCAAATCAAAGTTCAGGTATTGAATTCAGAAATCAGTGAGTTTCAAATTTCTCTCGTTGGAGATTTGACGCCCGAACACGTAATATTTTGTTTATTTGTAATCTCACGTTGTAACACTATTTGGTTATCCGAACCAGAGACTTTCCAAATCCTATTTACATATGCAAAATCTGGCGCAACCGGACTCAAACCCAAGCACCTCCTGCGAGTTCACAAACTCAATTTGAGGGTATTTCATATTAAAATTCCTAAAATTACCCCCCCAAAATTAGTCTAAATGCACACAAAAGTCAAAATTTCGGGGGCTTTTGAACACCAGGACCCGCCCCTGAGTACGTCCCTGATTGTGACCCTTTAAGCCCTTATTCTACAGCTGCTGCAAGTTCGAAAATGTTATCATTCCCCTTGTTTACATTCAATTCTAACATTCCCGCGTAAATAGAAGCTTACGTATATCTCTTCACTCCTCTCATTTTCATATTTTCATTCTTACCGTCGTGATTAATCCGATAGGGTAGAGAAGTGTGAGTAACTAAGCAAAATCATCCCCATGAAGACGCCGAACATGTATTTCAGACTTTGGCCGTTTCCGATTTTGAGAATGCTCCTGCGTACACACCTGTTCACAAAAAGCTGGAAACTCGTTCAGAAACTAAGTCCGAGAAAGTGAGCCTAGATCCGTTACAATTCCCACAGATCTATACACAGGGAATTGCATGTTCCCGCCGTTCTTTATATAGACACTAGCTACAAACCGTACTGTCATCCGAGCGATGTGAAAATGTAAAAACAAAATCAAACTACTTATTTCTGAGGTTAATATTGATTGCACACCTCATGCACAGTTCCAATATGCAAAATCAATCATTATCTTAAGTAGAAATTGCTGAAAACGACAGAAAATGGATATTTAAACCTCTAAGTAGGAACCTGTGCTTGGAGCGATTCAATTATCAATATTATAACACAATCTCTTGTAAGTTGCGTCTGTGGTCAAGTGGGTTTAGTACTGCTACTGACATTTCTGAAGCGAAGGGCGACGGTTCGAGCCTCCGTCTGGAAAGTTAAAGTTTCTCTTCCTTTTTTCTAAATATATGAGAACTTTTTATAAATATAAATTTCTACTGTGAAGTGATTGGAAACACATTATCCGACGAACTGTCACTTTTCAAATCCTTGTCACATTTACTAGCCCGCCATGTCCATAATTCATATACGAAAACAATAAAATGAGAAACGTGAACACAGTTGAATATCTAAAACCACACACATATTTATATTTTGGGGGCTTTGCTAACTTCATTCTTGGAAATGTGAACATTCTACAAGATATTTCATTCACTTTACAAAATTTTATTTGAATAAACATAAAATTTCAGGGGATGACATCAAGCCCGGAAGTCCCCTAAAATACACACATCCACATTACACCTACATTACAAAAATTAGGGTACCTCATAATCTGGATTCGTATAAAGCAATTATTTAGAAAATATGTACTGTTTAAAATCGGATTAAACCGCAATGCCAGTAATCTGTAATATCTTACATTTTTATTTATTTACATTGAATGTGTACTTGTTTTATACTGTATAGCATGAATATTAGCTGGTACATAAGAAACAATTATCTGTAATTGAATTTAAGTAGGAAATCGATATAGTTATTATAAGAAGAAGCTTGTGAAAATGAAGTGTATAATAATGGCTGTATCTGAAATACATGTTGCGTAATGGTGTAATTGGCTATCCCGCCAGCTTTGGAATACTGGGCTCTTCAAACTGTCCATCCTTAGGGATGCGCAGAGTCGAGTCAAGACAGAATTTTCCTGACAAACTTCGAGTCGAGAGACAGTTCTTCCAATAGAAAAATATACATTTTTCGATTCGAGACATATTATTTTACAGCATATTATCGAGACGAGACGGCCTCAAATTTTGTCTCGTGCGCATCCCTACCAACCTACCTAGATAAGATCAATTTTGGATACGAATATTCAATTTCTTTTAACGATAATTGTAATCTACGATACAGACTGAAGTAAGATATTGGCTTGAACTGTTTTATTACCCACTTAACCTTCGTATACTGCAATTATATCTAATTTTGGCATAAATACTTATTATTATTAGAATGTAAACACTGAAGAATATATATTAACACACAATGAGGAAGAACTCAATGCTCGTAGTAATTAAAAAATTGGTTGCAAGTTTATTTAAAATTAACTCTCTTGAAATCTAAATCATCATTATTAGAAAGAAAGCAAGAGAACCCTTTTGTTAATTTGGACATATTATAAGAGTTGAGTTGATTTTGAGTTTGACGTTCAGTTCAGCAGCGAGACGTGGACCTACTGATTAACGTGGAATCCGAACCACATGAGCTCCCGCCGAGAATCGAACCGGGGTCTCCCACGCCAAAGGCGCGTACGCTAACCGCTTAGCGATGAAGGAGCTCGACATATAAGAGATTGAGGAATGTGTATTTAATCGAACAGAATATATGAAACTAAATGGAGTGGCATGTAGAGCCGAACTTGAAAGAGGATAGGATGTGTAAATGCAAAATGAAAGAAAGCAATGGTTAACACCAGTAGTCACCACTTACAGCAGATGAGTGAAATCTACCCCCCCCCAAAAAAAATTCAAATATTCTGAAACATAAGGGCGTCACATTTTCGTTTCCTGACAAAATTGAAAAATGGATTTTGCATATTTTTCGTCTATAACCCTTCAATATAGTTAGCTAATAAACCAAGTACGGTCGACTGACTAGAAGTCAAGTGAGTGAAATTTATATAGGAAGTTTCGATACAGCGTTCACCGAAGTGACGCAGACGTGGTGTTGAAGCTTCTAGTAGGTCCTATTTCGTAATGAATTTTAGGTGAGTGAGATTTCTTTATATGTATCAGAAAGCTCTTTAACTCCACACTAAAGGCGTGTCGTATGATTTATTGAAATCGTCAGGTATTCGGACAACCATGAGCCCAATTCGTTTTGCTTTACTGCTCATGAGTTTAACTTGAAATAAATTCTTACTTTCCCACGGAAACACAAACTGTTTGAATGCTCATTTTATTATGGGTGAAATGTATAATTCTGCAAGTAATAAAAATTTTCATGTCCTTCTCCGAGATTCGTTCCCTCGTCCTTTGGTTCAGCAGTTCGACACGTAGATAATTAGATTAATTGTCGTTGTGTAACAGCTTGCAGGAAAATCGGTTTGAACTGCACGAAGCAAATTGAGGGCATTGATTATAGCTGGGTTGAGGCAACTACCATGTGTTCCCATGTATACATAATTTCGAAATACTTTATGCTTAAGTATTACAATGATGAACTGTTTCTACAGTACAGTTAATAACGGATAAACATATTACACTTAAAAGAGGAAAATACAGATTTACAGAATGATTTCGATTGTGAACGTTGAATTGTGAGTTCGAACCTATCGTCTTTGATTTACTGTTCCCCGAAGATACTCGAAGTTGAACTTAGGAAATGTTTGCCTCAAACGACCAATATTACACAGTCCAAGTTAAAAAACTAGTTCTTATAGCAACTATAGTGATTTCCTAATTAAATTTAATTTAGAGTTACCCCGTACCGTAATGTCGGTGGACTATCGATGGGTAACTAGCGTCCTCTCGGCAAAAATTGATGGCACCACTGCAATGATCCGCGATGGCCCCACTTTCGTTTTGAAAACTATACCACCAGTGGGCCACCGGTGGCAGAGACGCGACGAAATGCCAATGAATTAGAAAATTACTCCACCAAAATATGTGAAATAGCCTATATGCATGATTCATTTACATTGAGATGAGTATAAAAAGCACTTACAAAATATATATAAAGTTCTCCCGGAATGGCGCGAAACACCAACATTGTGATGTAGAAGCAAAGACCTCGGAGCTCACTTTAGGAACATTCGTCAACAAAAACAAATTTATAATAATAAACGCATGCACATGACTGGCGATAAGTCGTTTTGGTCCCTTCGCCGATTCTCCGCGACGAATCGAAAGACGGACCGAAAAGTCGTCATCGCCACTACATTGTGGTAACTGCAACACCCCTACTCTAGATGTCTGTTTCGACTCGACGAAACCCTTCCGCCAGGGACATACTAGCGCCAATCTTTCGATGCGTCGCTATGTCGACGATCGACATTTACCGGCAAGTGGGCCACTACATATTAGCGATGTTAACGGCATGGGGTCGTTTCATCTCACAAATGAGAGATATTCTATTTTTGGCATAAATTTTAACTCCTCCTCTCTCTTAGGATACGCATTTTAATAAAAATGGCGTGACAACAAGCCAGTCCGCGCATAGCACCCTCAAATGTTCTAGGAGAGGCTATCTTCATGGTTGCTATGTATTAGTTTGGTGTTTCTGTTTGTATACATTTCGTGAGTCAGAGGGCGGCCTACCCTGCCCCCTTCGGGTGCCAATGAGTCAGAGGTGTTAACTAAACTAAAGGTGTTAACTAAAGTGTTAACTAAGAAAAATCATTTCAAACGGTTAAGCCATTTTTTGTTCTGATAGGCGACGTCTTTTTCATTTTTATCCCATGTAGATAGATACAGGTAAATAGCATTATTACTGTCTTATTATTTGTTTCGTTTTTACCATATACTTTTCTCAACGTTTAAGTCCTTTAGGCTAAAGAAGACGGGTGATTCATGCAAATAAATTCTAGTTGAAGTAAAATTTTAATGGACCCTTAACGGGAATTGAACCCGCGACTATCAGACCCAACAACGAACGCGCTAGGCGTTAGATATTAAAACAAAACTGACTTACCAAACGTTCCTCAGTAACTGATTTTTTAATTTTTAATTGTTTTACTCTGTTTTATAGTTTTAGCAGTACCTCTTTAACAACAGGGGCACGAACACAGAATTATCACAGATAGGTAAAACCACAAGCCTCTCCCAGAAGGAATAGAACCCGATACCCCGCACACCAAAGACACACGTGCTAACCATTGTACTATCTGTGTAGGGTAAACAAAGGAGCAGAAATAAATATATATTGCAAATACCAACGAAACGCAAAGGTCTCAATGAAAGCAATATTAAAGAAAAAATGAAAAGACTTAGTGAGCTCTTGAAAGAGCTCGAAGATCACATGGGGATGAAGACAAATTTTTATTCAGGTATTAATGTCTGTTATAATCGCCGTTAGCTTCGATGACGCATCTTCATCTTCTTGGTAATGAGTTAACCAAACTAGCGACATATTGATGTTTGTGCTGTTTCTTCCCACGCGTCACAAACTAGCTCCCAAAGTGCGTCAGCTATTCTTGGTGGGGGATCAGGCCAATTTTCGTGAAGAGTTCTTGTAACTTCCGCCCATAGATTTTCCATTGAGTTCAAGTCAGATCTTCTTGGAACCCAGTTGACTAGCTCAACATTGGTTTCCTCTTGAAACCAGGCTAGATGGGAATCATGTATTGAGCTATGATCTTGTTGACCTTCTACAATGCCGTCTTCAAATAAATTTCTCGCATCGGGAAGCAAGCCATACTGCACAATATCCAGATACTTCTGGCTGCTCAATCTGCCTTCTATACGGTGTAATTCACCAACTGTATCCTTACACAGCCATCCCCAGCAGTGAATAGTAACATGCCCTATTAGATGCGTTCTGTACATGTACTGTGGGTCGTAACGTTTTCCTGTGGGTCTATACACAAGTCGAGGACCATCATTTGCTGCAGAGAATATCTTTTCGTCTGTGAAGATTACATGATCCCAGTTACGACCAATATTTGCCTCAGCAAACGCTAGTCGATCAACTTTATGACTATCTGTCAATTGCTCCTTACTCGCGGCTCGATATGCATGAAGCCCTGCATCTTTAAGGCGTCGCCGACCGGTGAGGAAGGAGTCAGGAAAACGAGACACTGTCACTAACTGCCGAGATGACATGAAAGGATTGCGACGGCTTACATCAACTAGGGCCCGATCTTGTGGGGTTGAAACCCTTTGAAGGCCAGTGCCAGGTTTCCTAGACACGTTACCTGTTTCTGAGTATTTCTTCCCGCAAGTATATGTTGTAGAACAGGGAACGCTAAGAAGTTCTCTAGCTTGTCGCACGCTCATACCACCGTATTCAACAAGAGCAGTAAGCTGATCGCGGACATTCTGACCACGAACCATGACTAATGAATGATTTGCAGCTGTTTGGCTGTAGGTGATTTCGTTACTCGTAGGCTTAATTCGAGAAACTTGTTTGCTGCGACAAGGGATACGTCATGTTTTCGTAGTTCAGCATTTTCACAAAAAAAAGTGTTACAGAGTTGTGTGACACACAATACACACACACACATACACACACACACACACACACACATATATATATATATATATATATATATATATATATATATATATATATATATATATATATATAACGTCTGTTAGCTTTTTCAGTAATTTCTACTTAAGGTATTGATTGTTTTTGCATATTAGAACTGTGCATGAAGTGTACAATCAAAATTAATCTCAGAAATAAGTAGTTTGATTTTGTTTCTACATTTCACATCGCTCGGATGACAGTACGGTTTGCAGCTAGTGTCTATATAAAGAACGGAGAGAAAATGCAATTCCCTGTGTATAGATCTGCGGGAATTGTGACGGATCTAGGCTCACTTTTTCGGAAATAGTTTCTTAACGATTTTCTAGCTTTTTGTGAACAAGTGTGTACAATATAAAAATTACTTGCCACCTTGTATATCACATCGTCTCTAACGAATCATATATAATTACTTTCTTTAAATAAAAAGTAAAAAGTTATTCTGACTCAACCTTTGGATTTCGAGCCAAACGAGCAGGAAAATTTTTAATAAATATATTTCTTTGCAAATCGACAATATTGATTTAATAGGGCGCCAATATCTTTTTGGAGCGACACGTCGTTTACTCATTTCCAACTTTTTTCTTTTCTTTTTGCTCGTTCGGCGCCCTCTTGGTATTAGCGCACGGAGTAACCACCCAGCTCGAGTCCCCTAGCTACGGCTTTGCAAAGACTGCTCAACGATGGATACAGCGTTATTGCGAAACTGGAGAACCGGCTAGACTACAGATAACGAATGAGACCTACCGTACAAATATAACCCATTTGACCATGTGCGCTTCATATAAAGTCTAATTATAAGTGAGTGAAGAATAAAAACAATAAAAAGGATTGTGTTGTCAGATGCGAATAATAGTAATGACAGGCGCTATTATTATTATTTTATTAAATGTGATTTCACCAAAAGTAACGACAAATAACTCAGTAAAGTCAAAGTAGCGATGCACAATGCGTTTTCAAAAATATCCCATTACAGGATTTGAACTAACGATGTTTGGACTTAGAATCCCATACATTACTGATTCTACGGAGCAATGTCACACTGGCACTCTTATAATTTGTTATCTTGTATTACTTCCTTTAAAGTCCGGAATAGATCTAAAAGAGGAAACCAGACTTTGACAAATGAATTCCAGGAAAATACGAAACCCGTATTCCCTGATTTTATGTCTACAATATCTGTGCACAATTTAATTCACTTGGGCTCACTTCTTCTTGCCTTTCGGGAGTCAACTTTCAAAATTTTGGGTTGGAGCTTTAGCTCTCTAAATCCGTTTTTCGACAGAAAATAAAAGACCTGTGTTCGTTAATTTTTTGCCTATTGCCCACACACAAAGTTTCGTTCCAATTCTTCATGTCCTTTACACACATCTGACATACTGTTACTAGCACTTTTGATATTTCGTGATCGAAGGTTTGGAGGGGACCGTGCCCCACCGAGTCCTTTTTTCCACGAAAATACGAAACCCGTATTCCCTAATGTGCACAATTTCATTCATTTCGGTTCACTTCTTTTTGACTTTCGGGCGTCAACTTTCAAAATTTTGGGTGGCAGCTCTTGCCCCCCCCAAAAAAACCGTTTTACCGCAGAAAATGAAAAAAAAACAGTATTCATTTATTTTTTGCATATTTTCCATACACAAGGTTTGGTTGCAATTTTTCATATCCTTTACGCACATCTGACATACTGTTACTAGCACTTTTCATATTTCGTAATCAAAGGTTTCAAGGGGTCCGTGCTCCACCCAACCGTTTTTTTTTTTCAAAAAAAAAAAAATACGAAACCTACATTTCCTCACTGTGCACAATTTCATTCACTTCGGATCACTTCTTTTTGTCTTTCGGGCGTGAAATTTCAAAACCTTGGGTGGGAGCTTTTGCCCCAAAAACCGTTTTTCCGTAGAAACTAGAAAACCTGTGTTCGTTTATTTTTTGCGTATTGTCCATACACAAAATTTCGTTCCAATTCTTCATGTCCTTTACACACATCTGACATAATACTACTAGCACTTTTGATATTTCGTGATCAAAGGTTTGGAGGGGCCCGTGCTCCACCCAACCGTTTTTTCCAGGAAAATACGAAACCCGTGTTCCCTCATTTTACGTCTGAAACATCTGTGCACAATTTCATTCACTTCGGTTCAGTTGTTATTGCTATTCGGTTGTCAACTTTGAAAATTTTGGGTTGGGCTTTTGCCCCTAAAACCGTTTTTTCCGCAGAAAATGAAAAACCGCTTTCGTTTGTTTTTAGGACATTGTCCATACATAATGTGTCGTTCCAATTGTTTATGTTCTTTACACTCATCTGACATACTGTTACTAGCAACTTTCATATTTCGTGATTAAATGGTTGCAGGGGTACGTGCTCCAATCAACCGTTTCTTCCAGGAAAATATGAAAGCCGTATTCACCGATTTTACGTCTGCGATATCTGTGCACAATTTCATTCACTTCGGTTCACTTCTTCTTGCCTTTCAGGCGTCAAATTTCAAAATTTTGGGTGAGAGCTTTTGCTCCCTCAAAAAAGTTTTCCCGCAGAAAATAGAAAACCTTTTTCGTTTATTTTTACGTATTGTCCATACACAAAGTTATGTTGTAATTCTTCATGTCCTTAAGTTACATCTGACATACTGTTACTAGCACTTTTGATATTTCGTGATCAAAGGTTTCAAGGGTTCCGTGCTCCACCCAACCGTTTTATCCAGGCAAATACTAAACCTGTATTCCTTCAATGTGCACAATTTCATTAACTTCGGTTCACTTCTTTTTGCCTTTCGGGAGTCAACTTTCAAAATTTTGGGTGGGAGCTTTTGCCCCTCCAAAAAGTTTTTCCGCAGAAAATAGAAACCTTATTCGTTTATTTTTACGTATTGTCCATACACAAAGTTATGTTGGAATTCTTCATGTCCTTTACTTACATCTGACATACTGTTACTAGCACTTTTGATATTTCGTGATCAAAGGTTTGGAGAGGTCCGTGCTCCACCCAACCGTTTTTTCCAGGAAAATACGAAACCCGTGTTCCCTCATTTTACGTCTGAAACATCTGTGCACAATTTCATTCACTTCGGTTCACTTGTTATTGCTATTCAGTTGTCATCTTTGAAAATTTTGGGTTGGGCTTTTGCCCCTAAAATCGTTTTCTCCGCAGAAAATAGAAAACACCTATTCGATTATTTTGTGTGTAGTATCTACCTGCCAAATTTCATCAAAATCGGAGTGTTACACTTCGAATGTGTTACTTGTAAGTTCCCTCTCTCATGAACACCCCAAAAAATACGTAATAAAAACAAGGTTATTGCTGTAAAAGGTAAGTTACAGTAAGTTACTGTACTTCAGTTGGAGAATATTTTTCGAGTCAAGTTTCAAATAAAACTTGCTCCACTTTGCATCTGCCCATCCCTAGAAAGCAGGATCAGCAGCGTCAGGAGCAGACTCGAACTAAATTTCTTCAAAGTCTGCTACATAAGAGCTGGGGCGATCAGGGCAATTTCCCCCAGAAGGGGAATCTTTCTTATTTTATATATAAATAAAATTCCAGAGTTTGCAGCTCTTAAAAGTAGCTCTAAGTAGCAGAATTACAAACCACCTAGCCTCCAGAAGTCCATCGTAGATCCGCCTCTGGACAAGAGTATGAGTGAATAAACACTTATTATTCACATTCAGTTTGCACATCTCAACAAATAAACAATATTTTCATTCACTTCCCTCGGGGGAAACGGAAAACCTACTTTTATCTTAACATTTTTTCTTCTTAAAATTTCTGTCCGGGTTCACACCCTTCCCCATCAACATTGGATATGGAAATGGAGAAGTTATTTAGAATTTCGTTGTTGATTCCAGTTTATTTCAAGCACCAGTTCTCGGACCTGGGCCTGTGATATGTCGATATATCGCTATCGTCGATATCTATATTATCATATATCAACATTCGATATCCCAAATACATGGACATGAATATATAACTCTAAATTTTCGATATCGATATTCGAAGGGTGGGGCGGCGAGGTATAAAGGGCCCCTAAGACTTACGATGGATGAAGAAATTAAACTTACTTTTTGCAATATTGTTTTCTAATCATAATATCTTTATTACCACAAATTGCAATGTAAATACATCCACTTGCAAATTTGCAATATTATATGGTGTAATTTCTTAGGCGCCAGAACTTTTCTGTTCCCTAAAAAAAGAAACAAAAAAATCACGTGCAAAAGCAAGTGCTTCGAACTTTGAACTAGAATTTACCATAAAAAAGTTTTTTGTTTCTCTCTCTTGGAGATTTCCATCCCTTTTGGCCTTTGGGACCGCTCATTGACAACAGGTGCACACATGATCGCTATATGCATTCATGCTCTGAGGCAGAGTCAGAGATTTTGAAAAGGAAACGACTTTTTAATAATAATAATAATAATAATAATAATAATTATTATTATTATTATTATTATTATTATTATTATAACAATGGGGTTTACAACTAGGGTACCATCTCTTTATCTTGCATGGGAAGGCCGCAAGTCTGCTACGCCAATGGTGTCCCCTATTCTGTGTTTGTCTCTTTTTCGTTTCGTGTAGATATTTGTTTTTGTGCTGTTAGGCTTTTATATGAAACCTTTATATTATATAACTTTTTCTTTTTATGAGTTCCTTTTTTGAGTGGGGGGGAAGAGAGAAATGCTTTCTTCTGATATCTGTTTCTTACCATTCATCTTGTTTGAACTGCTTAAGTAAGTCATTTTGTAACTTTCGATGTCATCCAACTCCATACAATAATAAAATTATCATTCTTAACAATTTGCTTTATTCTCTTTTTTACAGATTGCTACACTGATATATTTGTGACAAAATTGAGGTTTAGTCTAACGCCTTTTGAATTTGCAACCAACCGAACCGCCGAGCTTTTAGGGTTGCCTGCTATTGCAGGAAAAGGAGAATTGCAGGTGGTAATGCACTTTTGGAGTCGTGTATACATGTACAGTCCGCAGCAAAAAACCTGCAACATGAGCATGTAAGTTTATTGTGAAGCTACGCCTAACCGCAAACGGAATCAACATAACGTCTAAGTGGCACGAATCACGCAGGAGAAACCTCGGCGTCCTCCCTTGCACATTTATTTTGGAGCAAAAGACTTTGTCGTTTCACAATAAACTTACATGCTCATGTTGCAGGTTTTTTTTTTCTGCGGACTGTACAGTAAAACAAATGATTCATTCGTTTTGAAATAATATATTTTCAAAAGTATTACACGTACATACATAAAATATATAGGAAAACAAGTAGAACCGAGGCATCACGAGTTCACCAAGTATGTGCTGTGTGGCAGCACGAGTCCATTATCTTTCCAATCGGGTGTGGCAGTGTGGCAGTACGAGGTTAGTACCTGTCAAAAAATGGAGCGAAAGCAAGAAAAAAGGATTTCCGATTCCTAGGAAGGCAAAAGACCGATTCCTTAGGAAGGTAAAAGACCGATTCCTAGGAGGGTAAAAAATTATTCCTAGGCAGGCAAAAGACCGATTACTAGGCGGGCAAAAGACCGATTCCTAGGAGGGCAAAAGACCGATTCCTAGGAGAGCAAAAGACAGATTCCTTAGGAAGGTAAAAGACCGATTCCTAGAAGGGCAAAAGACTGATTCCTAAGGAAAGTAAAAGGCCGATTCCTAGGAGAGCAAAAGACCTATTCGTAAAAAGGTAAAAGACCGATTCCTAGGAGGGCAAAAGACCGATTTCTAGGAAAGCAAAACACCCATTCCTAGGAAGGCAAAACACCAATTCCTAAGGAAGGTAAAAGACTGATCCATAAGAGAGCAAAAGACGTATTCTAACAAGCAATGTACAGAACAAGACACGATCAGATCAGACTCAAACTTCGCCCAGAGAACACATAATAGAAAAGAAGAAAAATGCCAAATTGAAGCTGCACCCATCCAGAAACACCGGAGATATGCTCCGCAACATAACGCACCACGCGACAACATGATATAAGGTAAACATCGCAAGATACCAGTTTATGTTGGAAACGGAAAGGATGGGCAGCACCAGGATATCAAGATATTTGATATGCAATAACACTGACTTGGCGGCCATCTTGAAAGCCGCCATCTTGGATACAGCGTAAGGTATTGAAATGAGAAACGGGGTGTATGATATATCAATGTAAGGTAAAATGCAAAAGGAAAACCAATGATGTAACCGCGAAAAACATATGTGTAATGGTATAGACGGGACTAACTGTAGAAGACTCGGGCAAAACAAACGTGTATTCGAAGGGCAGAATAATAGGGCAAGACCCCATGATAAATGGTACGCGACAAGTAACTGCAACAGTGTATGTGCATGGAAGTGCATCCGCCTTGACAGATTATACCTTCCGAGGATATTGGTGCCTTTCTCTGACATTGTGGCTGTTTGGGACCGTCGTGAAACAATGTAGCCTTTCCCATCTGTACGCACTTTGTTTCAGATAGTGTTGTTTAAACAAACGTGGGCCGAAATGTCTCTTGTTCACACGAAACAACAAGAAAATTGAACAAGAAACGTACAAAACGGTGTCCAGGAATAGGCTTCAATCACAGGTAGGTCGCGCTTTTGATCACCAATCCAAGATGAGAGGTCCTACACTCTGGAGTGAGGTGCCGAATTGCTGTTCCATAAGAGGTAGTCCTTTGTAGATTATGTAGTCTCCAAACGAGTGATCGTATCTCGGGTTGCAATTGCGGTTTTCACTGTTCCAAACGGAATTCCAATATCCTTGGAAGGCATAATCTGCCAAGGCGGATGCACTTCCATGCACAGACACTGTTGCAGTTACTTGTCGCGCACCATTTATCGTGGAGTCTTGTCCTATTATTCTGCCCTTCGAATACACGTTTGTTTTGCCCGAGTCTTCTACACTTCGTCCCGTCCATACCATCATACATATGTTTTTCGCGGTTACATAATTGGTTTTCCTTTTGCATTTTACCTTACATTGATATATCATACACCCCGCTTCTCATTTCAATACCTTACACTATATCCAAGATGGCGGCTTTCAAGATGGCCGCCAAGTCAGTGTTATAGCATATCAAATATCTTGATATCCTGGTGCTGCCCATCCTTTCCGTTTCCGACATAAACGGGTATCTTGCGACGTTTACCTTATATCATATTGTCGCGTGGTGCGTTATGTTGCGGAGCATATCTCCGGTGTTTCCGGATGGGGGCAGCTCTAATTTGGATTTTTTCTTCTTTTCTATTATATGTTCTATGGGCGAAGTTTGAGTCGGATCTGATCGTGCCTTGTTCTGTACGTTGCTTGTAAGGGAGTGCAAAAGACCAACACACAAGCACAGTCGTAAATACACGCACTTTTGATGCACACGTGCACATTATCTATAATATAAAACAACTATTTACACACATAACCTTATTTACTACAGTAAAATAAACTATAGCATTATAGTGTTTAATATATCCTATATTAAGTACTACAGTATGTGAAAATAAATTAGTATATCTTGACATGTCTTTCTAAGAACTGAACCTTCATCTAAAATCCAGTGGATTTAACTGCCTCGTTGCTCCCTGCTGCGGATGGCCATGCACATAAAACAATATTTCTTAAAGTCAATAGAAATTCATGATCATTTCATTTTCAACTACTATATTATTTTTAACAATCAAAATACTGTATCAGTGGAAACGACATGCCAAAAGTTGGATTAGGCTCTATTTTGTGAATACATTATATACTAAGCGACAATAATGTATTTTTCGAGTCTGTAATAGAATTTAGAACGGAAGATCCATTGATTGTTTAGACCTATTTTGCATGGTAGAGAAAATACGCTCTAGAATGAAGGCCAGCAAAAAATCTTAGTTAATATACAATAATAGCACATTATTATTAACATGCACCAACGATACTTCCATACTGATCATGCGTTCTAATATCTCACTTATTTCAACCGTCGTATATAACACTTGTAATGATTTTACATTAGCAACCCTACACTTGTAAACATAAAATACAGCTGTATATTATTTAATTCTGCCTCCTGCAGATATTTGTTCCTTACAAACGTAGAGTGTTGAATTTTACTTCTAAATTTTGCAAGATATGATGTGCCTAAACTTGATCAGTACCATATATATATATATATACTAAAATGTCCTTTCTTCCACGGGAAGAATAGCTTTCTGGAAAGTATTTGGATCCCTTGCCCCCTTGGACACTTATTTGAATGAATGTCTAATGATAAAACAAATCATAATGTCATCCCTTCTCACCCCCACGCCGCTTCGATGGTGCTGAAATTGGACCTAAACGGCATCGAGAATGTCACTATTCATCTTAGCGACTCTGGAAACTGCAAACTGGACACTAATATCGGTCCTTTTCGATTACTCTTAAGTATACACATCCTACTTCTACCCCTTGTTCCCTTCCTACCACATCTTCTTACTCCTCATGGAGCTTAACTGGCATCGTGAGTGTCACTATTCATCTCACCCACCCTGGAAACCATGGCTTGTACACTAATATTGATATTTTATGATTTTTTTACACGTCACTCTTTGCACCCTCACATCTTCTCACTTTCATGTTGATAATGTGATAAAAATCTAACTTAAGTCATGCTCCATTCAAGTACCAACAATCATTAAATTCGGTGCGGTGGTCTAAGAGAAGCTGATTGACAAATGTTGTTACATTCATTTTTATTTACATTAAATATGTCCCCTTTAAAACAGTCATTTTCAAAAACACTAGGAGATTTCCAAATTTCATTGCTAAAGCTCTCCCCTTTTCGGGGTCCTAGCGGTCCCGGGTTCACTTGAACGTTATAACAACTTTTTCAGGCCACCGTCCTGAGTGAATTTGTGTGTGTGAGTTTTTTTCATTTATACCAGGCAAATGTCGAGATGATATCTAACAGAATGGCCCCAGGCCCTTCCTTCCTTCCCCATTCCTTTCTTCCTTTGTAATTTCCCGGGAAGTCTGATTACCGAGGAACGTCATCCCTCATATATGCTGAAAGCCCGAAAAACTAATCCTTAACCCTACCCTTAATCAAAATTTTGTTGTACAAGTAACAATAGTAAAGTAATTGTTAATTTTAAAACTGTAAAAGTAAACTGTTATTAAGAGTACAAAAGAACTGTTGATTTGAATCAACAATGCACGAGTCGCTACTGGGTAGGGATGGCCAAAATTTTCCGTAACTGGAAATTTCACTATTCGGAATTCGAAACAATTCGGAATTTAGAAAATTTGGAATTAAGTAAAATTTGGAATTTTTCCGAATTCCGATTTTTTTCGATTTTACTTTCCGAAATTGGTCATACCTACTATTGGGCTATTATTAAAATGTCACATTCATAACATGTTAAAGAAAACAACATAACGTAAAATAAGAAAATTTGCAGTGCAACAATGATACACTTGAAATGGGAGATTCATGTTTGTTCCCCGATGGGATTGCATGATGTAGTTCAGATCACATGTTTAAAAGAAACGGTATATATGTATATCAGAATAGGCTTCTTGGTGCTAAAGGAAAGTTGAACTCTAATCAAACATTCTAATTATACATGCGTGACACTATAAATTTTTAAGGAATTGGTTAACCTTTATATATTTATTCTGTCCATCCGTCCGGGAGACAAAGAAACTCAAGAACTAGTTGTTGGACCACCACCAATTCTTGTCAGGATGCAGAAGGTCAAGAGTTAGGAATTGAGTTCGTTCATGGAACTGATCCAACAACCGGAAATGGTAAAAATAAACCATTTCCGGTTTTTACGTTGATCGTTATAGAATAAAAACAAACTGAAATAATCCGTTGACTTCAGTTGATTATAGTTTAACTTCCCTTTCAGCAGCGAGGCTATATGAGACATGGACCTAGTGATTAATGTGGAATCCAAACCAAATGAGCTCCTGCCGGGAATCGAAGCCGGGTCTCCTACGCCAAAGGTGCGTATGCTAACCGCTTAGCCACGAAGAGCTCGGAAATAATCCGTTCTCCGGACAATGGTATATTGTACAAATATACGAAATCCTTATGTTCACTACGGAAATTGTACGGAGCATACGTTATTCATATGCTACATACGTACTGCCTTTTTCCCCTTAAATGTTACATCATGTCGCTGCAGGATGTCTGACATCTAACAGTATTCCGTATATTACAAACGTATATATATATATATATATATATATATATATATATATATATATATATATGTTATATACATCAGCTACATGCTATATACGTCCATCTGCATGTGAGATCCTGACCGCCTATATAGATACAGTTCTTCCTTTTGTATGGAAAGCACGTTTATTCGCAATATTTATACACGCAAAGTACGTACAAAAAATACGTTTACAGTTATACGTTTGCTATAAGGTGTTACATAGGGTTGTACCTTAAGTCTGTAAACTATATGGTTTAGGTATGTAACATAGTATTCTATGTACGCCACACACGTTTTTTTTTTCGGTGCAGTAATAGCAAGAAGCCGTTTTCTACAATCGGATTAGGCTTCCAAGAACCAGGCCCGAAACCAGCCACAGAGGTTTGGGGGCCATGAATATGTTGGGGGAGAGGGAGGCCAAATCATTAAAAATTCTCCTACAAATTGTTTCGTTTTGTATAAATAATAGCATTTTGTATTGAGGTCTGGAGGGGCCACGAAAAGTTTAGGGGAGCAGGCCCCCTAGCCGCACTCTGGTTTTCGGGCCTGATAAAAAATCCACTACTATCCCATTTCAATATTGATCTACATAAAGTAAAAACAATAAGAGAGAAATGGTTTTCTTGGAATGGATTTAGCGCTCTAAGAATAGATACAATTATTTTCTTAATTCCCTATTGAAACCGGAAGTGACAAAACTAATTCACTTCAGATTTTAACGTTGACCGTCACAGAATGAAAAGCCGTAATAGATAGTGAGAAGTGGTTTCCTGTAATCGATTAAGCGTACCACGAATATATTTTGTCACCAATCTCATTTCTCTACTAAAACTGGAAATAGTAGAAAAGCAAATATTTTCAGTTTCAAGGGTGATCACTATAGAGTAAAACCGGTAACAGATACAAAAGCGATGTTCTGCAATTAATTAAGCGCCCCAAGAAACATAGTCCATCTCTACTAAAACCAGAAGACTTAGATATCTACAACCAGGGCCGGATTTAGGGGGCCCCTTCGTTGTAAATATACACTATCTAAAGTGAGAAGCTAGCAGTGAATTTTGCAAAATCAATAGTTTCACTAAATTTTCTGAAGGTTTTAAAAAAAGGATTCATCGAGAGAATATACTTAGTTAGCATTTCCAGGGCAACTCCTCGTTCACACCACAGATGCCTAAAGTCATTTAAGAAACTCAAATTTAATTCAAATGTACAATTATAGAACTATTAATCTCATATCTCATGCAGCAAAAATGTTGCTTCCAATTCTGAACAGAAGGTTATATGGAAGAACAAATGAAAAAAGTTGAGGAGAAATAGTATGCGTTCAGGAGAGGTAAGGGTACAAGAGATGCAATTGGATTATTAAGAGTGATCGGTGAAAGGTTTATAGAAAAATGGAAAGAGGTGTATGTGGTATTTATTGATGTAGAGAAGGCTTTTGAACGCATGAATTGGAAATTGCTGTTGGACGTTCTAGAGAAAGTTGGCTTGGAATGGAAAGATCGAAAACTCATATGAAACTTATATATCTATGCACCAACAAGTAAGTGTTAGAATAGGGGATGAATGACGGAGGAGAGTGCAATTGGAAGGGGAGTGTTACAGGAATACTGTCTCTCGCTTACCTTATTTTATATCTATCTGGAAGAGATAATGAAAAGTGCTTACAAAATGAAGACGGCATTTCAGTAGGAGGTAGAATGATTAGGTGTATACGGTTTGCAGATGATACGGCGATTATTGCGGTATCTCAAAAGGAAATAAGTAAGATGTTAGAAAACTTGAGAAAGGCCTATGAAGAATATGGGATGAAAATAAATGTTAGAAAGACAAAAGTCATGGTGATTGGAACGAAGTCATCGGTATCAAATATAGAAGTAGGAGGAGAGAAAATAGAACAGGTAACTAGTATTATTAATAATGTTATGAAATGTGAACATGAAATAAAAACAAGGATAGCGAACTCCTCGACGACTATCGCATTGAAATTTGCACAAGCACAAGGACATATTGAAACATGGAAATATGCATACTCTTACGATTCGCAACGTCATCGAACCGGAAGTAGAATGATCGTTCCCCCATAGCCCCTGAAAGTTATGTACTCTGGTCATACATGCCAGGATATGATACACTGGAACCTGTTTTCTCACCGAAGAGAAATATTGCAACTCAAGATGATAAGAGTCGGTGGTGATTGGGGTCTCTAGTACGCCATTGATGCGAATCGATGTCAAATGGAACACGATACAAAATTAAATTTCAAACGAACAATTTTAAAATGTGACAAAAGGGACGCGCTGAAACCACAATGCTAAAATGGCTTCCTATTATTATTATTATTATTATTGTTAGTAGTGTGATTATTATTATTATTATTATTATTATTATTATTATTATTATTAGTAGTAGTAGTAGTAGTAGTAGTAGTAGTAGTAGTAGTAGTAGCAGTATGATTAGTATTATTAATATGAGCAGTATGATGAGTAAAAATAATAATAATGAAAAGAAGACAAAAAATGTATTGTTGGGCCGGTTAAGTAACGGACTTTGGCCCATCTTGAGTGTCCTCTAGCACTACTATAAAGGTTTTAGAATTCACACACAACCATATCCCAGAAGGGATTCGAAGTCGCGAACCGTGAGTCGCTGGCTTGACGCCTCAACGCACATGAACACGAGGTCTACAAGAAGAAGAAATAGTATAGGAGAGGGTCTTTCAACCTGGAGATCGCGAAGATAAGCAAAGGGGATACAGAATCTAATACCAGAGAATATTTATAAATAATTATTATTTTGAATTTTGTTCTGATAGACAATTTTTATTTGTATACATACTCTATAGATCAACAAAAAATTGGTCTACTAAACATTTTCAACAAGTGCAGAGTTGGTTAAAAATGAATTTAAATGAAATAGGTATGATATGAAACTAATGAGAACTTCATATTGAAATACCAGAATAATGCAAATGCACTTTATTCTTTTATCATATGACCCAAAATTGAGGAAGTTGTGAAGTTCTAAAATTTTCAAACGGCCTCCATTTTGAAACAGTAGGACGGAACGGATTCGGTATTTGTAATACGAAAGAACTTGCCAAATTTGGTTTTAATCCATTCGCTTTTAGGAAGGTTATTGTATCCACTATATACAAGAAATGGATTCTACTATTACAGAAATAAATGTATATAGTGAGATCTCCGCAATAGGTATATTAAATATCCGACACAAGCTTATTACAAGCCAAAAGGGGGTCGCTGGCAAAAGGATGTGATAATATGGCGGTCATGATCGGAATTAGATTAAGAACCCTTGGTCTAGGGTTATTATTATTATTTCTTTGTCGTCTTCTTCATTTTATTGTTTACCTCATGTTCGTGTTGTTTGAGGACTCAGGTTAGCGGCTCAAGGGTTTCGACTTCGAATCCCGGTTAGGGTATGTTTTTTGTGAATTTTAAAACCTTCATAGTGCTAGAGGACACTCAAGACGGGCCAAAGTCCGTTACTTAACCGGCCCAACAATACATCTGTTGTCTTCATTTCATTATTATTATTTTTACTTACCATACTGCTCATATTAATAATACTAATCACACTGCTACTATTATTATTATTATTATTATTATTATTATTATTATTATTATAATTATTAATAGTAATAATAATAATAATAATAATAATAATAATAATAATAATAATAATAGTCATGCTACTAACAATAATAATAATCATAGAAAGCCATTTTTGCATTGTGGTTTCAGAGCATCCCTTTTCTCCACCGGGTAAACGTGTTTGTTTGGAACTTATGATCGGTGTATCGCATGGTGTTTGGGCCGCGGTGGCTCAGTGGTAGAGCGTTCACCTCTGGTGCTTGAGGTCCTGGGTTCGATCCCAGCCCCAGCCAAGTGAACTTTGTGGTGGACAAACACCGTGTGCGTGGGTTTTCTCGGGGTTCTCCCGTTTCCTCCCACTTTCTTCATTCCACCATTTCATTCATCACTCATCATCACCGTCTCCTTTAGCCTAACCGGCATAACCGTGGGACGTAAAACTCCAAGATTTCATTTCATTTTTCGCATGGTGTTCCATTTGACATCGATTCGCACTAATGACATACTAGATATCCCAATCACCACCGATTGTTATTCTCTTGAGTTTGCAATATTTGTCTTTGTGAGAAAACAGGTTCCAGCGTATCACATCCTGGCATGTATGACCAGAGTACATAACTTTCAGGGGCTATGGGAAAAGATCATTCTACTTCCTGTTCGATGACGTTGCGAATCGTAAGAGTAAGCATATTTCTATCTTTCAATATGTCCTTCCACTTGTGCAAGTTTCAATGCGATACTCGTCGAGGAGTTGGATAGCTTTCCTTGTTAGTGGGACCTTGAATAGGGAGTTTGATTAAAAAAAAAAAAAAAAAAAACCCTCATAAAATGCTTCGCGTGGAGTATTGTACTGTATGACTCAGAAACATAGATATTAAGTAAAAAATAATAAAAAGCGACTAGAAACTTTCGAAATATAGGTGTGGAGAAGAATGGAAAAAATTAGTTGAGTAAAGCGGAAAACGAATTAGATATTAGAAATAGTAGCGAGAAAAGAACAATTTTAGATATTATTAAGAAGAGAAAGAGAAACTGGTTGAGACATTGGATGAGAAGGATCTGTATCATGAGGAACGTTTAAAGGGTATGGTCGCAGCAAAGAGAGGGTGGGCGAAGGTGACTACAGTTAATGGTCGATATTAAAACAGAAAAGTCATATGTGAAGACGAAGATGTTAGCGGAAGACCATTGAGCATGGAAGCTTCTCAGTTGCAGCAAGTGACCTGCCAATAATGGCAAGATACCTAATGATGATGATGATATCTATTTATTCCTGAAGTGTCGATCATATCGAAAAAATAAAATAGAAGATCAAACTCAAGTTAAAATTTCGCTTTTTATAAAACGGTTTGCATGGAAACAAATGGCCACTTGATTGGGGGAAAGAGCAAGAGAAGAAATTCCAATACACGTCAATAGTATATCATCTTTTATTCGATATGGTATGTAAAGTTTTGAATAAGCAATCTCTTCAATAACAAGTATATAATAATAATAATAATAATAATAATAATAATAATAATAATAATAATAATAATAATAATAATAATAATAATAATAATAATAATAATAATCATCTCAAGACTTTTAGTTGTTGAGTAATGAAATGAGTAAAATCCACAATTAATGGAATTACTATTACGAAGTGCAGAATTAGGGACAGTTTAAAACAATAGACGGAATTCTATAAATTCAGTGCACAGTTATCCACATATAGAAATGTCAATCCATGTAATGATTTTCTATTACTCGTGTAAGTGATGTTATGAGTTAAAATCCTACTTTTAATTTCTTCTTTCAGGCTCCCACAACAGAGAGAAATTCTGGAAAGATTCGTACATTATTGTGAATTTTATTCCTTAAACAGTATTAGAACAACCAGTTTACTCAAACATTAGGTTGTTATTATTGTTATTGATTTTGAGTTTAACGTCCCTTCCAGCAGCAAGGCTATATGAGATGTGGACCTACTGATTTACGTGGAATCAACCACATGTGCTCCCGGTGGGAATCGAAGCCCGGTCTCCGAATATTAGGTATTTACTACAGTAAGTAAAAGGAGAAAAGTCAACATGACTTCTTACTCATATTGACTTCTTTTATGCATGATTCGGGGGAAAAGAACAATTCTAGATGTAAATGAAAAGACGAAGGAAAACTGGTTGGATGAGAAGGAACTGTATCATGAGGAATGTGGTAGCATGTATGGTGGCAGGAAAGACAGGGAGGGGACGAAACAGAAACTGAACAACAAGAGGTATCAAAGCAGAAAAATCGTACGTGAAGACGAGAAGGTTGACTAAGGACCGTGGAGCATGGAAACTTCTCAGTTGAGGCAAAGGACCTGCCAAAAATGGCAGAATACCTATAATGATAATGATGTCTCTGTTGAGCAATCTACTAGCAGAAGCCATTTATCTTACATAACTAGGAGGTGTCATAAAGAAAGTAAAGCAGGACGAGATAGCCAGTTTCTTTTCTCCTCGAGTTCTGAAAGCGAAATGATAAATTGGAAACAAAACAACTAAAATGGTGGAATATACCGAGTATTATGATTAGAAGGTCATAGGGATTGGAAATAATTCACTCTAAGACGGTGTTGCTCAAACTTTCTAAATTTTGTTAATTTGGGGAAGAAAAATGAAATGAAATCTTTGAGTTTAACGCCCCCACGATTACGCCCTCTAGGCTAAGGGAGGCGACAATTAAGGCAAGCCAATGATGATAGAAAGATTGGTGGATTGAGAATGTGGAAGGAAACGAAACTACCGCGAGAAAACCCACGGACACGATGTTATCCACCACAAAATTACTTGGCCGGGGATGGAACCAAGGACACCACGTACCAAAGGTAAACTCTATCAC